>NC_088927.1:48940000-49087500 GCF_038396675.1 Hydra vulgaris | reverse complement strand
TGGAAACATCACTTGTACAACTCAAAAAACTCTTCAAAAAATCTATTATTATTTTGTTGTTCATTCAAGTTGTTTTTTTAAAAGTTTTGTTTTCCTTTTTTTTTTATACTTGTGTTCTCTTATGATGTTTAATCCTAACATTTAAATGGTAAAGTTGTTTTTAGTTTCCTTAAAGTTGTTTGTTTACTTTTTAAAGGTTATCTTGTTTGAGATATAAAGAAATAAGATGTGGTGATAAATAATGATTAACTTTTTTTTTTTTTTTTGATATATTTTAATTATAGAATTTAAAGTAATAACTAAAGTAATATATTTTAAATAAAATAATTTCAACTTTTTAGTGTGTTGATTTTAAAATGTTTTCATTTAGCTACATTTTCAAAATTAAAAAAAATTAACTATTTAACTGTAGTTTGGGTTGTTACATGTTCTTTGAAATTTACATGTTCTTTGAAATCTTGTATTGTCTCAATACAATTTTGACAATTTTAATATTTTTTATGTTTTTTTTTTTGTGTGTGTTTTTATGTTTTTATACTTTGCTAATTTATAGTGTCTCGATTACTTCCTTTTTTTTTCTTCTTTTTTTTTAAATAAAATTGAAATTGTTATTTCATTTTACTAATGTGTTAAATTGGTTTATCTAATTTTTAGGATTGCTGTTTCATTTTTTGTAAGTTGCTACTGGCATGGCATTTACAGTGGATATTACTTAACTGGTATTTGTTATGTTTTTGCTATTGTAACTGATGTTCGATTGAGTCACTCAATAAGCAAATACATTAAAACAGATTTCCGTAAGATTTTATGGCTAACATTCAAGCAAGTGTATGTGTATAGTGCAACTGCGTTCATGTTTGTACCTTTTCGTTATTTGACTTTTGACATTAGTTTAAAAATTTGGGAAGCAATGTATTATTGGGGTCTTGTTTCCATGGTATTTTTAAACATAGTTGCAACTATTATTTAAATTTTTTTTAATTTTTTTCAAAAAGTTTTTGCATCATTTTATTCAAGAAGTTTTAAAAATTGTTTTTACTTGATAAAGATTATTTTAGTTTCTTTAATATTAAAATATTACCATTTTGACATGTTACCATGTTGAGATGTCAACATGTTGTTAAGTGTTTGACTTGACCAACTTGAAATTTTAAAAAAAAAATTTAATTGTCTCTAATAACTTTTCTATTTTGAAATTTTTTTTAGATACTTTTTACTAATTTTACCAAAATATACTTAAATACTATGTTTTTCAATTTTTTTTTCTTATATATTTAAAACTTATTTATGATATATGTATATATGTACATATACACATTTTATTGTGTATTTTCTAATGCTTTTTATGTATTTTTTAAATTATTATTTTTATGTTTTATTATTTTTACTATTTATTCAATTTATTGTTTTTGTTTTATTATTTTTATTATGCAAAAAGTTGTTGTTTGCAAGATGATGGAGGTGTGTGTGTGTGGAGGGGTGTTGGTATCATTTGAATTTTTTTTTTACATAAGTATTAAGTGCTTAACTAAATTTTTGAATATTTACTGTTTCATTTAAAATATGTGTCTTAATATTTATTTTGAAGTTTATTGCACATCAATATTTATTTTTTATTATTTTGAGCTGAATTTAGTTATTAACATGAACTTTGTAAGATTGTAAATTATTTATGAAATTTTTTTAATGTATTTTTTTATTCAATTTTTTATTTTTTGTGGGTTATATTTATGCAATATTTAAGAATTTCTTAAATTTTTATTGTAGAAAATAGTATTCATAGATTTTTGTATTTTTTTCTATTATTTATCATGTTCATGGCTTTTTTTTTTTTTTTTTTATTTTTTTTCATAAATTTCTAAAGTTAATGATAACAGTTTCAAAATGTTGATTATATCTTCAAGTTAGATATAACCAAATCTAAGTTACAACCAGAAAATTTATTTCAAATCTAAAGTTATAACAAGTTACTGAAGTTAAATGCAAAATTTTTTACTTTAGTTACTTGAAACCAATTGATTTATTTTACTTTTAATTTGATTTAAATGAAGTTTTAATTAATAACTCAAGCATCAACTTAATTCTTAGCATTAGCTGTCATTCTTGCATATTATTTTAAAAACTATTTCACAATATTTAATAGAATATAAATTGATTTGAAAGCAAATGACAGCAAAATTTAAATTGGAAAAAATTGGATATAATATCAAATTTATTTATTTTTTTTTATTTTTTTTTTGCTTCTCTGTTAAATATTTGTTGTAATCCTGTTGATGTGCGTAGTGCATAATAATAATATTGCTGGTATATCTTTCCTAAATTAGACTCACAAATGAACAATAATGATGTTTACATTAAAATTAGAACCTTTTAATATTTATTTGTTGTTGCTCTATTTTTGTTGGTTATCAATTTTTAATGGTAAAACAGTTATTCAAACATATATTCAAAAATATAGTAAAACATTTGCAAACAGAGGTTAAACAATTTTGAAATTTATTTTTAGTACAAGACACTACACTTATTTGTTGAACATTAAAAATGTCTTGGATTGATTTTGTATATTTGCTTCTTTTAATCTTATGTATTCCTTATGGACATCTTGTTAAGCTATCAGGTAGTGCCTTCAATAAGAAGCTTATGTGTCTTGGAGGTGGTTTATTAATAATATCACTTCTTGTTGCTGAGAGCAGCTGGCATTCTGCTGTTACTATATTTGGAAATTATCTTATAATAAAAGGATTTGGGTATAGGTATGTTTAGATTTCTCAAGCATACCTTCTTATGTTAAAGTTTTTTGGGCCTGGAGCTATATTAAGGCAGGGGGTTAACACTTTAGCTTTTCTACCTAATTATACCAGTTAAAAAATTGTCTGTGCTGTTTAAAGTACCTTAATGGTAAGTTTATTATCACAATTTTTTTGTATTATATGTGTTATATTTGAAGTTTGAAATAATTATGTTTAGATATTGTCGAATAGCATCATTTGTATTCACATTTGCATACTTATTTTTTTTCCGAATATGTTCTTATCTTGGTTTGCCTGATCCAGATGGTCAATCAAATGCTCTTCAATTACTTGTAACACTTCGTGTAAATATATATTTATTCAATTGTAATAGAATAAAATAATCCATTTCATATTAATAAGACATTTTAAAATGACTTATGTAAAATGCACTTTTATTAAACATCTTTTGACAGCATTTTGATGAAACACTTAGTATGAAGTATTAGTGAGGTTTGTCTATAAATTTTGTCATGCTTTAGGAGTTAGTGGTTTTGTGACAACTTATATGTGACTTGTTACTAAAGAGTTACAATGCTATGACGAAGGGGAAGCAAGGTGGTCAAAAACAATCAAAATTTATGTGATGTAATTTATGGACAACCCCTTTGATTTTTTTTGTTGTTGTTCTGGAATAAAAACATATTTAACAAAAAATTAAAATTTAAAAATAAAAATTTTTTAAATCTAATTTTATACTGAATACTTTTCTATGTTTTCTTATTTTATGAAACTAGTTTAATAAAAAGTAATAATTTATTGTTATAAATTTTGATGAGTTATTATTTATGTTTTTTTTTTTTTTTTTTTTTTTTTTTCTCCAGATGGTGAGTTATTCATTTGAATACCATGATTATGTAAGTAAAAAAATATCAGAAGAAAAAGATCTAGATGATAAAAAATTTGACTTCACATTGTTTGATATATTCACATACGGGTATTGTTATATTGGACTGATGACAGGCCCTTTTTATACTTTTAAAACATTCAGTGATATGTTACATCAAGATGGTTCAAAAATTTCTACTGTCTGGCCAGCAGTTAAAAACTTAAAACAACTACTTTTTTTGGTTTTACCATATTTGCTTCTGATAGAATATTTTCCCTTGAGTTATCTTGAAAGTGCTGAATGCTTGAATCATCGCTGGGGAGTGTTGCACATAGTATTGGTATTAGTGCCAACGTTTACATGGTTTCGTTGGAGATTTTACATTGGTTGGTTGTTAGCTGAGAGTATGTGTATGACTAGTGGGTTAGGAGCATATCCATTTGAGTGTAAAGCAAAACCAGGTTTGGGTCCAACCGCTGTGCCAACTCAGAATAATAAAGAAACTTCAATTAGGGAGCAGAATGATTATAGTGATACTCACAGGTATTTTTAATGTTTAATTTTTAACGAAACTTGATTTGAGTTGTGGAGGTTTAAAATTATTGTTTTAGTTTGGTTTGCAAGATATATTTTTTAAAGCTGAATAATGTTATTGCAGAGATATATTTTTAAATAACAAAATATTTTTTAATCAAATAAATTTCTGCATTCTTTACTTTATATACTTTTTACCAATATTGGTTATTTTTATTAGCAAGTATTATTTGTTATTTTTAGAAATATGAATTATTATGGACATATGTCCATATAATTATAAAAAAATAACAATCTTGCACGTTTTTTAGATTTTTGTTTATTTCAGTTTTGAAACTATCCATAACATTTCTATTTATGATGTTGAGTTTGCTCCAACGATGCGTTCTGCAATGAAAGTTTGGAATATGACAGTTCAATGGTGGATGGCGAACTATGTTTATCAGAAACTCACTTTTAAATCGTCACAATTAAGGTATCATTCAGAATATGTTTTCAATATGTGTGCAAAAAAGATCCTTTTGTATGTGAAAAAATATATTTTTCTCTTCATTAAAATTTTTTTTTTTTAATATAGAATTTTTTTTTTCAAAGTCTCAAAAATTTAAAAGCATTATTAGGCATTGCCTACTATATGAATACCTAACGGGACAATCTGAAATATATTTGGGTAAGATTCATAAATGAATGTAAAGACTATTTAATAAGAGGAATAAAATTTCACAACTCAGGGAGAGGGGAACCATAACTTACCCTTTAGTCATCCTAAGCAAATAATAAGACAATGGTCTACAGGTAAATAAGTTTATATAAGTTTATATAAAGGTAGCCCTTAATACATGGTAGCCATTAATACACCAGCGATAAATTCGCTGATGTATTAATGGCTACCATGACTAAAAATATTGTACATTACAAAACAAAAAGCTGCTTAAAATATTAGCTGTCACTTCAGACCTCTGGGTCATATGCTACAACATCAAATTAGTTTAAAATTTTTGATGCAGATAACTAAAAGTTAGAACCTAGGCCCAAACATCCTTTGGAGTTGGATAATTAGGCCAACTAAAACTACTTTTGGATAACTAGGCCAATTAAAAGAGATATTAAAATTAAAATAACAATACTTGTGATTTACAATTATTTTAATACTGTAATACAATAACAATAAATATTATGTTGCAATTCATAACATAATACAATTACAATATCTGGAAAAAAAATGTGTTGTAATGACCCACTACAATAATAATAATTGTATTTTAATTCATCTTTATAATACAATAACAATTTATTGTTATGTCAAAATTTAATAAATGTTTTAACAGTCCAGTCTCCGAGATATGTGACCTTGAAATAGGGTACAACTAATATATAATTATTGATTCTATTTCTATTTTATTTACTGAGTATCACTTGTCCTCGTTGCAAACTTTATATAGCTCTATAAAAGTGAGTTTGATCTGACCTGTACTTCTTTTACTGCTGGGGATAGACATGATCAATTAATACCATTTCTTCTACTTAGTTATTTACTTTTAGACACCTATCCAATTGTTTCGAAACTCACTCAACATTTATTTGGTATTCTAAACTGCCTCATTTTTCAAAAATGACCCCCTACAAAATTTACTGGTATGGTCTGATAAGTGATAAGTAATCTGAAAATGTAGAAAATTTTTATGCAAAACAAAAATAGTTCACATTTTTAGACAATCTAATCGATAATTACCCGGGTCAATGGTTCCCAGATTCCATAACGCTGTAATTTATTACTCAGTGGTTTATTATATTGAAAAAAATATATTTTTATGCGCTTTATGTTGTTAATCAATAAGTTTGGACGTCATCATCCGGTGAATCATTTCAATATCAGTTTAGACAAAATTATAAAAAGATGGAAAACTTCACTTCACAAAGTTAATTACAAGCAAATGATAAATTATATATTTGTATGATTTTGAATTAACATTATTATTGTTAATTCTAAATAATTTACTCTTTAAACAGTTACATTTTTGAACTCAAAATAAATAAAATTTATATATATAAATGGTTGCTAGAAACAGGTGCCACGAGTGCCCCTGAACTTAATGTTTATTAATTATAAGTTATATATATGCTTCTTCACTTTACTTTTCTAAAATAAATAAAATTTATATATATAAATGACTGCTAAAAAGGAGCGTCACAGGTACCTCTGAATTTTCTAGTGCCCAAATAATAATAAATGCACGGAAGAAGAATCTAAATAACTTTAAAATACAATAGCTATTGGACTTTGAAATAGTAATACAATACACCACAATAGTTATTGTAATTGTTTTTTATTCCAGCAATACAATTCAAAAGTTATGGGAATTGTTTTACATCACAGCAATACAATTCAATAGTATTCTTAGAACTTCAATGTATTGTTAGAAAAAAAACAATACAATAGTTATTGTAACTGTTTTTAATCACAGCAATACAATAACAATAAAGAATGTTTTAATTACTTCTCTGGTATTACAATACAGTATTATTGTATTGTAATGTGTTATTGTATTTAATTTTTACAATTACAACAGTCCGAACCCTAATCCATTATTTGCATACATGTTGGCAAACAGTTATAGGCAGTAATGGCAATCATATTTAAGTTTTATTTGCCAGACAATTTTAAGTATTAAAGTTATGCTTAGCCTTATTATTCTTTCTGTTTTGAACAATTTGCTTATGTTATCTCTGTAGTCTTAACAACATTTTGCTTTTATTATCTCTGTAGTCTTAACAACGTTTTGCTTTTATTATTTCTGTAGTATTAATAACGTTTTGCTTTTATTATTTCTGTAGTCTAACAACTTTGACATCAAAACCAATATATGAGCAATGAGTCATCAAAGACGCCATTATTATTTAAGGATAAAGAAATTAAGTCATTTGGGGATAAAGAATAAAAATTAAAACAAATAAGTAATAGCCCCATTAGTAAAAGCAAAATTAAAATATTTTTAAAGTTGTTTTTATTGACTTGATTTGTCTTATGGTTCTTTCTTGATTTGTTTCTAGCTTGACTTCAAATAAGGTTATTATAAGATTTACAAAAAATAGATTTTTTTTAAAAAAAATGGTTTCTAATTATTTTATTTAAAGTTAAAATAATATTTGTCTTAATTTTGTTTAATAATGTTATAAAAATAATTTTAGGATGTTTGTGCTGTTATTTGTAAGCGCTTTTTGGCACGGCGTTTATCCTGGGTATTACTTTACTTTCATATCCGTTGCTTTTGTTGTGATTGCTGAAACGCGCATGTCAAACTCAATTAAGCCGTATTTGACGGATTCTCAAAAGTATTATTGGGATTGGATAACATGTTTCTGTTTATACAGATCGTTTGAGTATCTTGGAGTTGCATTTATGTTATTAAAGTTAGAATCGATCTGGAACGTATGGAGAAGAATGTACTTCATTGGACATGCTTTTATGTTATTTTTTATAATATTGCCAGTATTTATACCAAAAAATAAACACATTACTAAAACATCTAAGAGTCAATAATTTTATTATATTTAGGTATTTTTTAGACATCTAAATGATATATTTCTGGTTTTGATTTTAATTTTTAGGGGGTTTTTTTATGTAAATTTCTAAAAATTTGTTTCAAAACTATATAATCCAACATAATAGTCTGGTAGCTTTAATTACCTAATTTCATTAATTTAATTACCTAATTTCAGTTGGTTATGAAACTATAATAAAAACCTTTTTTATAATGATTTTATAGAGAAATATAGTATTTATTTTAGTATTTATAAATTAAAATTATGATGGAATAATTATGATATAGAATAATTATCATGGTGTTTTTAATTTAAGTTGTTAAAGTTAATATAAAGCAGGTGTCAAAATACTTTTTCCTTGTGCGAATATTTGAAAAAGATGATCAAAGAATTTAAAAGTTGTAAAGAGATTATTGTAAACCCTTTATATAATTTATTATACCCTTGATAATAACAACATTTAGCAAAATAAAAATAAAATTTGAAATTTTTTTTTTTTTTTTTTTCATTTGTTTCTAATAATTACTTGTAGTAATATTTTTAATTTGCTGCGTTTGTATTGCAATAGTTTGCAATGGTAAGACGGTGTGCACATAGACGATTAAAGATTTTATTCTTAGCTACGCCTCAGCCTCTACGCTTCACTAAGTGGAAATAGTCATGGCCGACGAAAGTTAAAAACAAAGCCCATTCCCCTTCCGGTGTCGTCGGCTCTAATTATTTTTTTTTAATTAAAAAAATATTTATAATTTTTTAGAATTAACAAAATTTAATATAAAATTTTTTTAATATAGATTATGATGAATTTTTTAATTGCTTATGATAAAAATCAAACTTCTGCATCATACTTATGTCTTCAACTTAATGATATGTTTAATTAAAATTCAAGAAAGAAAAAAAAAGGTTTATGCATAATAGTTAATCAGTCCGCAAAGAATAATGGATGGAATCATTTTACTACAGAGTAGTTAGATTTTTATTTAATACAAATTTTATGCAACAAATCGACTTTTTATACTTAAAAAAAATATGACGTATTCTACCTGTAGTAAGTTCTATTCATTTTTACGAGTGTGAACTGTATATAGAACCGACTCTTCTAAAAGATTATTTTCCTAAAAGCTTTATTAAAAAAACTGTGGATTTCTTAAAATTTGATTTTTTTTTAAATATGACAAACATGAATAAATAGTCGTAAAAGTTATTTCAAAGTACTCAATGGTTCTCGGATTAATAACCTGTTTGCTACGCCGAGTGCGCTTAACAAAAATTGAATCAAATTAGATAGCTGTTGTTATTTTTGTCTCCTAAGACACTTGAGCTTTCCGCCCATTTCATTTTCTGACATTGACATAATTTTTCAATAAAATAATGTATAGCGTTTAAGAGAAACCTGGTGTTCACGTTTTATTATGTTATGATTAAGGATGGTTCACCCCTTGCAAAACTGATATGTAAGTTGCACCGAGACGTTGTAAGTGTTGCGCTAATTAAATCTAGCGGAGAAACCAGTTGAGCGCGGTACAACCAGCGACGTGGTGGAAATCGAACTGTTGCGCTATTTAGTTAAACATTATTTTCTTATTTTATAATCACATATTGACAATAAACGTTGAAATATAACATAAATTATTCATTTAAAGAAGTATGTAACATAAATTATTCTCTTAAAGTTAACTCTCAAACAGCAACTGAATCGACAACACTTTACTCTGCTACTATCAGTTAGCAACGGTTTCTTTTTAATGTTTATACTTGTATCTGTATTTAATGTTTAAAATTAAATCATTAAACTCGTTTTAAAATTCTTTTTTTTTAAGTAAAACAACGGTAAGTCATTGCTGTCAGAATACAAATAAGTCACTCAACTAACTCTAATTTTTACAAACGAGCTGTCATACATCTGAGGTTTGCAAACAAGCTTTGCTTAAGCAAAAAATGTGAATAAAAAGCCCAGTTAATCAAATTCAAAAAAGTGAGAAAAATCATTACAAACGAAAAAGTAATTAATAGAAAACTTTCGAATTGTTGCAAATTATATGAATCTGGAAAACACAATGAGCAGAAAAATTCTAACGTGCTGATGTTTGCGGGAAAAAACTTATTGAATTAAAGTTTCTAAGTGAAAAACCCAAAAAAGTCCTATAGGATCCTATAAGAATTTAGAACAAAAAAGTTTTCAGATTTGAACCCTATTAAATTAAAACACATAATTTAAAAAGTGTTTATAGTTATCAAAGTTTTGACCTATATTTTTGATCCAAAATCCTATAGGTCCTTTAGGACTTTTTTGCAAGGGAAAATGAACGAACAAAAAAAAAAGACTTGATTTAACAGAATCGTGAATTGTACAAAAATGAAATTTGTTAGCAGGAACAAAAGATAAGACAATGGTACTATTTGCAAAAGAGAAGAAACATTTCCAAGATGAGACATAAGCAAGCTAAAGCTTGAGGTTCGAGCTTTGCTGCTTAAGTTGACCCAACTTATCTTACATACTTTTTCAAATATTTTTTTTTAATCGTTAAAAAAACAATAAACTGTTTTACCTTAGGTTTACTCAATTTACCATAAATTTTAGTCCGATTTTTTTTTATTAAAAACCAATTTTATCTACTGTTAACAATTTCATATTATTTATATTTAGTTTAAGTTTACAAAATTTTGACTAAATGTATACACAAATTACTTTTATTATCAACATCTGTGTTTTTTGATTTAAAATATAATAGTTTGACTTGTAGTTTAAATTATTTAGTTGCTTACTTGTAATGCAAAGATAAATATGGTTCCTAACACAACTGTTATGCATTTTTAAAACTAAAACTACAGTTTCGTTATTATGAGTTTCTATACATTAGTTTCTCCTTTGGTTCTTGTGCGTAACTATTGTTATAGATATTTCTCAAGCGCAACTTACAAAATGTAAGGAAAAACTTTAAAATATTAGCTTTTAAGTTAAAAATTTAAAATCTGATGTTTTTTAGAAAAATAATTTAAATGGTACACAAATAAAAAATTTTAAATAGGGTTAAAATATTTGATCGAGTTAAAATGTTAGATGGAGATAAAATGGTAGATAAAGATAAAATGTTGGAGATGATAAATACTAGAGTTGCTAAACCTTTTTTTTTTTCATTAGTTATTAAGGTGCGTTAAAAAGTACAGAAATTGCGGGAAAGCAGTTAACCAGAAAGTTCACACCTTCTTTTTTACTGATGATGCATATATGGCCCGACCCGATTTAGAACCACGGACCTCCAGCCCTAAAGCCAGAACTCAAACCAATACGCCATGGATGCACGTGGTGCAGTGATCAAATTAAATGGTAGTGCAAAAAGTGAAACTTAAATAAACTTCGTCAACTAAAATTTAAGAAAACTGTTGATGCGATTTGTGTAGTTCAGCCATTTTTATGTAACAAACTGTGACGTCGATTTAATAATCTTGACACCCGTCAACTAAAATTTAAATAACATATTTTAATTAAAATTTAAGAAAGCTTTTGATGCAATTCGTGTAGTAACAAACTGTTACAATAACTCCAGCTTAATCTGGACACTAACCTGTTTTGAGTAACTGTTTAAGGCAACCAACCTGGTTCTGCAAAATAGTACTAATATTTTTTAATTCTATTTAATATCAATTTCCGGACTATCATAAAGGATAAAAACTTATATTAACAGGGTATAGTTGTGGCTAAGGCTACACCTAAAAATAATCAACGAAATAAAAAAATTATATATAGCATCCAACATATTTTCATAGTAAAAATAATCGTCTATAACTAATTACAATCAGTTTATTTTTTATTTGCCGTGTAAAATCGGCTTTTAAAACGATTAATCAAAACTAAAAAAACCGGATATAAAAAAGAGATCCGTCATTGCAGCGTATAAAATAGTTCTGTGGCTATGCTACAAGCAACCTAATTTTACGACATAAGCTGACTAAATTATTGTTTTTTTTTAAAAGTAATTTCTTTTTATTGTAAACTCATATGCCGTTAACACTCAAAGCCCATGGCTTGCTTTGTGGCTGTACTTATTTCCCAGTCTTTTTATGCCCAATTATATTCAAATAACTTAAGCGCCTATATTATTTTCTTAGTAGGTTGGCTATTATGGCGGATATCTATTGAAAGAATACTGTTCTAAATGCTATTGATACTTCTCACATTTAAAACATAAAATATTGTGAAAATAAATTACAAAACTTACAAAACCGTATGGTTTAAATATCTCACCAGTTTATTTTATTTTTAAACTTTTAGCTAGATTCCAGCCAAAAGTTAGTCTAGTTAGTAATTCTAGGCCCTAAAAGATCCCCTAATGTGAATATTTTTATTCCATCTTTTAAAATGGATCAAGGTTTTGTAGCTTTTTGTTTTCACAAACTATATTTATTAAAAAGAATAACATGCTTTTTATAATTGTAACTATGGTTACTTAAATACAACTGTTTTTGTTCTTATTGTTATAACATTCTGATAACATTAAACTATAAAATTCTTATTTTATTAAACAGGTTAATACTAGTAACAATAGTTTTTCCTCAAAACTATATAAACAATTTTTATTTGCCAAAAATGTAAATAATTAAAATATTGCATCTTTATTTCTTAAAAACAATTTTAACATTCATATTTAAGCTTTAATTAAAAAAGCACACACACACACGCACACACATTAAAATTACACACAATTAAAAAAGATCTTATAGGTTGATTTTATTGTCAGTAGAACCAACTATAATACAATATAGGAGACTCTCCTACAATATAGAAGATTCCTCAAAAAGTAAAGTAGAAAAATATTTTGAACTACTTAATTTTGGAATTTATGCAGGTGACACTATCTTATAAGATAATTTAATATCAGCCCCTAAAAATGCCACATACATTTCTGAAACCAAACAAAATTAACTGATAGAGTGTTGTGGTATAGGTTTTGAAGAGATTCTCATTTCTCAAATCAATAAAACCGAGTACTTTTTAATTTTAACAATGAAGCATCTGCCAATCTTAAACAGATGTCTATTGTTTTTAAGTATATAGACAATAACTATAACACTTGTGAAGATTTTTTAAGGTTTGTTGACTGTCCTTAATTATTTATATGTGTCCTTAGACCAAAGCTAAATGAGTATGTTTAAATAATTTTCTTTTTATCAGTCAAGCAAAGCTAGTCTGTGTCTGTTGTACATGTTAGGTTCAAAAATCTAGGCATTTTTTCATCTAGGAAAGATCTAAGCATTTTTTTTTAGCAAAAGATTCTTCATAGTTAATGACTGATTTTTCTTTCAATGTACTTCAGTTTTAATAAAAATTTGATGGAATTTTTGTTAAAGATTTATTTTATTATAACTGGTTTAATTTTGCTTTTAAATTAGCTATGACTTTAAATGTAAAAGAACTAACAAGTAAAACGATAGAAAGTGAAAGAAAGTTCTTATACGCATAGAAAGAGTGAAAAGCAAATCAATCATTAAAATCACTCGTCATCTTAAGTATCTGATTATTTTAAGCTTTCTATCACTACCTCTACTGGACCATCTTGTTGTCAAGCATGTTGGGATGTTTGCAGTTCCAAACGCCATGTTAGTTGCCTGAAAGGTAACTAAGGTTGGTATATCTACTTTCAAGAATTTCTGGATACCTATTATTCCTATCTTCGTATCCAACCTCTATTCATGCAGGTTTGGTATATGGGTGCCTCTTTGCAAAAATGAATCAAAATCCCTATCTAGTATTTCCTAAACAAAAGTTATGACAATGGCAGGTTTCCCCAACATTCGTTAGCTTGTTTAAGGATTCAATTCTAGGTACAATACCTAGAGATTAAAAACTTATTCAAGAAGTAGAGTGTTATAAAAGTGATTGAATATGTTGTGATTGACTATTCAAATCATTTTTTTATTTACTGCATATAGTAGTATAAAATAAAGAATATTTTTAAAAATAACATAATATAATAGTATTATGATATTTTTGAATATATCACAGTATTATTATATTGTTATTGCAATAATAATTGCAGTTATGCAATTAATAACAAAAATATAAAGGAAATAACCCAGAGAATTTAATAAAGAATCCGAATAAGTTAAATAAATCCAAATAATTAAATAAAGAATCCAAAGAATTTTTTTTGTTAACAATAGCAACACTTTTACATTAAAGCCTATTAAGAATAGAAAAGAATTTAGAAATGGAGAGCTAACCTTAGGTAGCATTACAACTTACATATGAGGTGCAAATTCTTATGGCTTACCTTCTAGTTTGTGCACTTTGTTAAGTAAGTTAGACATTGTATGTCTAACTTACGATCAGAATAGTCAAGGCAAATTTTATATTTTACCATTAGTTATTTTACTAGTATCCATTATATATATCTCACCCAGATCAAGGGTGCCACAAGTCAAAAATTATAGATATTAAGTTATGAATGTCATTTGATAGTATTTTATGTGTTGTACATGGTGAGAAAATACCACAAGTCTATAACGAATTTTTACAAAATTACAAATAATGGCACTCTTAGTTGGAAAATATGTTAAAATCTTAAAACTTCAACCTTGATTTTCTCAATTTGACACTTTTTAACTTGTGGCACTCTTGCTCTGGGTGTACGATATATATATATATATATATATATATATATATATATATATATATATATATATATATATATATATATATATATATATATATATATATATATATATATATATATATATATATGTATATATATATGTATATATATATGTATATATATATGTATATATATATGTATATATATATATATATATATATATATATATATATATATATATTGCTGTTGTATAATTTAGTATTAAAAATACTAAACTCTTGATTGTTGTAAAGTGCTCAATATTTAAGAAAATATATATTTTTTCAAAAACAGAGCGTTTTATAATTAAATATTAGAAAAAACAACTTTTAATGGGACTTAAAGTTTCATGCCTATCGGCAATCATCAGCCATGAAGTACAAAATCAAAAATATAAAAAACCGTTTAAAAATTACAAACTACGGTAGAATGAGTTCTGACGTTATATTACAAGAAGACGTAATGGAAAACTAATCTCCGCTATCAAATAATGAAAGGAGAAATTTATTTTTGTGTCTGCATTTAGAAACTAATTCACCTCTTTTGTTTAGCAGATTTTTCCCTTTGTAAAATAATTTTTCTGAGGTCAGCAATGCTTTACCGACCTCTTTTCTATGTTTTATCGTAAGAACTTCGTATCAAAATTTTTTATGACGACTTTTTAAAGATTGGGGTAGGTAAACTATTGCCGATCTCATTTTTCTTAATTTCGAGGGTTGATATATATATATATATATATATATATATATATATATATATATATATCTATATATATATATGTGTGTGTGTGTGTGTGCACAAAAAGAGAAAATTAAACTAGGTAAACGCCTCAGAGACTGTTCAACCCTTTACTTTAAGACGCTCAGATAAAAAAAAAACTGTCAGCAGCGTCTACATGACGTAATATTGGACGTCTTTTTGACGTAAACTAGCCGACTTATTAAATAGTTGCGAATATGGCGTAGTTTTACAAACTTTAGCTACACCAATATAAAATCCTAGATCCGCCCCTGATTAATATTTAGTAAAATAGAGACGCAAACATTTTAATAACTTTCAAATAACTGCATAGCTTACATGTAAAAATTGGATGTTTAATTTGTTAAGATTACCAAAATTTAGGGTTAAGAGTTATCAAGCCTTATATTTCTATTTGCTATAGAAATTTAAGACTTGGAATAAATTGAACGCAGCCAAGTATTTTATCACTTAAAACATGCATTTATATAATAATTGACTCTAATAATATGCCTGATAAGTCAATTTATATTTAACTGAAAAAAATAAACTGCAGATTGAGGTTGGTGGAGATCCTAGGTACGTTTGAGCCAGTAAAGGTTGCGCAAACAAAGTTAAAATTTAAAAAAACATAAAGTGTAAAACAAATATAAAACCAATCTAATATTTTCTGCATAGTTATATTCGTGAATAATGTTAGGTATATGGTTGAATACCATCCTGAAAACGTAAAAAAAACGTTAAAGAAAAAAACAAACAAGGTACAGTTATTTACCCACGTCCTTATGAAAAAAAGTAGGGTATTTGCGCACGAGTTTAAACTCTAAATTGAGAAATGAATAGTTTAATTCAAATTCTAAATAGATCGTTCTTTACGCAATTTTTTAATTTTTTTAATTATAATTGTTCATCTTATTGTAATTGTTTAGTATTTACTTAATATTTTTATTATTTATTATTTTCTTATTATTATTTTCTTATTGTTTAGAAATTTTTCAGTTTCAGAAAGTATTTTGAATAAGTGTTTTGCAAAAGTAAATTTTGAGTTATATGCGGAAATTATCCAGCAGATTTTTCAGAATGTTTCCGTAATTTTACAGTATACTCTATCAACTTTTGCAATAAAGAAGATACCCCATCATGAGAAACAACATACATTTCCAAATTTAAACGGATATTTCCATAAACACATATTAGGTTTTTCCGTAAAATAACAAAATATTTAAAAGTCCGTAACCTTAAAATACGGACCTTAATCGTATATTAATTCAGTCACAGATATAGCGGCATTTTTTACTTGTTCAAGTGGGTATAGAGTAAAGAAATTATGGGATAAATAAATTATAAAAAATTTCAAGTTAGAGGTTTTAAAATATTTATATTTACATTATTAGAGCAAAACAACCAAAATATATGTGTAAAAAATATATTTATATATACAAGTTTATAGCACCTTACCCAGCCAGCATTTGGTCCTAAAAAGACATCTTATCAACGTTAAAAAAACTCTCTGAACGTCTTGTGAACGTTAAAAAGACGTCTCTTTGGGACCAAATGCCGGCTGGGTTGCTCTAATAAACAGTATTGTACACTATTATAAAGTACACATTTTATGTGACACAAAAATGTCATATAAAATGTGTACTTTATTGGAGCTAAAGTGCTATAAAATTTTATTGAAGTGTGTACTTTAATCCACGTATAATATGTTCACATACATGTAATGAGTTCTCTCTTTTCTTCCTACTGAAAAATTTTTTGTCTAAATTTTGAAGCATTTTTGAAATTATTGAACGAATTATCAATAAAAGTTTAGGATCTGCATAAATATAATTATAAGAGAAAGCTTATGTTAACTCATAAGCGTTATGTTTAACAATATAATGATATAAATGTTAACAGCATAAGCGTGTATATAAGTTATAACAACATATTCCCAGTGAGCACAGACATCCATAGGACAACTTTACGACGTCTTATGGACATCATAAGTTCGTAGGACATCCTTAAGACAGGACGTTCTGGGCCCGCTGGGTTTAGTTTTTAGGTAAGTCCAAGAAAGATTTTAGAAAAAAGAATTTTTTGACTTTAGGTAGAGTGATGATCCAAGGTATGGTGCGACTCTAAAAGACAAGAAATGAAGCGATGTTTGTAGACATTGATTAGGAATAGAGAGTATATCTGGTTAAATGCATCAAGGAAAATTAGGGTAATTTAAAAAGTAATACTTGCGTTAACGCTTATTATATAAGCGTATATTTTAATAAAAAAACGCTTACCATTTACTTTTTAAGGATTATTTGGTAACGGCTCAGTCCGCTACCATATTTTCTTAGAAAACAAGGTTTCCGCAACCTCGCTACAAAGTCATGGCGTACTTTATAACAGGCCTATTCATCATGCAGATGACGTCATAAACTGAGGCGAGTTTTTTTAAACAAAAAATACAGAAAAAATAACCTGAACTGAACATAAAAATTAATTTTTAACGAAGTAAACAACAAAAATGCATTGAAAATATATTTAAAAATAGTAATACTTTTTTTATTATTCTGTTATGGTTATATACAGTATAATTATTTAAATTTAACAGTTGAATTTAACAAAAAAAACAGTTGCTGTTGACCTATGTTATTTAACGCTAAGTTTTAAAAGCTTTCGTTTTGGTTCTTTTTCAGACCTTGGAGAAAAATTTTAAATTACAATAGTTCTTAATAAAAATATTTGAAAGTGTTTCTGTTAATATTTAATTTATAGGGTTCTGATACAAGCATCATTAGATTGCACAAAGAAGATATACATGTATTATCAGCTACTTCACAAAACATAATATAGCAATATATTACCCATTAAAATACTAAATCATCAGGTATAGTTAATCCTCCACGAATAATTTCCTCAGTAAAATCTCTAAGTTTCTCATAATAAAAATATGAATCATCTGAATCTTTGTCATTTCGGACAATATAGCCAGCTATGTAAACTAGAGTCATTTTGACATCAATAGATAATATATTTTCTAATTCTGGCAAATTATCAAATACCAAAGATTTTCCTTCATTTAAGTAAAAACTACATCTTTTACAAGAATGACCTGATGTAGTAAAATCAAGATCAACACCATATTTGCCAAATTGCAAAAGTAGTTTTGTTTTTATGGTACCCACTTTCTCTAGTATTTGTTTCCTGATCCCTGTCTCAGTTTTCCAAACTGCTTTTCTAAAGAATCAGTTGTAAATGTTCCAAGCAAAACATTCTTACAGACTTGTAGACAAGAGGAACTTTGATAACTCCACAAGACAATTACAAGTATGATAGATACTTTAAGAAGTATCTTAAGTGAAGTTTTTAAAACGAACTATTTGAGAAGAGCACATTTGCTTAGCCATGTTTCCAAATTCTAACAGCTTTTGAAGATAAAAATCATCAGAAGAGAAAAAAGCAGCCCGATTCGGGTCACGCATATGTACAGGCTATGAACATTAACAATTCTCCAAAATTTAGTTATTATTGAAAGAAAAGAAATAGTATCATCAACATCTTTTAAGTTTGGGTGACATTTTAAAGCACTAACTGTTTCTTTGCAAAATACTTTTAGACAAATTGAAACTTTTTGTTTTTCAATTGGTTTTGGGAACACAGCAACATCTGTAAGCTTAGACATTTTAATCATTTGATTTGATTCTAATTTATGCAATGCTACAATATGAGACCAATTAGCAACTTTTTTTTCTTTATTAACAAAAAACTCGAATTCCTGTGATTTTTCAGTGATTGCAAATATTTTTTAAAAGGTGCACAAAATCATACAGAAGATATATATTATCTTTTGTTCCCCCTGCTACCATCAAAAACTATAGAAATAACATGACCACCGGCTGCTTTTATTGCAGATAAAAGCAAAGTAGTTTGCTCAAAAAAAATAATTGAATCGATGGCACAGGAAGCATTTTACATAAAAATTTGGGTCTACCAAACAAAGAAATAACCATAAAACTTAAAACAGTATTTGCAAGAACATTTGAATTATTAATTGCTTTTCCAAAAACTGTTCCCCCATGGTACTTCAACATAGTCTTTACCTAAACCTTATCTAATAGAAGAATGCAATTTTTATGTCTAATTTCTGTTAAGTTTGAAAAAATCTTTTGTAGATAAATATCCTCATGAATAGATTTTACTTTTGATGTTAATGTTGTAATAATACGAAGTTCAAAGTCTTCTCAAAGACGATTATATGTGGCACGTGACATTGCAAAGACGATTATATGTAGCACATGATATTGCAAAGATGATTATATGTAGTACGTGACATTGCAAAGTATTCAAAAGCTCTAATCATTGTTTCAACAGAGTACTTTTTATCTGTAACAGGTTAGCGCTCATTGAAAAAAGTTGCTGTTGAGTAGTTTTTTTTTTACTGCTTATCTCATACGAATTTAAAAATCGAACTGCTTCTTCAAGTTCTTTAGGTTGAACATTTCTAGTTTCTGCATGTGATCTTGAAGTTGTTCTGGGACAACCAGATGGTTTAGGTCAGGGATGGCCAGACTTTTTAAGACGAGAACCCTATTCAAATACGTACGTGAGCCGAAGAGCCGCATTAAAAATTTCGTTAATTTAGATAATTATTATGCATTCTTTTTTGAAAGATTTTTTTTTGCAAAAAGTTTAGATAAATAATAAGTGTTTTAAAATACTTCATGATATTGAAAATTAAATTTTTTATGAAAAGAAATAAATTTTTCTGAAAAACTTTTTCTAAAAAACTTTTTGTGTACAAATTTTATATTTACTACCAGTTTTTGTGTAAAAATTGCAAAAAAAATTTTCAAAGACAAAAACTTTACTTTAAATGTAAGTTTGTTTAAAATTTCAAATTATCTTGAGTATTTCGAAAAATTCATTTCAATCAAGTTAAATAAAAATCTGATTCGCTTTTTACTCAAACTAGAAAACCATTTATTGAATTGTTAAAAGAAATTCACATCATAAGTTTTTAAAAAAGTAACAAAATTACAAACAGTTATAAATTTTCCAATCAGGCACTAAGATTCTAAACTTTACTTGCAAGTCTCTTAAAATCTGGCCTCAAGCTTGAAGTCGCTGTTTTAAGTAACTCTGACAAATGTTCAGTGATTAGATTTGCACGATACTTTGATTTGACAAATTTCATAGTGGAAAATAAAGATTCACATGTGTATGTTGAATTTAAAAATTGAAATAAATTTTATACTAATTTTTTTTAGTAAGGGATACTTAACCTCAGTCTGAACAGCACTGTCATCCAAAATTCTAATAAAGTTAGTGTTTTATGCAGCATCACAAGATTTTGATCTTCTTGGAGATCTAATAGTTCTGTTTCAAATTGAGATACTTCAACCATGTTTGATGGAATTGGACAAACATCACTAATAATATCAATTAAAAAAGGATTTAATATAAATCCTAAAGATGATTTAAGTGCATGCAAATCTATAAACATTTTTCTAGTAAATTCTGTAATTTTTCCCTGTATGATTCAATCTTATGATCATCATACTGAATTAAAGGATTAGAAATAATCATCTTTTTATTTGAGGAAAATGGTTAAAGGTTTTTAAAGTAAGATCTTTGTGAAAAAGAATAATTTTTTTTTTAAAACTAAAAATAGTCTGAGCAAGATCAAATATAATTTTTTCTTTTCCCTGAAGAGACAAATTCAGACTTTGTAAATGTCGCATTATATCAGTCAAAAACAAAAGATCTTGCAAAAAATTCTTATCATAAAGAATTTCAAAAGTCTTTTTCTTTTCAATCAAAAAAGATTTAATTGGTTCTAATAATTCTACGAACTTAAATAAAGCATCACTACTTGAAAGCCACCGTACAGCACAGTAAAATGATAAGTCATTTGGTTTGTCAGCAAGATCTAATTCATTAATAAAGTTTTTAAACTGTCTGTGATTTATAGCATTTGATCGAATATAATTTACAATTTCTGACACTGATTTTAGAACGATTGAAAAATTAAAATGTTTTGCTACTAAATGTTCTCGATGAATCAAACAATGAACTGGAATGAACTCTGGATACTTAGGATCACTTTTTAATATACCAATAAGTTCAACATGTTTTTCAACCATCGCTGGTGCACCATCTGTAGCAACACTAACAAGTTTGTTGATAGATGCATTGGCTTTAACTAGAAATGTTTCAAGAGCTTCTTTTATATCAACTGCACGAGTTGTATCTTTTAGCTCAACCAAATCTAGTAATTCTTTTTTCACAATTACATCTGATGTTACATACCTTACAAATACTGCCATTTGAGATTTATCTTGAACATCTGTTGATTCATCCAGAGCTAAACTAAATGCTTCACAGCTTTTTAAGTCATTCAACAATTGCTGCTCAATATCAGCACTAATATCAGATAATCTTCTTTCAGTTGTATGTCGAGAAATAGGAATCTGTGAAATTAATCTTTGGATTTTGCTATTTTTAGGATCTAAAACTAAGAGGACATCTGAAATATTTTGCTTTACAAATTCTCCATCAGTGTATGGATGTTTTTCTTTTACAATGTTCCATGCTATAACAAAACTTACTTCTGTTATAATAATTGATTCTTTACTGAAAGATGAATTATTTATTTGATTGTTAATTATCGTTTTAAGCAACTCAATTTTATTTTTCCTGTAATCTGAATTTAAGGGATATTCCTTGGAAAAATTTATATGATTTGTTTCATAGTGGCATTTAACGTTCCCTGACTTGTTATGACCAAGTTCTTACAAATTAAACATATTGGTTTACAAATTAAACATATTGGTTTATTTTCTTTTTGAATAAATGCAAATTTTTCTGTCCAATCTTCATTAAATATTTTTTTCTAGCTATCAATTTTTCTTTTCTTACTGCTGTTGCAAACTGAATTATTATTAGTATTTACTTTATCCATTTCAAAAAATTAGATTTTGAGGTTAAATAAAGTAAATACGAAAAGAGCTCAAATGAAATTCCAAGGGCCGCATGCGGTTCGGGAGCCACGCTTTGGCCACGCCCTGGTTTTGGTATTAAACTTGGTTTTACACACTTAAACACAGATGGAGGATTGCATGGTCTTTCTTTGCCATAATCTTTTGTCGAAATGTATCCAGTGCCTTTCACAATCAACGGTGTCTTTCTTATCTGGTATGTTGTCTCTTGGTATAACAGCCAATTTTTTCTTTCTTCTGGTGTTCGAGGAAGACGGAAGTTTTTGCTTTAGGACTTTTATCATAATTGCCGTTGCAATTCGTGACACAGCATTTACGATCCATGTTTATTACAAAGTAAACTAAAAATTTAAAAATTTAAAAATTGACTAAATAATTTAGCAAGCACTTCGACTTTATGTAACAGAATGAATATAGAAAATGCAAAATGTTCTCTTCCAGTTTATGACGTCATCCGCATGGTGAATGGGCCTGTAAGTACGCATGTACAAAGTGGAAAGTCTGCGTGTTCTTTTAAATAACTTCTTTTTAAATATAAATTGACTTAGAGAGTATGTAGAAATTTGATTAGCCAAATAAAAAATCTAATTTATAGCTAAATTCTTTTATTACACTTTTAATAAAAATTATACAAATATATTTAAAATTTATCAATAAAAAACACCGCATTCATATATATATATATCGACATAATAAAATAGCCAATCTTTAACAATTGACGTCAATAATTTTCAATATATACAGCAGTTTCGATAAACATTAGATTCATTGTCGTTTTATCTTGGTACGTTTAAAATTGAGATTTGTTCGTTTAATTTTTCCAAAACTAAGAAGTGCGCGCTTTCACGAGACCACAACGCTCAAGGTGACCACAATGTTCTGATCTAACAATAATTAAAAACCATGAAAAATATTTTTTTTTTTAATATTCTTCTGATGAAGACACAAAGAAGTTAATTAACGAGTTAGTTTCATTAATATATTTGATTGCTAATAATTATCGATTAATTTCTAATAGTTATCGAGTTTGACGTTTTGCATAAGTTCGTTCATCAAGAGTCTCTGTTCAATTTGGTCATCTTTTCTAAATTTTAATCAATTATATATATATATACATATATATATATATATATATATATATATATATATATATATATATATATATATATATATATATATATATATATATATATATATATATATATATATATATATATGTATATATATATTATGTAATTAATGGTATATTTAAATAATAAAAAAAAATTTTTTATTTAGAAATAGTCAAATGACGAGTATGTTGTTACATGTTTGTTTTTGTGCTAAAAAATTCGTTACCTTTTATGATTACCAAAAACTTTTACCGTGCGTCGACAAAAATCCGTTATCCTAGCAGTGTGTTATCTGTAGATGATGTGAATGTCTAATTCCTTTTATACCTTTATCCAAATGTCTAATTCCAAAATTATTATATGCAAAAACAACAACGGAGTTTGCCTCTACCACACTAAAACTTACTTTTTATTCTCTCCTAATTGAAACTTGAACATGGTGTTTTCATTTCCTTGTTCTGCTTTTGCAAAAATTCAATCAACTGATTAAGGGGTGGGATAGGGGCAGGCTACACCCAAAAAAAGTAATCAAGTAAAAATAAAGATAAAATAAAAAAAGACAACAAAAAAAAAATTAACAATTAAAGGCTGGCGACCAATTCATTTAATTCACGTTAAAAAACAAAAACATTAATGATCGCTAATTATTATTTTTTTTTAAATACTTACAAAAAAGATTTAATATATGAACTTTTATTTTATGATAAACAATCACGTATAAAAACAACTTGCTTTAAAAAGCGCCAAGCTTTTAAAAAATTCAAAATAAAATTTGATAAGCCAATTTACCTGCATTATACGCATTCAAGGTTATGAAAAATTAAAGGAATTTAAAAAATAGTCTCTTCGTGAAAGTTTGATACTTTTTGTTGAATTACTTTTAGATTTTTAAAATTTCCATTAGTTTTCTTGTTTTATTTTAAGTAAGTTTGTGTATGGTACGTCCTGAGAAACTTAGAACTATAAGTATACCTTTTTATAGTCAGTCTATAAATTTTTCAGTCTGTTCTGCGAATTTGCTTTTTTCCTCTCAGATTTGTCAGTAAAGGTAGTCAATGTTTACAACAAAGTGACTTAATTTACCTTTTTACTCTTTTTCTACTTGGACCCATTCCTGAAGAACTTGACTGTAGTTTATGTAGTCTAAATACCCAGTCCATTCTAAAACCTAAATATCGCTTTAATCCACTTGGAAGTGGCAAATCAGCTAACGCTTCAGAAGATGAAGATATATTTTTACTAATTTCTTTACAACATAAATACTGCAATGAAAAGTTTATCTTATAACTGCATATTAACTTCATTTTGGTGCGGGCAGCAGTTGAGGATATCATAGGGTATAATTTTTTACCTAAAAGACCTTCAAAAGCAATGCCTAATGGTTCTCCATTTTTATAGAAAGATAAAGTTCCTTTCCACAAATCTAAATGACATCCTATAACAGATCCTCTTTCAAATTTTTTTGTAAACTCACGAGTTTTTCCATTGTGATGAACCGTTCCAAAATAGCTTATACCCCAACTGTTTGATTCTTTACCAATGATACTACAAAATTGCGATTTATATTTATTTAAATCCATTCCGTCACAACCAACACCAACCATCTAAATATAAATTATAATTATTGACCTACATATTTGTAGAAATATTTGTATAATTTATAAAATTATAAATATTTGCTTTTTACATTATATATATACAAATAAACATTAATTTGAACAATTTAGAGAGACGTTAAAGATACATTGTCAGAAGTGCGCCTTTAAAGGTTTATAAGAAAATGTTTTGATTATTCCACAACCTAGCAAAATATAGCACGGTTTGGCCAGTTAAACAAGAAAAATACAGAATTTAGAAACTTTAATACATATTTTAGTAAATAGGACAAAATAAATGCATTAAATTAACTTTAGAAAGCACATTTTACATACCATATCTGTTCCATAAACTGCGCTAGATAGCTTTATTTCCCAGTAGTGTTCTTCTCCTTCTTGGAACTGATTTTTTCCGCGAACGGCAGCCGTCCCACAACTGTAATCTGGATGAAAGTAAACTTCTGAGTTATTGTTTTGAAAAACTACGTCATTTGATTTGCATTCTTCCTCCCAAACCCAGCAAAAATCTAAATGCAAAAATGTTCAAGTAAAAAAACCGCACAACAAAAGTTAAAACAAAAATTAAAAAAATTTATATATCAATATACAATTAAGAAAAGTATCCGGTAAACATAAAACGTGTTTTAAACGATTAAAAGACGTATAAACGCTTTTTAGGCGACATATTAAAGATATATTTTAGATATTTAAAAGTCGTCTTGTGTTTACTTTTTATGTAAAATGCAAAGCACACACGATAAAAGAAAAAACGTAATTAATGAAACTAAAAAATAGTATCTATATAAAATGTATAAGAAAAAATATGCAATATATATAATATATAAGAAAAATTAACAATGAGTAACAATAAAAAAAAAGTCAATAAAGTTTATATAAACACGTAAAAATTTGTATAAGTAAATATGAACTTGGTTTTAAAAAAAGCAAAGTTAAATCCTCTAAAATAATAAACTAGATTTAAGGTCTAACTTACAATTTGTTTTAAATCATAGATTGAAGTGCTACGAAATGGCTACCAAAGTGCTACTAAATGATTATTAAATGGTTACCAAATGGTTACCAAAGTGCTACCAAATGGTTTAAAAAAGATTTTTTTATCTGTTCTTGATTGTACTATTGACATCAACGGCACAAATGTTTATAAACAAAAAATTAGCGGATGTCCGATTGCCAGGAACAAAAAGTCCGCTTACCTAATATAGTATTTTAATAAAATATTTTTCAAAAAAAGTTTTTTTTTGTCTTGTGTAAATAGAGTAATGTACCACAGTAGTGGTATCAGTGGCAGAGTTATCAGACAACTCACATTTCAAGAAAATAATACATAGTTTAACATCTCAAAATTAAAGATTTTGTTAAAGATTGTAAAAGCAATGGAAGAGAAGTTACCATTAAAACAAGATAAGAAACTTGAAATTAAGAAATTAAATTTTTTTCTTTAATGATGGTATAAAGTAACGGATCCATGACCAGATCCTTAAAGTTCAAAAATATCTTAGAAATGGAGGAACTTTACATAAACATTTAGTATATATATTAAACAAAGAAGTAACAAACTCTTATAAGTACGATGTGTGTATGTATGTATGTATGTATGTATGTATGTATGTATGTATGTATGTATGTATGTATGTATGTATGTATGTATGTATGTATGTATGTATGTATGTATGTATGTATGTATGTATGTATGTATGTATGTATGTATGTATGTATGTATGTATGTATGTATGTATGTATGTATGTATGTATGTATGTATGTATGTATGTATGTATGTATGTATGTATGTATGTATGTATGTATGTATGTATGTATGTATGTATGTATGTATGTATGTATGTATGTATGTATGTATGTATGTATGTATGTATGTATGTATGTATGTATGTATGTATGTATGTATGTATGTATGTATGTATGTATGTATGTATGTATGTATGTATGTATGTATGTATGTATGTATGTATGTATGTATGTATGTATGTATGTATGTATGTATGTATGTATGTATGTATGTATGTATGTATGTATGTATGTATGTATGTATGTGTGTATGTAAATGTGTATGTGTGCGTGTTGTGTGTATGTGTATTTTGTATTATTATTTCGATAACAATATTATTATTTATTAATTAAGATATAACCCGAAGCAGGAAGAAGACAAAGCCATATCATTTAGCCTTGTTAATGTTATTTACATCAAGTAATTGTTTTTTTTAAATACTTTGAAAAAGTTTGAATCGAAATTATAGTTTTACGATTATTTAGAAGAAATAAGTTATATATTTAATATATACATTTACACATTTATACATATATACATACAATACATACATTTATACATATATACATATATACATACATATTATATACCATAAATGTAAGTCATTAAGATTTCGTATGATCTTAACATGCATAGAATAATAAATATGCAGTAAATAATAATTATGATAATTATGCAATAAATGCTTTCTTTGATATTTAAAATCTATAATATAGAAAAGATCTTCATAAATATTTTGTAACATACAATTTTGTTAATCTTAACATAAATAAAAGGATACATATTTAATTCATAAACGTTTAACACTCCAAGCTCTCAAAGCAGTGATCTGGCACTGATGTATTTTTTAGAATTTAATGTAAGGCGGCTTGCTTGTTCTTGTTTTTATAGATATGTGTTAGATTTAACGAATAAGTGCTTGCCCAGACAATGTTAAAAGAAATTATAAATATGGATAACTGAATAATAAATAGATTTTAAACAGTTTGTCAAGCTCCCTATTCATAGTGGAAAAGATTGTCCTAATGTTTGAGTGGATATAAAATGTCGTCAGCAAAAAGATTGAACTTTAGAAAACTAGATGATGAGTAAATGTCGTTTATATAAACAATAAATGATAAAGGGCCAAGAAAAGAAAGAGGGGTACTCCACAAGTAATGTATAACAATCGGGAACAGGTTTTGTCATAAGGTAAACCTTGTTTACTATTGGTGAGATAGAACCAAATCATTAGCAATTTTTTTACTCGATAACTTATGGTTCACAGCGTCGCAGTATGGTCCACAGTAAGTTAAGTTAATAATAAAGTCATTTTTGAGCTTGCAAAGTTCTTGAAACTAAAATATTTTTAGACATATACAAACTATTAGAAACATTCTTCTACTTTCTACACCATAATACGTCTCCTAAATCATAATTAAATCAAAACGTAAAATTATAATTCTAAAAATAATTATAACTTTTAGTGAAAAGTTTCTATATATTTTTAATTTGCTCATGTAGTAAAGAAGCCACTTGTAAAATTTAGTACTCGCAAAAATGTAAAAAATCCATCCACTCGCAAATTTAGTGCAAATGATATGTAAAATTTAAAACGGCATACATGTTGTTAATGAAAACATATAAATAAACAAAAGATGCAAATCGAAAGTTATATGGCTTGGTTATGACAACAAAGTGGTAAATTTTTACTAATATATCAAAATATATCAGGTGTGGAGTGGTTAATCGGGCAACCGGACAAATGCCAAAAACAAATACATTTTCAACTGGATAATTTAAAAAAGTTTACGCTTCGCAACAAGTCATAGTGAGTTGTCCTATACACGGCTCGAATTTCACACGGCAGTCGAAAAATTATTTTCTAGAAAAAAAAAAAGTCAAACATTTATCAACTATAGATCCAATTTTGCCGACTGCAGTGTTTAAATTGCCGACTAATAAATTTCCTAGGAGTGTTAGTCACCCCCTCCCCCGCGAGATGCCTCTGATCGTATACAAAATCTTTTTTTATTGGATAATTATTTTATAGTTATTCTATAAAAAAAATCATATTTTTGCTTTAGAATATGGAACTATGATTTCCTAAATCCTTGCATAAAAAAAATATTTATTAAAAATATTTAAATATAGTAATGTATAATATTGCACCATAGCAATATCGCATAGCAACATACTTTATTACTATTTATACATTCATTTTTATTTTTATTTTTAAAGTCTTGTTGCTTGATTAAAGTTTATGTTTTCCGAAGAGAAGATCTACAATTTCATACACTAAAGAATCTATTAGAATTAAATTATCAATAGTAGATACTTTCAAATAATAAGTTTAATTTTTGAATTAATTGTATTATTAGGAATCATCATCTATATTCAACAGTTATTTATTATTTTATATTCAACAGTTATTTTTAACACAAGTTTACATAACACAAGTTTACATAACACAAGTTTTACATAACACAAGTTTTACATAACACAAGTTTACATAACACAAGTTTTACATAACACAAGTTTTACATAACACAAGTTTACATAACACAAGTTTTACATAACACAAGTTTTACATAACACAAGTTTTACATAACACAAGTTTACATAACACAAGTTTTACATAACACAAGTTTTACATAACACAAGTTTTACATAACACAAGTTTACATAACACAAGTTTTACATAACACAAGTTTTACATAACACAAGTTTAATAATATCTTTGCCAAGATTGAAATAGAAAACTACCTTTTACTTTAAAATTTATATATCTGCATTTAACTTTGAGCTCCCTAATTTTAACTTTGAGCTCCCTAATTTTAACTTTGAGCTCCCTAATTTTAACTTTGAGCTCCCTAATTTTAACTTTGAGCTCCCTAATTTTAACTTTGAGCTCCCTAATTTTAACTTTGAGCTCCCTAATTTTAACTTTGAGCTCCCTAATTTTAACTTTGAGCTCCCTAATTTTAACTTTGAGCTCCCTAATTTTAACTTTGAGCTCCCTAATTTTAACTTTGAGCTCCCTAATTTTAACTTTGAGCTCCCTAATTTTAACTTTGAGCTCCCTAATTTTAACTTTGAGCTCCCTAATTTTAACTTTGAGCTCCCTAATTACTATTGATGAGAAAAGTTTTTTTGGGCTTCTCTGGTCTAAACGTCATCTTGCCAAAAAACCGTTTGTAAAAAAAAAGTTAATAAAGTTTTGTACAAAATACGGTAGGTGCTCAAAAAATACCGTAGATACTAAAAAAATACGGTAGATACTCAAAAATACAGTAAATACTGAAATACAGTAAAAACAAACAAATAAAAAAAACAACGATATAACATATGGCAAGTGCCTAAACTATAAAAAGCCTACAAAAACATTTTATTTGAGTTGGGGAGAGTGTAGCGAGAGTGGGGCACCATGAAAACATTAAAACGCCATTTGGGATTGTGTACGGCAATACTTGTTTAATGCTAAAGTAGAAAATATGATTATTTTACTTTTTTAGTCATAATTTTATGGACCGCAGAAATTTTTTCTCCCACCTATAAAAACGGGAGCAACCAGGTGCTAGAATCAGATAGATCAGATGCGGATGCAGATAGATAGAACCAGATTCTGTAATCAAATAGCAGAACTGTTTATACTATAACTTTTAACGTTTTTAAATTATTTCAACATTATCCATTAAAAAAAACACACGCACAACTTCAATAGGCTATTTAAGCTTTTACGTCAAATAAGCAATTATATCATTCTAACGCTCTTAAACTTGTATTCTAATGTCATTTTAAAAAGAGTCGTATTGAAAATAGAAAAGTTATTTGAGATTTATGCTAATATTTGCTATCAAATTAATAAAAGATTAAGAGTGTAATTTTTTAAATGTAATCGCTTCAATCAACTACTTCAATCCAATACTGAGGAACGATTTTACGAGTTTTAAACAATGCTTACAGATGATATCACACTAAATTTGATTTTATCACCACTTTAATTAAAATTTGAAATAAAGATAAGTTTAAGATTTTCAAAAATTAGATAAGATGTAAATTAAACAAAGATTGGAAAACAAAGAAATGGAAACAAACTTTGTTTTTATTTTCGGACCTGTGAATATAAAGTTTCTTGCTAAAAAAATGTATGGTCGTTTAGTTGACTGATTCTAAACCCTTGCTTAAAGATAATAGTTATAAAAAAAATTCTTAAATAAAGAATATTAAAAAAGTAAAATCGTTTTATGGTAAACAAGGATTTAAAAAAGGGCAATTAAACTTAAGAACAACTGGTTACATGGGATGGCGTAGCTAATTCTCCGTACTAAAAAGGTTGTTCATTAATTTTGTCATTTTGGTGGCAAACTAATTTGATTTTTAAAAGGACTTATTACGGTGTTTTTATTTTAAACATGGCAACTTGTTTACGATTTCGTTGTTATTGTTCCAGGGTAAAACTAAATCTAGACTCAGAAGTAGTATAAATAAGACATAGCAAAACTTTAAACTGATATTTCTTAAAAAGAAGAAGTCATGCGCCCGAATGTATTCGGTTAGAGATTTAGAGTAACTATTTATTATAAGACCTTAATATATGACTTAATCCGGTATAATATACATTGTCATCACAAAACAGTTTATGTTACGTTGATTTTTGCAGAAATCAAAAGCAATAACTTTAAATAGCGCCCTACTTCCCCTTGTTAAATGCTCTTCCATGATGCTTTGTGATACGACATTAAGAACTTCTTGGAGCACCTTAAATACCATGTAAAAAAAAAGTAATTTAGATTGCATATAATTAGTTCAGTTTGAATTCAAGTGATGCAGTTTGTATACAAGTATTGCTGTTTGTATACAAGTAATTCAGTTTGTAAACAAGTAATGCAGCATTCAATCAATTGCTATATCATAAAAGAAGCAAAAAATTTGTATTTAATACCCAATTATTTTTTTATTTAAATATTATTATTTATATTTTTATTATTTTTCAAAAAAGTTTAAACAAAAATAAGCTAAACAATTATAAGGATTAAAGTTTTTTTTTTATTACGCCTTTATAGAATAAAACTTTAAATGTTTAAATAATAAAAAATGATAAACTAATCATAAGTAACGCTATTTTTTATAAATATTCTAAAGTTCCTTGATATAATAAAATGAAAAAACAAAAATAAACTAAATTCTAAATAATAAACTTAATTCTAAAAATAAACCACGATAATCAAAGTAACGAAACTCCAAAATAGCAAATTTTTTATACTTTGCAAGTGGATGGGGAAAAACAAGACAGTGAAAGAGATTAGTTATTTGTTGCAGACCATCTATCATTTAATCACATTCAGATATGCTCTCAGAGAAATTGCATACCCATATAAATTACATGCCCATAAATACGCCCATACACCCTTACACTAAAAAACAAGCAATAACAACCAGTGATGTCGTAGAGCCGGTACTTTTATTTTCTACATGACAACAAAAAAAAAACCCCTTCCCTCAAAAAAATAACAACTAAAATAAAGAAATTTTTTGCGTTAAATTATAAAATGCACGTATATCTTTTATTGATTATTCATAAAACAACTGTTCTATTGACTTGACGTATGATAAAAGATCCTGTTGGGCTTCTATTGACAAAATTTGTTTGAAAAAACCAACCTCGTTTAAAATATGTGATGCTACTGTTCATATTTTAATCAGCTGGCTATTGGCAATATGCCTGGGGAGAGCAGATTTTGATATGCCATTTTTATCAGCAGCTTTTCTAATACTTGATTTAATTTCACTCACAGCTTAAACTGGATTTTCATTGAGTTTTCGTCCCATTTTAAACAATTGGTCTTTTTTACATAATTTTTCACAATTGTTATTTACATTTAACACTATTGATAACTGAAGATAAGTTACAAAAACAAAAAATTTTTGAATTTTTTTTTGAGTTTTGCTTTTCTAAATAAGGAAAATAATATTTTAGATTAAAAATAAAATCATCACATTGTAAACAGCATCATATAATGGTAGTAATATAGTCAAATATATTTATAACTTTTTGACCCAATATGTCCCGCAAAAGTCATTTTTTTGAAAATAACACTATCCAAATATTTAGCACCAGGTTTTTTGCTAAAAGATTTTGAGAGAATATAAATGTCAGAAAAACCTAAACTTTTTATAAATAAAGCGAATTTCAATAATTCAAGATAAAAGTTATTTTTAAATTATTTAAAGTTTGATCGATTCAGAAAACTCGTATATTTTAAATTTCAAACTGCATAAAAACTTAATATATAATTTAAACAAAAAAATATATTTTGTATTTTAGATTGAAAACTAAAGATTAATAATTAAGAAATGAAAGAAGTTATTTAAAGCTTCCATTTTTGCTTTGCAAGAGATTTATAAATGCTAACAACTTCCAATCAGTTTAATTGTTTTGACAATATGGTTTTCTCTAATTGAAATTTTTTTGTTGTTGCAAAAATTTGCATTATGTTAAATGCCTTACTATAATTAGAGATAAATAAATTTAGAAATAAATAAATTCAATTATATTTACAAGATTATGCAAAGAAATTTTTTGAAAAGGAAAAACTTTTCCTTGTAATTAATTTTATTTTGGAATTATTTCTTGAACTTTTTAAGAGATTGTGCTCTAATCTTTAAACGATCTGTTGCAGTTTTGCTTAATGTCTTTGAGCACTTTATCCTCCAAAATTTATAACAACAGCATGCTTCTTGAATATTGCCTTTAAAAGAAGGTTGCATTTAAGCATGTTTCAGTTTGTAGCGAATAATACTTCAATTTGATTTTTTGTTCAAAATACAAATAATTTTAATTTTGATGTTGAAGAATTGAATTTTCAGTAAGGGGTTTAATTAGTTTTTAAACCATTTTTTAAAAAGAAATAAAACAAGTAAAAAATGCACAACTTCCAAATATATCTAGCTTTAATATCTAAATGTCATTGATTTCTATGAAAGTAACAAAAAGAATGATTAAAAGTTTAAACTACAGCTATATAAATATTCTCTTATCGTAATCAGGAAAAATCAGGAAAAATACTTTAGCATTCTATGTGAAACCCAGTTTATTGTGTAAATTTATTTAATTAACAGATACCAGAACACTAGTGTCATGTGAATAATGGTTGCTTCAAGGCAAAATTGCGGAAATGTGCAATCAAAAAATATTAAATATTTTGATATAAAATATTAAATTAAAATGGTAAGAAAGCAACATACAAATAAACAATAAAAGAAATAAATAATAAAAAACAGGGTATTAACATATTTCATGTATTATTATTACTATTTATAACTGTTATTCAACCTTTTTATTTGTTGTTGCTTGCTTTAGTTTGTTAAGAAGATCCGATCTAATGGTTTTATTAACAACGCAACGCAGAAGCAGGTGCAGAATAACTAAATATCCGCTGTCTTCTTTACTAAAGATGCTTTGACGGTCAGAGCCGGTACTATCACGCAAAACTATAAATTTTGAAAAAAGCGCTCTAACTTAAAAAAATAATTTATTTAATTTTGTATTTAGAGAGAAAAAATAATCCTAAAGGTAAATAAAAGCAATGAAAACTTATATTTATGTCAAAACTTTCAGAAACATGTAAAACTAAAAATGCATTAATAAAAAAAATTACGGATACGGAAAAATCTAAATATAAATGACACATTAATTCCTGACAGAGTCTAGTATTGGATCTACAGATTTCTTAAAGTTATTTATAAATAACCATATAAATAATATATAATTCATATTATTTAATAAAAAATATCATTGTAATTGGAGTTCTATGATTGTTACTATTTTTATTATATTTTTATTTTTTTACTATATTATAATATTATATATTTTATTATTAAATCTAACCTGCTTCATTGAACTCATCTTCTTCCTCTTCTTCGTCATCGTTTCCGAATGTTCCTGTAGGTTTGCTTATTTCTTCAATATCCTGACTCCTTCTTCTGCTTTGAATATGTCTCCGACCTTGAGCAAAAATATCTGCTAATAAATGTCTATGGCCACGGTTAGAGTGGTCATGTTCAACATTTCGTTCGTTTTGTTCTTCCCGTATAAACCCGCGTCTGTTTGATATCTTACGGCTGGGTATATCTCCATTACCAGACATTTCACAAATTAAAAAATATATACGCTATATAAAACTAATATGAAAAATAATGATATTATTTTCCTAAACACCGAATCATTTCAATAATTTAGCTTATAAATTTCATGCTTTAGGAAATTATTTTGCATTCCGCATATATTTTACAAATATCATTCATCAGATGTTTTCAACCGAACTTTTACTGTTTACAAGCCGTTTTCTAAGTATTGTATTATAGCATTTGTACCTGTTTCTTTGCGTAAAGTTAGCCGCCATACTAAAATTTAAATTTAAAATGCGGCAAAATGGCTTTTTCAAAAAAATAAACTATTTTTTAGAAATTAAAGATTTTAAAACTAAACATTTTTTTATTATAGTTTTATAATATTATAAATTAGAATTAACATGTAATAATAAATATATTATATATATGCGTGTGTTAAATTTAACATGAATAAAGTATTATTTTAATAAATTAGAAACAAGCTGTTTAAAAAATAACTAAAAAACTAACTTTATAATTATTTTTTATACAAAAGTTCTACTTAATTAAGGGACGTACTTTACGAATAGTTTGCATTCAAACATTTCTATATATGCAGTTATATGTCGTTTTTTATTTTAGTTTTTTTTGCCAACATTAGAAGTACGACTTGATTACTTAATAAAATGGAAGCTTGTAAATTGCTATTAAAGGGTATTATGCGTAACGACAAGATTTGAACAAGTAAGTTCTATCTGCAACTATAAAAAATTTACAAGTCGCTATACGAGATGAATGCAAGTATAGCATATTTTATGAAGCAGCTACATATTTAATATTAAAGAATTTTTAAATATATGAATTCATTTTTGAAATGATTGTAGTTTCTGGTTTGATGTTCAAATAAACTTTAGGAAAAAAATTTTAATTTAATGTTCGAGCATATTACATAAAATAAAATATTCTTAAAAAACAACACTTCAATATTAACATTTCCGCAAAAAAATGTTTATAATGATTACCAAAATCATCAAAAGATATTTGATAACCAAAATCTTTTTGGTTAACAAAAAAAGTTAATCTTGGAAAGTATGAATAATAATGAATAATGAATAATAATAAAGAAAAATAAATCTTATTAAGTTCTATATACAAAGTACAGAAACGTTTAAAACTTTAATTATTTTTTTTTGTATATTTTTACATATTTATATATGAAGCCCATAAATTAATGTTAATAATAATGCAAAGTTCATTTTTAAATATTGTTTTTTCATTTATACAAATTTGAGTTTTTTTACCAATTACCATAATATTAAAGAAAATGTACTTTTTAAATCCATTTATGGCTTTAAATAGTTTGGACGGTAGTTTGCGTAGTTTTATTTATGCGCGTTTTAAACTGCGCAGTTTAAAACTCATCAATGGGTTTTTAACTGAGCCTTTTTAAACTTTGTAATTTACAATCAAAATTAACAAATACTGGACTCTTTTGTTTAAAAACAGCGTTTTTATAATGTGATTTAAGAAAGGTCGAGAAATTATCTTGATAAAACTGAAAAAAATTTTTTTGTTGTGCTCGCTAAAATGAACGTTAGTTTTTACGATATTATATTGCAATTACAACTCGTCAGAGATTTAGCTATTTCAAGTCACGCGTTTTTAATGCGTTTACTCAATGACGTTTAGATCAGGGATGTCCAACCTTTTTACAGTAAGGCCCATTAATTCGTTTCAAAATCAACTTGAGGGCCACAAACATAAAATACCCAAAATAAAAATTATTAAATTTGAAGTTTTTATTTAAATCTAAATAAACAGTTACACTCATAGTTAAGGTTCAAAGTGAAGTTATACAAAAGTTGTATAACTTCACTTTGAATGTCTGCTTTTATATTTGATGATGCAATTCGAAGGGTATTAGTAAGGTGTTCATCTGTCAATCTATTTCTCTGTTCTGTTTTTACATGCTTCATTTTTGAGAATAACTGTTCGCAGTTGTATGTATTTCTAAAAAGTGAAAAATATTTAATAGCATGTCTGCACAAATGAGGAAAAACTTCAATGCTCATGTATTTTTTATTAAATTCTAACAATTCTACTTCTTTGTAGGCTTCTTTAAGATCTTTATTGTTTTGCAATTCTATTAATTCCATTTGAAATTCATTTCTAACTGTCTCAGCTGATGGAAAATGGATGCGCAAATAAGTTTAACTCATTTTTTTCCTTTTTAAAATCACAGAATCTTGTGTCAAATTCATCAATTAAATTTAAAATAAGGGTACAATATCTTTCAGAGTCAATTGTATTGATATTTCTTTCTTATAATGCCTTGAAATTGACAAGTACTTTACAACTTAATTGTTGTTTTAGAAGTTTTAATTTTAAAACAAATGTTTCTACATTTTCAAACAATTTACTAATAAGTTGATCTTTACCCTGCAACTTAAGATTTAATTCTATTAACATCTGAGTCATGTCAATCAAAAATGCCAAATCATTCAGACAGTCAATATTTTCAAGCAAGCTTGTGTGTTTCCTTTTAATTTTTAGAAACAGCACTATTTCAGGTAATAGTATCCAAAATCTTTTTAGAGTAGCAGCTCGACTAAGCCATCTAACCTGGCTGAAATAAATTACATCTTCAGCCTCACTACCACAACCTTCAAGTAATTGTTTGAACTGTCTGTGATTAAGGCCACGACTTCTAGTAAAGTTAACAGTATGAATAACAAGTTTCATAACATTCTTCATCTCCAATACTTTTGCACATAACTGCTCTTGGTGTTTAATGCAGTGATATGAAATAATTTCATGATTAATGGATTTCTTAAGTAATGCAATAAATCCAATATTTTTTCCTGATAGTGCACTTGCTCCATCTTTTCTGGTAATTCAAATTTCACCAATGTTTTTTTCACTTCAGAGAGAATATCTTCTCCTCTTGTTGTGTCCTTCATATGATTAATATCTAACAGTTCTTCAATTACTTCAAAGTTACTAGTTATACCTCTAATAAAAATGGCTAGCTGAGCAGTATCACCTCTGTCTGTTGATTCATCCAGTGCCAGACTTCACATTTATTTAATTTTTCTTTTAATGATAATTCAATATTTTTTGATAGATCTTCAACTCTTCTAGCAATAGTCTGGTGTGAGAGGCTAAGATCTTCAACAGTAGGTGTTTTTTCAGGACATATCTCTTTACAAAATATTTTTAAACAGTTTTTTAATAAATCTCCAGTACAAAAAGGTTTACCACTTTTTGCAACAGCCTCTGCCATTAAAAAATTTATTTTGGTAGCACTGTAAGAGCTAATCACTTGAGTTTTCATCACTGATTGTTGTGCAAGAAAAGTTTTCTTCAACAATTCAATCTTATCAATTCGAAATTGGCCTTTAAATTTGTCATAACTTACAGCATATTTTGTAGTGTAGTGCCTGTTCACATTATAACTTTTACACACGGCAATTTTCTCCAAACAAATTAGACATATAATAGAATTACTTTGTTCATGTACAAAATAGTCAGTTGTCCAAGAAGGATTAAATACACGACCCCCATGACCGCTTTCAGTATCACATCTACGTCTTTTAGCTGAAGCCATCTTTACTAAATATATAAAAATAATGTTTTTTCTTTAGCGCGCGTTTTATTATTTCAAATGCGGATTTATATAGTGAAAGTATAATCGAAATCGAATGTATAATTCGAATCATAAATATATAAATAATATGCTGTTGCTGTAGAACTTATTTTATTATTGTTATTTGAAATTTTTATTAAAATAAAAATTCAAAATTAATGGACCGTGATATGCGGGCCATGCCATAGGCTGACGAGGGCCATCTTCTGGCCCGCGGGCCATGCGTTGGACAACCCTGGTTTAGATAAAAAAAATCAATCTTAAGTAATGTTTTTAATTTTTAAGCGTTAAATACATGACTTGGGCTCGTGGAAATTTCAAGAAAGAAAAAGAAAGAAAAGAATTGATACTTTTTTATATATTTTTTTTAAATCACGGAAAACGACTGAAAAGGTAAAAACTAAAAAAATTAAACGATCAAATTTTGATCGTCTGTGTAATTGTTCAAATCGCAAACAACCTGTGTTTGGTTACAATTTTTTTTATCATATTGATCACATTTCCTGCAATATGTAAAATAGCACAAACTATATTACAGGATTTCTCACCTCATTTTGACATTGTATTATTTAATTTCGACTGTATCGTTCAATTTCGACATTGCAATGTCGAAATTGAACGATACAGTCTTTTAATGCGAATTATTAGAGAATGTTCTTCAGCCGAAAAGAGGGCCAGGCAAACATTAACCAATACAGTCAAAAAATATTTCCGTATGTTGGGCAATGAACAAAATTGAATTTTTTAAACATGAAGCACAAACAAGAGCATTTAATACAGAAAACATATTTCAAAATATATATATATATATTTATATATATATATATATATATGTATATATATATATATATATATATATATATATATATATATATATATATATATATATATATATATATATATATATATATATATATATTATTTGTCTAGTATTAGCACAATTAGCTGTTAATAAAATTGTTGGAGTTATCTTATCTTTAGACAATGTTTTCATAAAGCTGCTGTTGTTCAAGATGAAATAATGTGGGGAATTCATAAAGGTTTCCCAGAGACACTAATGAATCACTGTTTTTTAAAACTTATATTATTGTATTATTATCTGACTGCGAATATATTATTTACAAATATCATCCTTCTTATATAAAGTTCAGAACCACAAAATAATATATTATTAACGTTAAATACATGTAATTACGTTAAAATAATTTTTTAATACCTTCACAAATACCGCATTTGGTGATATATGAATGTTACGAAAGTGAGGGACGAGCGAGTGTTCATCAGGTTTAAAAAAAAAAAGTTAAAATTGAACCAAAATTTTTTGCTCTTTGAACCAAAATTTTTTAATCTTTGAAAGGATTACAAAATTATTGTTCATTATTTTTAACATATTCTCTAAATCTTGGATATTCTTCTTTTATAATATCAAATGTGGTAAAAAAATGTGGTAGGACTTTTTAATCTTTCTCGTATTGTCGTAAAATGATGAAAAGTTTTCACTTCATAGTCTTTTACAGCAATCTTTTAACATTAATAATTTTTTTCTTTTATAAGTTGTTTGGGTTGACGCAACCAGGCCTCTGTTATCAACCAATATTCTTATTCATAGCCCTCACTTTATTTTACTCTTTCCATTTTTTTTCTATAAATAAAGAAGAATATCATGAACATGTATAAATTTTTGATACATTACAAAATCATAATTATTCATAGCCCAATGGGTATAATTTATTAACAAGTTATAAAAATCATGAAGTTGTGTGTCGTTTATACAATGATTATAATAATGACATTTAAACATTCTAAATAAACAAAGACACGTCGTTGAATTGAATAAAATAGTAAATCTGTACGATGTAATAAGTTATCAAAATAAAAAGAAGAATATCGTTTCCATGTATAAAATGTCGATCCAATACAAAATAAAATTGTTTTTTTGCCCATTCTATATATTTTAATATTAAAGAGTGTAATTGTTCAATTAAATAAATTTCAAGACGACAATATTGATAAGAGGTACTACGAATTTCTGCAAAAACTAAACGAAATAATTTGTATAATAAACGTCTTTGAAGATGAAAAAAGAATAAATATATTTTTTTTTAATATAGGATCCATATATTTTTCTCATTTTATCTCATAAAAGAATTGTCTAATTGTTGTTCCATCTTCCCATTTGGTAAAACGAATTTTGGTTTGGTCAAATATGTTAATGATATTTTCTTGTAAAATATTGAATTCGTATAATATCCTTTTTTGAGCTAATATTCTTTTGCAAAGATCTTTTAGAGTTAATTTTGTTCGAGTTTCTTTATTGAACGTAATATCATAACATTCGAAATGATAAGCATCATAGTATTCTATATGATAAAATCCTTGTTCTTCTTCTTTAAACCAATTTAGTGATTTGTCTTTAAATTCTTCTATACGACGACTAATACTTATAGCATAATCAAAAAGTCGTTTAGCTTATGCTCGATCTCTTGGTATAAATTCTATATTTTAACTTTAATCAATGAAAAGTAAATGCTGTGTCATGTTAGTTAAATTTAGAAAGTTTTAATAAGGCTTTTATTTAATAGATTAAAGAGATTAAAAAGTGTAGTAAACAGCTTTTAAAAACTCTCTTAGTGAGTGCGTCTAGAAAGTATAGAAAGTTCAATGTTAAACATTAAGTCGCATAAGACATAAGACTTAGTGAGTGTGTCGAGTGAAAACATTAAGTCGTAAACACTTAGTAATATAAGAACGAGCTAACAGATCATAATAATTTAGAATTAAGAACTATAAGACGGAGAAGAATTAAGAAAATTTTAAAAAAATTAAAGCATCAAATTTGTAGAAAAGGCCTCCCATATAAATAACTTCTTGATTCAATACTAAATCTATGACTTTTGGTTTTTCCGTAATATTATTTCTTGTAACTATCCTCTTCTAACTATCAGTAAAAAGTACGCTTTTTATATAAAAGAATTAATCTCGAGAGATTAACTTTTAATAAAGACAAAGTGATGTAACTTTAATAAAATAAAAGAAAGTGCAAAGTCATGTTAGTTAAATTTAGAAAGTTTTAATCGTGCTTTTTAAAAAAGATTAACTAAAGAATTTTTAAATAAAAAGTAAAAAACAAGTAGTAAATAACTTTTTAAAAAACTCTATGAAGGTAAAAAACTCTGCGTAAAGTGTTAAAACAATATGTTATAATAATTCAAAACTCCATGAACCATCACGTCGACGTAGCATAGTGTATTCGCATTCCGCACTATGTTTCAATCGTGCCATAAACCGTCGAGGGTTTAAATCTCGCTCGTTCCATAATATCATGTCATTTTATGTTAAATTATCAAGTTGATGAAACTTGGTAGCGTATGTCTAGTTAGTTCTATGTTAAGTTATCAAGTTGAAGAAACTTGGTATGGTATGTGGAGTGTGTGCGCACAAGTGAGCGCCCGAGTGTGTGAGTAAGCAGGCTGAGGAAAATCAGACAGGACTAAGTAAGTAAGAAAAAAAAAGGCTGTAAAAATATAAACACTATAAGTATAAGATAAGTAGGCCTACTAAGAGAAAATAGAAATAGAATAATACGTAAGGTAGTGTCAGGGTGACACAATGTTTTTTATCTTGTAAAAAAAAGATATAAAAAAAAAGACAACTCGAAAAAAAAAAAGTAACATGCGTACAACAGACGATATTGATTTTTCAGAAGTAAAACGTGATTTATTTCCAAAATATAAAAGTAATTTATTACCAAAATTAGTGATCCTCAAATTCCCGGGAATTTCAATTTCGGGAATATCGGGAATGAAAAAGCTCATTCCCGGGAATTATCGTTACCGGGAATGAGCTTTGAAATATTTTTTTTCATTCTAAAACCTGAAAATTTTTAATCAAAAAGTACAAAAAACAATACAAAGAACTCAAAATTTATGTTTAAATCTACTTTATTAATTTATTCCGGAAATAACATTTAAGAAATGAAATAGCATCGATGTTCTCATCACAAAGACGGTTGCGAATTTTGCTCACAAGAATATTTGCTTCCAAAAAACGATGTTCTGCAGCTACTGATATTGCTTATACTGTCTTCAGTCCCTCAAAAAGTCTATCCAGAGTTGGTGAGCGTACTTTTGTCTTCGCATACATCTGCATCTCCTTTTTGTAGTCAATAACTTTGCCCGCCTGCTTGTCGGTGACCTCTCTTGAAGCTTTCAAGGCAAGTGTTAGTTGCTCAGCTGAACTTCTTTGAACCTGCTGTGATGTTGATGCTGATGGTTCTTCTTGCTGTTAAGGTTGTTCCACACAATCATCATTTTCAGTACTGAAGAGTCTTTCCATCAGTTTCACTGCAAGTTTGTTCATAGCTGCAACAGTCGATGTAGCAAAGTGATACTGTTGATGTCGTGCAAGTAAAGGATGAGTGATTAAAGAACGTTATGTCTGCGTTTGTTGATTTTCTGAAGAAGATGTCCTGCGAGAGCTGATGATCATGCGTTTCTAAATCGTCCAAGAGAAACTTGATAGTTGTGTTGCAATCGATGAGATTTACTAATTTCTTTGAATTGAATTGTCAACTTCGCTGGATTCAGAACTTCTACCAGCTCCTCCAATCTTTTTGAGTCGATATCTGCCCATAAGTAAGTTTTGTCAATCTCCCTATGGTTCAGAGCTTGCTTCACAGGTCCAAGTAACTTCAAGAACCTTTTGCAAGCATCATGAAGGCTGCCCCAACGAGTCTTTGAATCTAACTTCAGCTTAAGTTCTCTCCCGTTGTTCATCCTCTTAACGAATTTTTGAAGAATTTCATTTTTGACCAATGATCGATGGAAGAGGCTAACAATTTTTCTCAATTTGGTGATCGTTGATTGATAAGCGAAAACCATTTGAAGTGAATCGGCCTCCTCTTCATCGTCTGATTCTGTGTCCTCGCCGGCATCAGGTACATCTTCATCAGGTTCATCTTTATTTTCACACTCAACGAAAAAGACATCATCGTCGTCGTCATCCACTGGAGCATCTGCTGACTGTTTCTTTAGATTAAGAACTTTAGTAACACCCATATGAATTCCATGATTGCTGCACTAGACGTATTCTGATGCGATCATAGAACCAAATGATACCATAGCGCTCGCACCACCACCAGATGTGCCAACAATGAGTTTCTCTGGATCCAAGCCCAATTCCATCAATCTTGCTTCGAACTGTTAATAAAAAAAATAAAAAATAAAATGATTAGAAACCTAAAAAAAGAAAAAGATTATAATATCAACTTACTAGTTTCTTGATGTTAAGAGCAGTTGAACCTCCAGCACAATTGAGAACAGCACTACACTTTTGATTGCCCAAGTCTATGTCACAGCGTGCTTTATCTTTGTTGCCCGTTTCCCTTTTGAAGTACTTCCACACAAAAGACATGCTATTTAAAATAAAAAGATAAGATATGAAGAAAAAAGAAATGAAGAAAAAAGAAAAGAAATAAAAAAAAAGAAAAAGATTTAGAAAAAGAAATAACATTATATGTACTATATTTACCTTCGATAATTTGTCGAAAATAACTTTTTCACTTTCTTTAAAAAAAACTTGCACAATGCACTTCACACTTTAAAAAATATTTAATAACTAATTACTAATTGATTTTACACGTTTTTATATTGCAATAATTACACCACCAACTACAGGTAGACTTTAGAGTAAAATTTATGAAGATTCATTTTGATACATAGAATTGCAGGTATATTTAAGGATTAAAACTTTTTTAACACCTGTAAAGTGTATTTCCAGGTATAAAACAAGTTTTGAACTCTAATTATACCTGCAATTACAACTATAAACTTTAAATATACCTTTGAAAAATGGTAATCTTTATATTTGCATTTAAAAAAAATTCCCGGGAATTTCTTGAAAAAAAAACGGGAACGGGAATTATCGTTCTCGGAATTCCCTTGAGGATCACTTACCAAAATATAAAAGTAAATTTCCCAAGTATACATTAGATGGTCAATTTCCTTTTCATAGAGATGCTTTTTTTGATAGGGCTTTTTTTAATGAAAATTAGCTAACAGATCCTAATAAGTTAAAATTAAGAACTATATGACGAAGAAGAATTAAGAAAAATTAAAAAAAAAGTAAAGCATCAAATTTGTAGAGAAGGACTCGTGTGTTATATAAAAACAAAAAAGAAAATCGACATTTAGGACGAGTGGGTAAACCGAGATATTGTTTTGTTTGGACTGTTATCATCGATCATAACAAGCAAAGAAATCAAATTTTTTAAAAATATGAGAAAAAGACATTATAGAAAAGGTAAAAGATATGCTTTTATACATAAAAGGCGTACAGCACACCCTAGAACTTATCATGCTTTAATCGGTAAAGGTAGAAAACTCTTGCTTAGAAAACGTGGTAAAGGTATCCTTGGTAACCTATTAGGAAATATACCCATACTTGGCTATAAAATCTTGTGAGCGAAATAAGAAGGATACAAAATAAGCAGCAAATGCTCCGCATAAACTGCAATTATTTCATTGAAAACAAAATTTATTATATGAAAAAAAAACATTTTGTTGACATTCATAGCGCTATATTTTAAAATAAATTTAGTAAACCAATAAAATTCATGATTATCTGCAGTCCATTCTGTAGGGAAATGGATTGTTTGTCGTATGTAAAAATTAATTTCAATTGTTAGTTTTAACTTCTTCTGTAGCTTCAAACAAATGTTTATTATATCTTAAATAGTTTGGAATTTGTTGTAGGACGCTTTCTTCTCCTAAACTATCAAAACAAAAAAAAATGAGCACTATCACTTTGATCAAGACTCTCCAATGTTGACTTCTTGTTGTCCAATGTTGACCGGCTTCTTTTGTAGTTTCATTATTATAAATGATAAAAGAACCATTTTTTTTCATATTGTTAATAATATGAATATGAGTTTGGGTTTGACTAAGTTCATCAAAGGCATAAACTCCTATAAAATAATTTTTAAATTCAGAATTTTCAAAATAACGAGACAAAGAATCGTTTGTACACATTTTATTCTTCTTTTTCTAAACTAAAAAAACTTAATAAATAAAGTTTCAATAGCGTGTAATATATTCACAAATAAAGTTTTTTAGTCACTTGTTCCATCTTTTATAATTCCTTTAATGTTTCTTTTAACAGATTTCTTTTTTAAAGCACCATCTAGCTTTTCTATTAGAGATGAGACGGTAGGTATTATTTTTGTTGTAAAAGTATCTACGAAACCATCTGTTTGATCACTGTCAGTTTAATCGAGATTCGGTTTAATACCTCTTTCCAATAGCAAAATAGCAAGCTTGGATTTATAGTATTCAGCAATATAATTATCGTTAACGTGCTCTTTTTGCAATTTATCAAATTGTTCCAGATGCATGTGACAGAGTTGTGAATTCTCTAACAAATTTTTAAATTGACTATTTTTAAAACATTTTAAAATAGAATAAGAATTTGATGTTATTCTTTTAAAATTGAGTACATTTTGAAGAAATTCAATCGAATTTTTATCTGTATAATGTTCTTCTTCTACATGAATAGATGAGGGTGAAGAATTTCCAGATTTTCTTGATGTTTATATCTTTTAGATACTTCATCCAAGGCGCAAATGGCGCAATCATTATGAATTTTTTTTAATGATGCTATCAACGCGATTCATTTTTTTAATAAAAAAAATTTTTTTTTCAATTAATTTTTTTTAGCATTTTTATACTTTTTTATTCATTTTATTAAAAGCTTCTTTTTTTAAAAAAAAAGTATTTTTTTTTTAGTTGTGGCTATTGGATATCAAATTTATTACTAACGACGAAAAACATGTCTGAGGTAGACACTTGTATGCACGAAGTTTGTCTACGTTCTATAAATGACAAAAAATACTATCACACCACAGTGGGCCAGAATGCACTTTTACTGGACAAAATTCTTAACTAATTTAATATTAGAGCTATATTCACTAAAATTAGTATGAGTACTAATATGATGTCTGCGCTTTTTATGAAGGTAATATTTTTTTATTTCGTTGCTATGGATACCTTTATTTTGCTTAGCAACAACCTACTTTTGTTATCTGCAGATATTTTATAAGTGCTATATTCACTAAATTTGGCATGAGTACCAATATGAGATCACACTTCTTACAAAAGTGATAATTTTTTAAATTTAGTTGTTATGGATACTTATATTGCTTAGTTACCGGATACTTTCCTTAGTTACAAAGTGATATTTGAATATCTTATCGGATTTTTGACCTACCTATATTGAATAAAAATTGAGTATTTAGGTAAATAATGTTTTAGGAATAATAAAAGCAAAAAATAGTGCAAGAAAACGTTATCAATTTTAAATTACATCAAAAAACTATAAAACAATAATATCGTTTGAAGATTGTTTAAGTAGTTGTAAAACATCTGAAGGAAATGCTTTATGATTTGTTTGGTGTGATGTTGATTTACGCAATGATGAAATAACAGGATCACTGGAAACTAGGAGTCTATTGATAAGATCAGTATTTGTTGCTTTTCTGGATGTTTTTCGGCTGAAATTTTCGCGATAAGATTTAAAGTCTTTATTTCTAGCCTCTTGAGCTTTCTCTGACATAAGTCCGATGGTTAATGTAAGGCTTTTAATTATGTCATGTCCATGTATCAATACTTTGTGAACTGATTGAGCCATGTAATACCATGGATAAAGGGACACATATAGTCTAAAAGTGTCAAAACAATAATCCTTGAACTTTAAGCAGTCTATTTCATATCCTGAAGAGAGCGTTACCAAGATAATGTAAAATCTGAATATAAGGTTTTGGTCAATACCCAGAATTTCAGCTGTTTGTTCATATGCTGCAAAAGCACGCCTTGAGGTATTGCCATCATTACTTGTTCCAGAACCACCACTTTTAGGGAAATCAACAACAAGTCCCATTTTGTTCATAAAATCAGTCTGAATCTTTTGTTTAGCTACAGATGCCTTTTCTTTGTGTTCTTTAGATCTTGCTTGCCACTTTCTTGTTTCTTTTTTATATGCAATGTGCAATAACATCTCAAAAAATCGAATCCATGCATGAAGACTGGAAAGACCATATTTGAACTCTCTGTTAGTATAATCTATATTAAGGATATCAAGACTATTCATATTTTTTGGAGAGACACCACACACTGAACAGCATTGGTATGAGTTTTTTTTTTCAGATAATATTGTTTGAACCTTCCCATCAATCATTGTAAGTTCAATAATACAATTCACTTCAATAGAAGATCCGCAAACCTCTAATAAAATCATACCCAAGCTTTCTATCTCACTTTTAATGTACTGATCTTCTTCAATCACAGATTCCTTGGATTCCATTCTGTATGCAAATCTTATGGGTCTACAATAGGCTGTGGAGGACGACTTTTGATTTCTCCAAATAGGCACCTTTTCGTTGCTGTTGTTAAATCCAGTCAAATCCAATGGGACAAGACAAGTAATAAATAATGATTCTTCACGCTTTAAATCTCTGTTAATGTCGGGTTCTGATAAAACTTGTTTATAAATGCTTTGGCCAGTAGCACCATCAAAACCAGCCTTACACGTTAGTGTCATTGTTTTTATTGCTTTGTCGTTCAATATCAAGTGCCTTAGCACAGGTTCCTGAACTGCACAGATTCTTTGCAAAGTATGAGTCATTAAATCTTTTAAAGGAACTGAAGCTGAATAGTCCTCCACTGTTATGTTTGCAGGATAACATTTCAATTTTGCATCTCTGACATTATTGTTAGCGGGGTAGATGTTATATTCTTTCTCCAAGGCTCCGCTTCTAATCAATTGATAGGAAGCTTTTGTCAGACTTGCATCAATTATTAAAGCCAGTGCTTCGTCTGCTGAATATTTAGTTGCTTTATCTGTATTTGATATATTTAAAACATTCTTGGCAGCAATAACAACAGATTCATCTCTAAATTTTTTACTAGCAGCAAAAAATAATTCATTGGATGAATGAGATTCAATTAAACAAGATACACGCCGTTTTTTAGTTTTATTAGAACTATTATCAAATGCAACTGGTTTTCGACCACGTCTACTTGCAGTTGGTTCATTGTCTTTTTTTCTGACAATTAAATATACATTAAGCCAGTTCACAAACTTCTTTTCAAAATTTTTCACAGTATAGTTTGCAGATTTCCACTTTTTTTTATACAAGTAAACAAATCGTTGAACAGCATGTCTAAAATCAACGTCTTTAAAATCAGCAAATTTTGGCTGAATAAATTTTAATATATCTTCAGAAATATTTTGTTTTGAAATACTAAGATTGTTTTTTTGGAGAAAATTATGAATGTCTAAGTTTAACAAAACCATATCTAAATAATTATTGTAACAAGTATTTTGTATTTAAAAGTAAAATATTATAATATATATGCCGCCTGGACTACTAATACTTGTTAGTAATTAAGTTACTACAAGTGTTAGTAATTAAAATTAAAAGTAATTAAATTACTGTCAGTGTTAGTAATTAAATTACTAACAACTACCGAAAATATGTTGTTGCTATGTTATGCAAAGTAAGGTATCCATAGTAACCAAAAAAAGTTAACCTCATAAGAATTCTGAATCTCATTTTAATACATACCCCGAATATTGTGTATTTAGCGCAAGTAAAATACTGTTAAAACAACGTTAATGTAAAAATGAATGGGTGCTATGCAAAATTTAGTACCATAGCAACCAAGTTAAAACATACATAAAATCTGAACGGGGATTTAAGGGGACGAGCAATCAATTAAAACTCGATTGAAGCATCATATAGCTCAAATAAATATAAGACAACACATGGCAAATTGTGGTAATTATTAGTTATTGTGCGGCAAAAAATAAGTTTCTTAAGAAATTTTTTTTTTTAATCTGTGATTTTCAAATTATAACTGAGATAACATGCTATGACAAATTTATTTCACACATTGGTTTTTCTTATCTCTAAATACTCTAGAATAACATGTACTAATTTTTTGTTTCAAATACGTAGATGTAATTGAAATATAACACAACGTTGATGTCACCGTTAATTACTTATTTATAATTTTTTTATTTTTTTATTTTATCTCAATATTCAAATGCTTAGAGTCCTGGTAACTAAGGGATTTAATATAAATAAATTATCAATAGATTTCTCCTAATATATGTAGATACTAAAATTAAATAGGTTTTCAAGATTAGACAACTAAAATTTTTCCCATTTTGTCCACCTACTGGCCCACTGTGCACACTCAGTGTATACTTTGTGTAAACTATGAAAATATATACGAAAAATTTCAAAAAACTTACAATTATTGTCGAAATAATATACATGGTTTGTCATTCAAACCAAGTTTTCAAGACACATCAGAAATTATTTTTTGCTGTTCGATAAATCAATTTTTGGAAACACTATTTAAAAAATATGAATTCAATATTGTATTTTAAAAATGTGGTCATATTGAAAAAGATATTCTTAATTCAATAAAAATGGAACGCAAAATGGATTTGATTTAAACCGATTTTTATTTCCTAAAATTAGCAAATTACCGAGTTATGTTAATAACGAAGATTTATGTTTAGAATTTTAATCATAAACAAAATAGAGAACACACTTTTGAACATTGTCCTAAATATGAAACGCTAATGTTTGCTTTATATTTAGAAGATTTTATCAATGGTTTTATAAACGGTTGCGTGGAAAAATATACTGATACTAATGTGGAAAAATACACAAATTTTATACTTCTTATAAAAGAAAACACTCAATTGACAGTTTTTTTGCTTAGACTGGTGGAGCTCTTGTGGAGCTTCTGAAAGCAAAATGAATTTTGTCCGCAAAAAGCAGTCTGTTCTATTTTTTATCTCCATTGTTGTACACGGTCGTTTAGACTTTAGAAATAAGTGGAAAGTTATTATACGCAAGCGCAGTAGAGTTAAAAATAATTTAGAATTTTAGTAATGGCAACGGATGCAACGTTTTTAAAAACTTATCATTGACAACGAGTAACTTGTTTAATTTTAAATAATTAAATAGACTTTAACTATTTTTTTAAATGAAATTATTGTGAAAATAACTTGCAGCTGTACTAAGAAATGTTTTAAATAAAATACAAGACAACTGAATGTGAATAAAATCTACTTTCAGCTAAAGCTACTTTTACTGTTTTTGTTTATATTCTTTAAACCTTTTTTAAAAAAATTTTGAGCGTAGAAATTTTAAAATTTTTATTTATTCAACAAGATGAACCTTTTATCTTTTTTGCATTTTTTGCTTATATGAGGATTCAATTTTTTTTGCAGGGTTAAAATAAAATCTTAATCGTTAACTTTTTGTAACCTGTACTCCTTTCCGATGTGTATATATATATATATATATATATATAATATATATATATATATATATATATATATATATATATATATATATATGTATATACATATATATATATATATATATATATATATATATATATATATATATATATATATATATATATATATATATATATTAGGGTGGAGTGAAGTATATATATTAGGGTGGAGTGATATATATATATATATATATATATATATATATATATATATATATATACTAGGGTGGAGTGAGTATATATATATATACATATATATATATATATATATATATATATATATATATATATATTTATATTTATATTTATATTTATATTTATATTTATATATATATATATATATATTATACATATATATATATATATATATATATATATATATATATATATATATATATATAGAGTATAAATATATATATATATATATATATATACATATATATATATATATATATATATATATATATATATATATATATATATATATATAGAGTATATATATATATATATATATATATATATATATATATATATATATATATATATATATTAGGGTGGAGTGAATTTTAGTTTTTTTTACAATTCGTTTAGCTTGGGCGTGCAAAAGTTGTCTATTCATTTCAGAAATACTCTAGAAAAATATCAATGCTCTAGGAAATTATCTTGAGGTTCCTCAAGACCTTTAAAATTTTAATGGGTCCCTAATATTATGTAGAAAAAAAATTTTCAAAAGTATGTCATGATAGGTCTCAAAAGAAGCAAAATTTTATAAAAATTTCAAAAATAACAATTATTTTATAAAAAAATTATTATTTAAGATTTTTTTGAAATTATAATTAAAAAAAATGAACTTTTTTCATTTCTAGTTTAAAAGGTCATTTTTTCTGCAATAAACTATAAAATAACAATTTTTTTTTAAAAAAATTGTTATTTTTGAAATTTTTATAAAATTTTGCTTCTTTTGAGACCCAACATGACATACTTTTGAAAAACTTTTTTTTACATAATATTAGGGACCCATTAAAATTTTAAAGGTCTTGAGGAACCTCAAGATAATTTCCTAGAGCATTGATATTTTTCCAGAGTATTTCTGAAATGAATAGACAACTTTTGCACACCCAGGCTAAACGAATTGTAAAAAAAAACTAAAATTCACTCCACCCTAATATATATATATATATATATATATATATATATATATATATATATATATATATATATATATATATATATATATATATATATATATATATATATATATATATATATATATATATATATAAAGATAAATAGAGAAAGAGATCTCAAAAAGAGAATAAATAAATAGGAATTGGTTGATAAATATGGATGAATTACAAGGATTTGTAAAAAATAAATTTGTTTATAATATATATATATATATATATATATACAATTTTTTATATAGTCTAATATTAAATAAAATGGAACTTCACAACAAAAATATTAAACTCATTTGCAGAGTTTGTGGACAGTTACTTGGTAAAAAGCATTATTTTATAGGAGAAATTCTTAAAGTAAAATTAGAGAAGCTGTTTCATGTTGAATTGACAGATTCGGAAATTGTCCATCCTCCAAAAATGTGTAAAAAAAGTTATTGTACAATAAACAATGTGCTTTCAAGAAAAACATCAACTGCCCTTGGTCTCTGTACTAAGTGGAAACCACACTGTGATGATTGTTTTACTTGCCAATCAGTAAAAAAGCTTAGAAAAGGTTTAGTAGTTTCTAAACAACAATCTAGAAATAAAGTAAGATGAAAAAAATTGATTCAAAGATGTGGACATTTGCAATGTTCACTACCATAAAAGAAGCAATAACCATAATACAAGATGAAGACATAGATATATCAGAGCTAAATAATGAGTTAAATCCACATTTGCAACATTGCTTATGTAATATATGCGGTAAAATTTCAAAGCAACCTTTAACTTAAAAAAAAATGCGAGCATCTTTTCTGCTTTTTTTGTATTGTAGAAAATATTAAGTTCAAGCCAATTAGTAAAGCAATATGTCCTCAATGCCAAGAATATTTATTATATGAAGATTCATTAGCAAGTAACAAAACAAATTCTCTCATGAAAATGTTGACTGTTGCATGTATTTCAACACAAAATAAAAGATCAAAATATAATTCAAATAAAAATATAAATATCTTTCATGCATAAAATACATTTTTTATTCCTTCAATCTTTATGTAAAAAATATTCTAAATATATTCATATTGATTTTAACAGTTTCAAGCTAAAAAACATTAAAAAATAAAAAAATTTAAACACGAAATACAAAAAATATTTATATAGAGTTCCAAGAAAAAGTCTTTCTGCTTTAGTTTATTTTTCCCTTCTTTACAACAGGTTAGTTTCCTTTTCAAGACCCAAATATGGTTAGAATACTAAAAAAATATATACTATAATATTTGTTTGTTTTAAATCAATTTTTATCATAATTTATTAATTTTGAATCAATATGTACAAAACCAGAATGATGATTCAATAGATAGAATCAAAATTATAGCATTCAATTGATAAAATCGAAAACATTACCAATGGTATTGCTTTGAAGCAGGCAATACAGTTGATTTATTTAACTTTATTGACTAAATCGAAAGCCTGGAATAATAACATTCAAAATTTTGATCATAAATAAGAGTGCATAATAATATAATGTATGTATGTGTATATATATATATATATATATATATATATATATATATATATATATATATATATTAGGGCCTTGCGAATCGATTCGATTTGCGAATCAAGTGTTGCTTCGATTGAGTCGAAAAAAAAGATTCTAGTTTTTTCGAATCATATTTTATTTTGCGAATGTTGCTATTTTTTTAGATTTCTAAAGCTAAAATGTAATTGAAATGGGTTTTTACCATAGGTGGAGTAAGAGTAAATGAAAATAGTTCTAATATCACTTTTAAACAAACGCCAAAAATATAATCCGGGCAAAAAGCATTTAATCAAAGAAATATTTTCATTTTTTGGAAATAAAAATGCTTAAATTTGGTTTACCACGAGTTGCTGATTCGATTTGCGAATCAAGACCTGCTTTAAGATTCAATTCGAAACAAAAAATATCGATTTACAGGGACCTAATATATATATATATATATATATATATATATGTGTGTGTGTGTGTGTGTGTGTGTGTGTGTGTGTGTGTGTGTGTGTGTGTGTGTATGTGTGTGTGTAAATTATGTTAGTGTATTTTACAAATAGAGTGTTCAATGTTCTTAAAGAGCAGACCAATATTAAATGCACTGCTAAATAATAATATTTCCAAAAAATGTATGCTATGTTTGCAAGAAAAATTTGAAATAATTACTCATTAAAATCAGAAAAATTTATTAAATTAAAAATTTGAATTAATTTCTATATGTAAACACAAAAATAAATTCCTCTTAAAAAATTATAAAAACAAATGACCAAATTAAATTATCCCCATTCCAAAGAAATTTATTTAATAATTACTTTCTGTAACTTCCCGTCAACCAAAAAAAATATAGTAATTTAAAAAAAAATAATTTTTGTTTTTAGTTATAATAATTTATAACTTCCTGTAAAATAATTTTTTCTATAAATTGAATTTTTTTTAAATTTAGTAACTCTTCCTGATGATCCAGCAATGGTGAAACTTAAAGTTGAAGAAAAAAGTTAGATAAGTGTTTTTTACTAATTTACATATAATATATGTAAATTAGTAAAAAATACTTATAATATTTTATAATATAAACGCTTATATTATAATTAACTTATTAATATTGTTATATGTTAGTAACATAATAATTTTATTTGTTAGTAACATTATATATATATATATATATATATATATATATATATATATATATATATATATATATATATATATATATATATATATATATATATATATATTTATATATATATTTATATAATGTTACTAACAAATAAAAACATTGTTACTAACATATAACAATATTATGCTCTCTCCTTTAAGAATATTGAGCACTATACATATATATATATTATATATATATATATATATATATATATATATATATATATATATATATATATATATATATATATATATATATATATATATATATAGCCACATCGGAAAAGAGTACCATAGCAACAGGTTACAAAAGTTTAATAATTAAGATTTTCTTTTAACCCTGAAAAGAAAATTGAATCCTCATATAAGCAAAAAATACAAAAAAGATAAAAGGTTCATCTTGCTAAATAAATTTAAATTAAAAAATTTCTACGCTCAAAAATATTTTAAAAAAGGTTTAAAAATTGTAAACAAAAACACTAAAGTTGCTATAGCTGAAAGTAGATATTATTCGCAATCAGAGGTCTTGTATTTTATTCGGAAAATTTCTTCGTACAGCTACAAGTTATTTTCAAAATAATTTCATGAAAAAACTAGTTAAAAACCTATTTAATTATCTAAAATTGAACAAACTACTCGTTGTCAATGATTAGTTTTTATAACGCTGTTACCGTAGCCATTTTAAAAATTCTTCATGCATGTGTATAATAACTTTCCTCCTGCAAACGACCGTGTGTAATTATCAATTGTTATTATTGCTGCATCGTATCAACTGTAAAATATCTTTTTTTTAATTAGATCTTTGAGAAATTAAATTTTTTTTTTTTTTTTTTTTCTTTTTCTTTTTCTATATGTAAATATATTAAAGTAAGTTTCTTAAAAAATAGAAATTATCAAAATTTTTCTGATTTTATCATAAATAATTTCTCTTTTTATTAGATCTCAGCTTACATTTTTTTCCCAAATCACACAGGTTTCCTATTTGCTTGTACATTATCATTGCAATTTATTATTATTTAAATTTATTATCATTATTTATCATTATTATTATTATTTGTATGTCATTATTTTTTTGTCACTTTGTCATTTTCGTAATTATAAACTTTGTCTTCTTTTCTATATAAAATCATTGATATGTTATAATTTCTTTAAAAAAATAAAATCATTGAGCTGTAGGAAACATTTCTATTAAACTTTTTTCATGAAAACTGCAACGATCAAAAGCTTTATAGTGAAATAAATATAATACAAATCAATTAGTTTTTCTTCTGGTAAATTTAACTCCAAATCCCATTTTTCTAAATAAGAAAATATAATATCTTGCCACTCTTCATACGTATTATTTAAATGATGAAATTCATACAACAAAGGATTCATTACCAGGATAAAAAAGTTGAACTGCTTTTAGCAGACTTTCATCGAGTTGTTTGCTAGCCATTTTCACTTTCAAAAATGATCTAGCTTTATTTTTTACAACTCTTTATATACATTTTTTACTTAAATAGAAATAAAAAACAAGTTTTTTTTTAATTCATTAAAAAAATTTACAAAAAAAAATTATGCTTCTTAATCTTCTTCTTCTTTACTTTTTTAATTTCATTCGTTTCTTTGTCAGCCGGATCTTGAGCAGCACGTTCAAAGTTTGGATTAAAACTTTTAAATTGTCCGTTTTTATTTATTGTAGAAATCATAACAGGTTCAACAGAATGAAGTCTTTCATATTCAGATCTATAGACGACATCGTCTATGGTGTTTTTTAATATTCCACTGATACTGTAAGCGAAATGATAAGCTTTGTTTTGAACTTCTTCCAATTGAAATAACACAGATTTCAAAATTTTTTGGTAATTTTATTACGATTTAATTTGAGAATGGCATTAAAAGTTCTTTCTCTTTTAGTAATTTTGAATTTTGTATCATCTTTATTTAATTTAATTTCACCTCTGTACATATAGTTGGTTTTATTTGGATCACACATGTCTTCATATCTCCAAGGAAAAAGAATTTCACATGCTTCGCTCTTATGATTATAAATCAATTTTTTTTTTGTAAAATTAAATTGAGCTATAGGTTTAAGTGGTATTGTGAAATATTGTTTCTCTTTAACATTTTTTTTTTCTTTAAGACCAGTTTGCCATAAAGTAGCAGCTGCTAAATCTGCAAATTTTAAATAGTTATTATCGTTACAATAAATGACTTCAAAATCAGATGCTTCCATTTTTCACCTTGTCTTGAATTTAATAAATTTATAAAAAAATTTGTTCCTTTTATACTTTTTTTTTTCTGAAAAGATTAAAAAAACAAGAATAAAACACGTTTAAAACAAGTTTAAAAAAATTTTTTATGACACGTTGCACACTTGAACTTTTAACTCTACACTTTGATACTTTAATTCTATTTTCATGAGCTAGGATAAGTTGACATGACTACTTTTGTAACCCTTTTTATATAAAAGGAGCTCAATAACTCATTTCAATTCAAGGTCAATTAATGACATTTGATATGAACGATGTAGAAGATTGGAAACAAACGAGATGGTCGTTCCTCAATTCTAAAGGTGAACTTCTTACCTTTAACAATCTGAGTAGTACCGTTTTTTTAATCCGGCATTGAAGATTCAAATGGTACCATTTTACAATTAACTAATTTGATTACAATAAAATAATGTGATTTATTTATTGTTAATAAAAAAGAAAATCAATGTGTTTTTTTTTTCTCTATTAAAAAATGTCTTTTTTGTGCCAAAGGAAGATATGATAAAAATTTAGTCAATTTAGAACAAAAGATATTAGAAGATTCAAAAATAAATCATAAAGATCAATTTAATCAAATTAAAAATCATATTCAACATTTACAAAATCAACTTTCACAATATTCTACCCAAATATAAAAAACGAAAATATTCTGACGAAGAAAGCGAAAGTTCAGAAGAAAAAGAAATTGTTGAAAAAAAAACAAAAAATAAAATCACACCATCACACGCGTGTTCACAATGCTTTCAAGAAGTAAACGCAGTAGAAAAAATTCACGGTTTATGCAGAAACTGTATTATTCAACAAAGAGCCATTTTATCGAGTTTGTTTATGCAAAATACCAATGAAAAAAAGAAAAAAAAATTGAAAAAAAAGTTTTAATTGAACTTGGTAACACTCGAGCTTTGAAAGACGTTAAAAACAAAAAATTACCATTTAAAAAAAATACTTCAGAGTCAGATGATGAATAAATAGAAAAAAAAGTGTTTATAATTTAAAAAAAAAAAAAGGCTTTAACAGCTAAATATATGAGAGCAGGTAATGGTAATCGTTATACACCAAAGACAGACGGTCATGTTACTATTGAAGATGTTTTAGCAAAAGCTGAAGATGAAAATCGTTTATTGCAAGAAGCTGCAAGTGGTAATATAAGCAAAGAAAATAATGCTATTTTAAATGAAAAATATCCTGGATTTCAAACAGCTCAACCTCAAGATGAAGTCATTGCTGTCATTTATCAAAAATATTCTTATGATCTCACTTCGGATTTAGCTAATTTAATTACTTTTACTACACAACTCAACGAATGAACAAATCCACAAGATTATACTTTAGGTTTTGATTTATTTCTTTTTAAAAATTTAAGCACACAAACAAGATTTGTTGCAGCAGATGCAGATTTATTAAATAAAATATGTGTAGCACCTAAACTTATTCAAAAATTTAAAAATTTATCTCAATTATCAAAAAAACAATACTACTTGTGCTAACAATGCAATAGCCAATCAAAATAGCCTTCGATCGTTTTAAAGCTCTACTAATTAAAAAAAGTTGTTTAAAAAGATTTAGACAAGAAATCATCAACCCTAATTTAGGATTAGTCGAAGAATACGATTACAATAATAACGCTAGTTATGCTGAAACCAAAGCACTTATGCAATCCGCCGACCCTAATGGTCCAATTAGACCCCTCAGCGCAACAGCACCTGCCACTGTGTCACCTGCCGGTTATCAAACAGCATTAAAAGACAGATATAATGCTTTTTTAACTGGAGATAAAGGCTGCAAATTTAGAGTACCTTTGAGTTTATTATGTGAATTTTTTCAAATTAAAGCCTTGTCAGAATAGAATTTTATGTTGAAAACGATATGAATCAACTCTTGGAATTCATAAGACCTATTGCCGATGCTGACATTACAGCACTTGCCAACGTCGGTTTTTTTTGTTAAATAAACCGTATTTGAATTGTATTTTTTAAAAGCTAACGACTATTTATTTCTAAAAAATTCTTAAAAAATCAAAACTTGTTATTTTTATTTTGTTTTCAACCTTGTGTTTATGGCTCGTAGGCGTACAAGAAGAAGCGGACATTGTCGTAGACATTGACATCATAGAGGTAAAGGAAAGTTTAAAACGCGTGTTAACAATTTTGCCAAATGATTACTTAAATCAAACGTAGGAGGTTACGTACTCGATTTTCTACAAAAACAACGTAATGCCTAAAAAATTTTGTTGTACCGCGTGTAAAATAAAAAAGACCTCGTGTAAAGGAAAAAAAAGATTTAAAAGACGAAATAAAAAAATTCGAGGATTAGGAGAAACAATAAACGATGTAGCCACCTATTTAGCCTTTCAATATATAAACAAAAAAATATCCAAGATGCAAAAATACGCTTTCGACTTTACGCGTAATTAATTAACCGAATTAAACAAATGATATTCATGAAAGAAACTAGAAATCTTTATAAGCTATTTAAATAGATCTTTATGAAAAAAAATCTAAACCTCATCGGCCAATATGTTGGCAGCTGCAATAGTAATTGCTCGCTTTAGAAATTCAACAGTGTTGTGACTTGATTTATTGGTCTCACGTTCCAAAGTGCCCCAGACATAATAGTCCAATGGATTGAGATCTGGTGAGTTTGGAGGCCAAAAGTGCTTCGACCAGAACATAGGGAGATTCTCTTCAAGCCAACCCTGTACCAAATTGGAGGTATGAGCAGGAGTTGAGTCTTGCTGAAACACATATGGCCAACCATTGGAACACTTGTCCATCCAAAGTTTCACCACCTTAATCAGAAGGTCCAAGTAGACTTCTTTGTTGACATTTTGGCCCTTCTGGAAGAAGTTTGGTGGGATGACATGGCCATTGCTGGAAACAGACATAAAGACATGGACAGAGGCTGAAAAAACGAAGTTTACCGGCTGCTTCATGATTTATTGATGCTAAAAGAACGGAACACTTAGCCACTCTCTTCTCCTTCATTGAAGCAGACAGCATCTGCCTGACTTTCAGGACATAGGAATTGTACCTAAGGTCATCACAGATCCCTTTTCTTATGGTGTAATGAGACACATTCATATCTTTGCTCAGTTTCCTGATGGAGGTGCTGGGGTTTTTGTTGATCAACTTCTGTACTCTGCTGATGAAGGCCTTATTCCTGATTGGTTTGTGAGCAGTCTTTTCTTTTCGTTCAACAGACTCTGAACCATCATTAAACGTCTTTGCAATATCATAAACTGTGCTTTTTGGGAAGCCAAACCATTTTATAATCTCTGGGACAGAGTGCCCGGTGCGGAGGGACTCAACCACTGCAACTCTACGGTCATATTCCTTTGACATGATGTGGTAAATTTGCAATTTTTATTTTTTTTCCCGAGAGTACAATGTTTGTTTTGTAAATGTTTGAATTTCGCAACATTGAATTTAAAAACAAAAAAATGCTGGCAAATTTAAAATTGTCCGGATTTCGAGCATCCACCCTGTATACTTTTGGTCACGCTTCATTAAATAGATAAACCATAATTTTTCGTAAATTTAATCTTTTTAAAGATTACATTCAGTTTTTTTTCGACGTTTTTGACCTTGACGTTGGTTGGTTTGATCTTAACTTTGTTTTTTCGACGTTGGTTCGATTTTAACTTTTTTTTTTTGACGGTTGACGTTGCTTGACGTTGACGTTTTTTGACCTGATAAACACTCGCTCGTCCCTCACTTTCGTAACATTCATATATCATCACGCATTATTACAATTACATTAATGTTAATATTAAAATACAACCGCTAATTGTCTTCTTGCATCTCGGAAGACGTCATTCACAAAACACACTCCCCCGATTAAAGCTGAGACTTCAACTTTAATCAACTTCCATCTCGTCTTCCAAGATGCAATTGATCATCTGTCTTGCATCCAATTTCGCTCGTCTTATTGCCTTTTTCAAGGTATCCTCGTTAGCCTGGCTTTCCTTGTTCTCTTCCAATTCGATTTTCCTTGCCTCACAATCCATTTCCAGGTCACACACCAACTGAATTGGTTGTTCAATTACATAACCGTTTCCTAATCGGATTTTAAAACCACGTGTAACTCCGTCCTTCCCTTTAAATTTGCTTTCAGTTCGTCCAATATTGAGAAGTGCCTTGTCTTTCACATCATATTTAATAAGCACTATGCTTCCAACACATGGCAATTTCACATTTCTTTTCTTTTTCCTTGCTTGTTGTCGCTCTTCCAAAAGTATACGTATTCGTTCATTCGTCTTTTTTTTCAGGTGATGCTTACAATTTTTCACAAACTCTCCTTACTGCCCAATCCCCTTTTGTTATTAAATCAATATCTTCTTCAAGCAAGATCGCAGGGTTTCCTCTCATTAAAACGTTTGGTGTCAACACTTGATTGTCGAACTGGTCACCTTGGTAGCAAAGCGGTCTGTTGTTCATAGAGTACTCCACATCCAACAACACTTCCTCTAATTCATTAAAACTTAGCATTCCTTTCCCGATTGTTTTTGATAAACTCTTCTTCATTATTCCGATTAATCTTTCAAATAAACCACCAAGGCGCTCTTAATAGATTAAACCTCCATTTTATGGCTTGAGTACCAAGATAGTTTGTGAGATTTTTGTCTCTACTAAGTGTAAGTAACCACTTTCCCGTTGCTACAAACGTTTTCGCATTATCACTGATCATCATCTAAGGTGGTCCTTTCCTTGCAACAAACTCTTTTAAAATCTTCCGAAATTCTCTGGCCGATAGATCATGACAAAGTTTAAGGTAGACGGCTCTTGTACTCGCGCATGTAAACAGTGCAACATAACATTTTCCTACCAACTTTCTGGCGCTTTGTATTTTAGAAGACCAGTAAAATCGACACCGGTAACCGTAAACGGTTCAACATCTTCAGTTCTAAAGTGTGGTAACATTGGTCTTGTTGGTGGTAACAGCGGTTTCATTCTGTATCTTTTACACAAATTGCACCCACGAATGACCTTTTTTACGACAGCTCTCAAAATTATCCAAAATCTTTCTCTTATGCTACCCATGGTATCTCCTACTCCTTCATGTAGCGTTTTCTTGTGATGATGCTCAATAATTCGTAGAGTTAGTTGGAATCCTTTTGGTACAAATATGGGATTATACCCGGAGATTCTTCCATGACATCTCCACAGCTGATTTTCATCCTGCTTAAATTCCACATTGGATTTTAGTACAACAACTTCTTGAAGTAGCTTAATATTTGCCAATTCTGCTACAATCATCTCTTCAGTTTTTATCGGTCCTACTATTTTTTCTTTATTACGACAATTGTAAATGAACCTTTTTATAAAAGATGATATCCTTAAAATCTTCCAATACTTATGTTTACTCCACAGTTCTTCGAATATAGGGCGCCCTTTTATTTCTTCTGTTACCATACCGACATTCTCTTTTACACCAATACTTTCACAGGATGCGTACGGCGTTTCGACTATTTCCTGTTGGGTTGGCCAATTTTCTTTATGTTTCAACCATATCGGACCATTGAACCACAAGCTTGAGAGCTTCTCCGGACTCAAAAAAGATAACTCTAGTGTTCTTGTTCCAAGATCACTAGAGTTTTCTTTTGTCGGGACGTAGAGCCATTCTGTATCTCCATTCAATAAGATCTGTTGAACTCGGTTTCAAACAAACTTTTACCAACTGCCCCTTTCTTTTAACCAATAAAGTACATTAAATAAAGTACTGTCAACCCAATTATATACTTCAATAATGTTATACTTGATTAACGTCTTCCTAACGTGATTCATCAACTTGCTCAGGGTATGCGCTGCTACCAGCTCCAGTCTTGGAATACTAAAATCTCTAGGTGCAATTTTGCTACAAGTAGGTTGCTTGTTTCCGAATTTTGATGGCTTATTGCAGCGTAGATGCATGCACATATTGCCGATTTACTTGCATTTGAGAATCCGTGGAGCTCTACTTCAATAATTCTTCCGACCACAACGCTCCGCGGAATTGAAATATTTACTTTATTGCTTATTGCCTTGATCCAGTTTTGCCATTCTTCCGAAAGTTCGTATGGAATTTGTTGATCCCATCCGAGTTTTAATAAGCAAAGTTGACTGTATAATATTTTTCCAGTGATTAAAACTGATGCACTAAATCCCAATAAGTCAAAAACACTGTTAATAGCGGATAGCATTTTCCTTTTTGTTATTACTTGCTTATTTCCATTATTGATGCAAGCAGCAAAGTCAAATGATAGTTGATCTGTTTCCTTATTTCAAAGAATCCCAAGTGTTTTTGTTGATTTGGCCTCAACGTCGCTTTCCAATTTGTTTGCGTTGCTATGCCATTTATGCAGCTGGAACCAGCTTCTGATAAGATTTGCAATGATTCATTTTTGAACCTAATAAGTTCTTCTTCCGTTTCTCCACCTGCTTGTAGATCATCAACATAAGTATCTTCTTCCAAAGCAAGCACTGTTTTATTGGAAAAGTATCCTTGTATTTTGATATATGCTTTTTAATGGTAGCGCCGAGAATGTAAAGGCTTGAACTGGAACTCAAAATCGCCCTTGTAAACCGTAACTCCGTTAATTCCATTTTCTTTAAGTCCTTATACCAAATCAATGGTTGTGCGTCCCTATCTATTTCGTGAATCCGTATGTGTAGAAATGCTTTCTTTATGTCAGCTAAAACGCACAGTTTATTCATCCGATTTCGTATGAGAATGTCAAATATTAGAGGTTGCAGTGATGGTTCCACTTCCAGACAATCGTTTAATGAAGGTGATTGAGCGTCTTTTCGAGTTGATCATAAACAAATCACATTTTTTTTGACTCAGAATTTTCTTTGATTACAGCTTGATGAGGAATGTAGTGTATAATTTCTCCGATAGGTTTTTCCGGTACCATTTTCAATATTCCCTCGTTGATCTGCTCCTTCATTGTGTCATTATACTGCTCTAGTTTTTTAAGTTTTCCGAATCGAGTTGTTGTACCTTTTAACCTTTTAATGGCCAGATTTCTGTTGTTTGGCAGTTTAACAGCATCCTTTTCCAAAGGAATTCTGGTTTCATAATGTCCTTCGTTGGTTTGGTGCAGATTTTCGCTAAAGTTTTGGTGGAACATTGATTCACTGCTTGTGTTGGATAATCCAAGCACTTCTAAACCACGCATTTGCTCGAACTCTTCATGAACCGTATTCTATAAGAAACTTTTTTCAATACCAGAACTTAATTGTGTTCGTCTCCCACAAAGAGTCCATCCTAACATAGTTAATTCAGCTCCAGGATCTTTATCCGGATTTTTTCCCAGAACTACCGGATCCTTAGTTTTTATTCGCTGATAATCAGCAGCACCGAGTATCACGTGAGCAGGTTGCAATTTGTCACTTCCTTCGTCATTGCTAAATTTCAGTCTCCTTATTTTTGAAAACTGCTTTTTTACATCCTTGATCATCGGGTTGGGTAAGAAGGTTAGTATTTCCTTTTCTGCATTGGTACATTCGACCTTGATGCAAAATTATGGTATAGTTATTGATTCTGGCGTGACTTTATATAACTCCACACGCTTGTCCACCGTTCCATATAGCTGTTCAATGCTTTTATGTTCCTTTCGTATAGGTTTCAACTTTAGTTTTGTTAACAATATAAGTACATATATAAGAACTTCCAGCCCCTGTATCTAACATTATCCTCGCATTTTCCCCGTTTACTTTTGCAATCACTGTCGGGTGAATAGTTGTACTGGCATTAAACACTGTTCCCATGGTTTTTGTCTCGTTTTCTAATTTACTATCCATTGTTGCATTCCCATTTTGACAAATGGACGTGTGATGTTTTTTATTACACTTCCTGGATCCTTTTGATTGACAATTTGCTGCCGAGTGTCCATAACCAATACAGTTGTAATATAACCTTTTGCTCGTTAAAATCTCATTGCGACTTGCAACGTTTAGCACTTTTGTGCAATCTTAGCTTTTTTGATTTTGTAACCCACAGTAGATAATCCATGTTTACCTACACTTGTGATAATTGCTTTATCATAATGACCACCATTGTACTGTTTCAATGCAGTGCTTCAATGTTCATAAGACCTTGACTGTACATTTGCGTTCTTTTTATCGACTTTTACTTGTTCATCGCTTGGGTTAAAAGTTGAGTTTAATGGATTTCTTTCTATGTATTTTTGAAGCTTGACTGATTGCTGAGTAGCTTCGTTTTTGTTTCCAATAGATTTAAAAAATGTTTCTTTCATTTTTAGTTTCCTTAGGTACCATTCTTCTTCTCTTTGAAGTTTTCGCAATGAAGCTTCTTCCACTTCTTTTTGAATCGTTAACTGCTGTTCCATAATTTGTTTTTCATATTCAAATTTTTTGACACATTCGTTTTTATTTATTGTGCTCAATTTATCCACCATTTTGTTTTTAATTTCAATTGCTGCTACTACTTCCATTATTGGTTTTGAAAGCCATTCTTCTACCGAATCGACGTTTTTGCCGTCGTCAAGCATTTTTCTGGTCAGCTCATCCTTCGCCATTTCGAATCTTGGTTACAGGTTAGTTATTTTGTCTAATGCCAAAACTATGCTTGATTTGTCGCCATTTATTGTGTTGCGTTCTATGACTTTAATGTTCATTTTTAACATGTTGATTTCTCCCTGGTAATTTTGTTCTTGGTCCATTTTTGCGTATTCGTAAATTTCGTTGGTCCTGGTAAGGTCGCCACCTTTTAGTGTGGGGAATTCGTAAAGGTTTCCCAGAGACACTAATGAATCAATGTTTTTTAAAACTTATATTACTGTATTATTATCTGACTGCGAATATATTATTTACAAATATCATTCTTCTTATATAAAATTCAGAGCCACAAAACATTATATTATTAACTTTAAATACATGTAATTACGTTGGAATAATTTTCTAATACCTTCACGAATACCGCATTACTACAAATACATTAATGTTAATATCAAAATAAAACCGCTAATTATCTTCTTGCATCTCGGAAGAGGTCATTCACGACAATAACAAACTGTTTTTGTTCAGAAAGATGTTTGTCTAGAATTGAAGAAGAACTATTTGAAAATATACGAAACGGTGCATTGAACAATACTAGCACAAATTGTAATAATTATTTTGGGCATGTGCTTAGGTATATGATTTCGTGATTTAGAAGAAAATCAATTATTGACGGATAAACTTTTTTATTTTTTATTTTTAATTCATTTTAAGTATTTTAAATTAATATTTGCAATTACAATACTTTAAACTGATAATATTTTTAAATTTGAAAAATATTTAAAAAAAATTTTTAGCCTAAAAACAAACAAAAAATTATATTATCTGAAGAATTTAGAAAGAAAATAACTGTTTTGTTTTATGTTATTTAAAGATTTCTTAGCGCTGTCAAAATTGAAAGAAAGCCAAAGAAAGTCGAAATCAAATGCAACGATGTTGAAATTGAATGCAACATTGTCGAAAAGTACTAATACAATATCAAAGTTGAATAATAAAATGTCGAAATGAGGTGGGAAACCCTGTATCTTTCTTTGATTATTTTAACAAGTTTAATCTTATAAAATTTTGATTATTTTAATAAATTTTCTCCGCAACCGTTACAGCAATCAACAGTATGTTGATTGAGACTGGAAGGATGACGTCTTTTTTGTGTACGTTGTCTAAGATTAATTAAATTAGGAATGCCTTCAATTCTTTTTCCTACAATACATGCTAGCAAAATCCAATAGAAACGATTTTCTCTTTTATTTCAGTCTGAATTAGCCTAACAACGGCCTACGTTTTACATTTGTACGCTGCAATTGTGACAAAGTTGTAGCCATACCACTATTGACGTCTTAACAGAACACTTTCTATATCGGAATTTCAGTGGGTCTATTTAAGCATTTTAAGCGGATTGTCGTAGCTTTGCTCATCGGTTACTTAGTGGACCATTAGTGGCAGCCGCCAAAATTGGCTAGCCGATGCAATATGGGATAAAGTAATAAAAATTGATCACAAAAATCAAAAATCACAATTTTTTAATTTTCAATTTAAATATGATTTTTTATTAACTAGGTATTATAGAAATTTGTAGCTAAACGAACTTTGAAAATATCTCTCACGGTATTGATATTGTAGGTTATTGAAATTGATATTTTATTAATTTAAAAACAAAAAAAAAGTGAAAATTTCTGATATTTCTACTTGTTTGCGCAAAAAATTTGCGCAAACAAGTAGAAGCTTTTCCCACAACACATATTTAGTAGTTACAAATGTGATTCTTAGCAATTGATTGCAACTGATCAGATCTATATTTCTCCACGTATGAAATATTTTAAGAAAGATTTAGAGGTACGGAATTGGATGGGGCAATTACCAATAGAGATTGGAAGATGGGGCAATTACCATATTTTTGGCTTTACAAGACCCACATTCCTTATAGTATCAAAAAATATCAATTATTTTGGTACTAAATGAAAGGTGAATACTCCGGTTTTCAAAAAGGTTAAGGTTATATACGCCTCAAAATCCCCGTTTAAGAGTTATAGAATTTCAAACAGAATGACGGAACTTCAAAAAAACGTCTGATACATACATGTGATCATCTTTATAAACTGCATTAAATATTATTTTCGAAAGCTTACATGCACAAAATAATTATTTAAGTTTTAATAATTATTTAAATTATTTAATTTTAATAATTATTACGCGTTTAGGGTAGAATTTTTGGTAACGTTTGCGTATGTAGTCACGCGCATAGTAAAGATCAATTAATATGAGTAAGCAGTAAATTATCTTGTGACATTTATTATCACTTAAATTCATCTAAACCGATTTTATTAAAGGATCATGTAAATAATTTTTATTGCGCATTTCATAAAAGTCATTAATGATGATCGAAAATAGTGAAAGTACAGCAGCAATCAGTTTGTTGAAATTTGAGTTTGGAAAATTGTTATTTAAAGAAAATTTAGAAATCGGTTTTTCAAAATGCATAACAAAGATTGAATCGTTTTACAATAAAAAAATTACTGAAAGTGAAATCACTGCATTAAAAGAAGATTTGAATAATCTTAAAAGTAATTTCTCACGACATTGGAGATTAAGAAATTATGATTCTACAAATCTAATCCGCCATCATCCCACTTATGAAAGGAGGCAAAATCAGGCGGCAACTCAAATAGCCGAAGATTATGAAGACTGCATTTATGTATTACAAAAAGCTGTTCAAACAGCATCACATAGAAAAGGATATAAATTCCTGAAACAATTGATTAAGATAGTCATCGATAATATTGATAATGCAGAGGAGCTTCTTAGTAAAATCAGTACACAAAAACTAATTAAGATGACGCCAGATGAAACATAAAATCTTCTTATTGATAATTCATTATCAAAAAATACATACCAAAATTTACGAGTTGAAATGAAAAGTAGATATGCTAACATCCTTCCAAAATATTTTTAAGTTTCTCAAGCAAAGAAGAAATGTCGTCCATATTAAATCCAATCATCTGATGTAAAAGCGTCAATTCAATAAAATCACTTCTTCTTGTCCCACAAATTTGAGGATTGTACTATTAGAAGAAAAATTGTGAATTATATGAAAAAGGTAAATAAAAGTGTTATTGATGCTGAAACAATCTTCGCATACGGTGCTGATGGAACAAATGATCATATTGAATATCAACAGGCGTTGATATTCTATATGATCCAAAGCATTTTAACAACTAGCTAAACTTTGATAATGATCAATTTAAGCCAAAAGGTGATTCGTCTCTTACTTGTGGTTGCCAGCCTTTGCACGCTACCATCAACACTCTAAATTGCTTGCTTAACTTATCATACAGAAAAAATTTAGGCAAAATTACGGCAAGTTAAAGGTGAGGAAAATAAAAAAGATTTAGCTGAAGAGAAGGACAGAGTTCGACATAAAGTAGAAGACTTCTTTAAGATCAAAATTGATAGACAATGTCAAGGCGGACAGGGAAATACAACAACTGGTAATTTATGTTGGAGACTTTTCAGTAAACGTCATGATCTCGCTAAAATTTTAGAACTAGATTATGAACTTACATCAAATTTAAGCACCATTCTTGCTGCCCCTAATTGTCACGAACATTTGGACTTCTGCCATGATATATATTCCTTATTTATTAGTAAGTATATAAAATGTAAATGGTTCAACATGCCTGCCTCTCTTCATAAAATTCTTTGTCATTCAAAAAACATTATTACGACACTACCATTATCACTTGGATTTTTTGGTGAAGAGGGAGCTGAATCTTGTAATAAGTACTATATGCAGAATCAAAGATATCATTCTCAAAAGTGTTCTTGTAAAAGTAATTTGCTCGATGTATTTAATCGAGCTTTATATTCATTGGACTCTAAATGAAAAGGATTAAACATCAGGTATCAGAAGCTGTCAAAAATTTTCTATTATTTAAAAATTATGAACAAGAAGCTGATTGGGACACTAAAACTGAGGAATCAAATTTCATGGATTTAAATGAAGGTTCTCTTATTGACTATTTTGAAGACATGGACTTAGATATTTAGCAGTAAATTTTGCATATTTATTAATTATTAAATAACTGCAATATCTACCTACTTATAATATCTTATAAAAAAATTCTTAATTCTATAATAAAAAACCCAAACTATTTTTCATATACTTTTTATTGAGAACATATCAAAAAATTGAAAATTGGATGGAGTTTGCAGAAAGGAACCAACCCACAAAATCCTTTGTCAGGACTAAGTCCAATCTTCAAATCCCCAATTTTGAAAATATTCTGATGAAAACCAATATGGGGTTTATGTAATGACATTTACAGACATAAACAAACAAAATAATTATCACAAATATTTCTGTGCAAAATTTGTATACTTTTGTCCCATAGTGCGATGGTTAGCCAATATTAACATGTCGGAAAGTTATCAGCTTGCCATTTATAAGGACTGTCAATAAGGGTCCACTAAGTAACCAATCAGCTAAATTCCAATGAACCGCTAAAATATGCCTATATAGGTCCACTGCAAATCCACTAAAACAATGTTTGCTGAGATGCTTTGTTGAAAACAACAAAAAAGCTTTGTTTCTTTTTAGTTCAGAAGAAATTTTTAATGCGTTAACTTAAATAATGAAGAAACAACAGACTTTCAAATTTTGATGGTAATTTTTTTTTTTATTGTAGTTCAAAAAAAATGTTATTTGTATTCTAAGCAAATTGTGAACTTGTTTTGTACAAGTAAACAAACCGTCAGTTGTTATATTTACACCTAGTTTAAAAAGTAATTCTGGTTAAGTCTTTACAAAGTGTAGTTTACACGACTAACATAGGGCAACATGTTTCTTATATCCTACACGAATAATAAGGCAAATATAGTGCAAAACACTAAAATTTAAATGATTTATTGCAATTGCATAACAAAATAAATTAAATTTCATATTTATCAAGTTTACTTCGAGTATGCGGCTGAACTTTACGGAACTTATTAGTTCTTTGTTTTAAGTTCTGATTACTATTGATATGAATACTGTTTCAAATCTGAAAATAATGGTTAACAGGCATGACATCTACCAATGTATTTACTCTAGTGGTTCTTTGGCAGTACATCGTTATTCTGGAAAAACCTAAATTTGCTATTTTAATTATGATTCTAAAATATTTCTGAATTTCAACTGTTCTGTGAATTTCAGCTGTGCTAATATTTCTGCTGTTTTGTGAGTTTCAGCTGTTCTGTGAATTTCAGCTGTTTCTGTTGTACTAATGTTAAGAGTTTTTCCAGTTTTGTGCAGATGAAAAATATTTGTTTGCTCAGCTAAGATTTAAAACACTACCGATTTAAGTAATTAAAGAAGTATGATGAAGGTGAAGGACTTTTTTGCAGCCATCTTCTAAGTTCAAACTATCTTGCCATTCAGAGCTACTTTCAAAAGTACATTCTAAATGTAAAAAAAAAATTAAATGTGAGATTAAAAGAAAAGTCTATTTACACATGCAATTGTTAACATATATAGCAACTAAAGTTATTCCGAAAAAACTTATTCATCTTAACAAGTTTCACTATAAGCATTATTAAAGCTATTGCATTGCACAGTGATTTAGAAACACTTGAAATTTGGCCAAAATATAATTTTTTGAGTAGCGAAATTTACACAATGTTATTAGCTAACTATTTTATACAGTTTCTTATATTTTTTAACGGTATAAAAAAATAAGCACTGAAATAATAGATTTAATTATTAATTTTTGTTTGAAAATGACCAAAAACAGTTCTTTTTTATCGTTAAAATTTCATCATTATTAAAACTTACATATTTATTATTACAACTTATTATTAACGCTATTAAACTAATAAAATAAAATGAAAAATGGTTTTTAGATTTTACGTAAGATGTAATTTAGAACATGAAAGATGTAAATAAGAAATCGTAAGATGTAATTGAGAAGATAAAAATTGTAATTTAGAAAAGTATAAAGAATACAAAGTTCTTTGTATTTTGAATTTTGTAGTCCAAATATACTTTGTAATTTAAGGCTGGAAATGATAAAATAATATCAATAAAATATAAAAAGTCGCGAAAAAGGCATTTGAGGTTTAGGCGGTAATTAGAAAAATCCTATTGGGTGTCAATTAAAACTTTTTTTTATATTTGTTTGTGAGAAATTTAATTGAGATTTTAGATGAATAATAAATAAAACACAAATAATTTATTTACATAAAAATTTAAAATTTAAATTAAAATAACGTCATTACAAATCACTGCAATATTCAGTTAAGCACCAACTTAGACGTCTTCCATATTTATAATCGCTGCGTAATGCGTGGTCGTATGTTGTACAGCGCGTGCACAATCACCTCCCATTATTGTATTTTTTGCCGCAATAACAATTCTTTCTAAATACTGCATTCGTTGTTCCATAATCCCAGCACCGAATACAGGTGGAATTCGAATAACATTTTTAACGTTTATTTTTATTTTGGACTAGATAGCTTCCACTGGGTTTAACATTGGGTTGTAGGGTCCTAATCGTGACAACTGAGCCGGTGAATTTTCAAACACCCTTTCCAAACAAGCGTAATATGGATCATTGTCTGTTACGACAACCAAATCCTCTAAACGATTGCCGAATGTAACCCACTGGTTAAACAAAGCCAACATCCACTCGTTACAAGAACCTGCTTTAAATGATCCTCTGCGAGTTTCCATCATAACGACATTTGTTGTTGATATAGCTGCAATCAAATGTATGTTTGCACCTTTTGAAGAAGGTATTTTCATTATTGCTCTTTTCCCCTGTTTAGCACATCCTTGCGTTTTTCTATAAAAAAGATTAAAATTTGTTTCATCAAACCATACTATCTGATGACCATTTGTGATGTGTTCGTTAATGTTCCTAACATATTGAGCTCTTTTTTGTTTGTTTTCATTACTATTCATTGTAGTAGGCTCCTTGTGCACTTTTTTTAAATGAAAATAGTCTGCCTTCGAAGGGTTTGGCAATTGTGGTTGTGCTGACGCTAAAATAAAACTGTCTTATTTCCTTGTTTTATTGGCCACCAATGTCAACTGACAGTCAATATCAATCCATGTTAGTGTTTCTTCAATTTGATCATTGGTTAATTTTTTTGGTTTAAAACCACCTCTTCCAATAAAATTTAAATTTCCGCTGCGGACCCAATTGTATACTGTCTTATATTTGACACCTTAGGTTTGCGCCAGAGTCACCCAATCGTCGTTTCGCTCAGCACATTCAATTACTTTTCTTCTATCATTTGATGAAGATAAAACATAATGCTTTCTTTCAACTTGTTCAGTTGTATGTATTTCATGTCTAGAAATTGGATAAGGTGGTTCTGGTTGTTCCAGAAGTGGTTGTAAACAAATTTGGTGAAATAAATGCTTGCACGGATTTAATTTAATAACAGACTTTCTATTCATAGTGTATTGACAAATAACACAACGATCATTCAATTCCATTACTGTATTACTGTATTGCTGGTGCATACAAATGCTAAATTTGATATTATTAACTTATTAAAATGCATGTCTAAGAAGATCTTTTATAATGACCTTTAAGTTTACATTGAATTCGCAATTACAAATAATGCATTCTCACGATTTTTCGTTTACATGTTCGGTTTCTCAATACCATTTTATTATTTTTTACTTAATTACATGTTGTGTTTCTTAATTACATATTGCGACTTCTAAATCACATGTTGTATTTTTCAATTACATCTTACTTTTCTTAATTACAACTTTCAAGTTCTCAATTACATCTTGAAAAGGTGTAGTGTAGCAGTAATTTCGCTTCTGAAATTAAGCAGATCCAAAATCTGTCTTTTAGGAATCCCATTTTGTACTTTAATGTCTCAATATTCAAGCCATGAATTTACAAGAGAAAAGTCTATGAAGGGAACAACCATGCGTACAGGGCACTCTTAATGTTTGCTCTTGTTCAGTACAGAGCAATGAGGAAGTCCGTTTTATCCACTCTCCCATGTATTCATTCTTGATTTTTGCATATTTTAACGGGCACTCAATCAACGGTTGGCTTATACGACACCAAGTAAATGAATCCTTAACAACTTGAAATATCTAGTAAGGTTTATCCCAGTGAAGTAATTATCAAAAATAATCTTGTAATTTTCATTTTGTTGACTAGTTTCTGACAATCTGAGGGAAATTGAAGCACCTAGGCCAAGGTATTTTTTTCAAAATTTTTACTGCTAAAAAAGATTACAAACTACTTTTCGAAGCCTTGAATGTTGCAAACATTTTCAACTAACATCCTTTAAGGCCATGTTGAATTTTTTTTTTCTTCATTAATAAAAATTGAAATTTGACGGGAAAAACAATCAAATTTTTTTATCTTTGTGATAAAATTACTAATGATTGTTTTTAGGTATTAAAATATATTGATTAATTACTTACCTCTTTTAAATAGTTTCTAACTTTACTTTAGTTCCTCTCACTTGTTTTGATGGATTTATTTTGATGAATAGCGGATTGTTTTGACGGATTTATTTTAAAGTTTTAATTTATTGATAGTGAACTCAAATAATGTAAACTAATAATTTCACTCTTCTCTAAGAAAAATTACATTTATTATTAAGAAATATTTTTCTTAAAACAAGTAATAATTTTTTTGTTTTAAGAAAAAATTTCTTAACTATGGACAGCGGATTTACGACTTTGCTGGGAATCTAAAAACAAGAAATAAATTCGTTGTTTTAAGAAATAAATTTTCTACTAAGCAAATTATTTCTTAAAACAAGAAATATATTTCATGATTTAAGAAATAAAAACAAAAACAAATATTCCTTGTTTTAAGAAGCAAATTTTCTACCAATCAATTTATTTCTGAAAAAAAAAATATTTCATGTTCAAAGAAATGGACAATGGACAATGGATTTACGATTTTTCTGTGTTGAAGACTTAATTGATTATATTTGTTAATCAAAAACTCACGCTGAATTGATTGCAGAAAATCTGTTTGATTTTTGTGTTTGAAGTGATCATTTTTTAACGTAGTATAATAAAATTTAAAGCACATCATTTAGTCAAACTTCATGGAGGTGGTTTGTTTATGTAAATTTCAGTAAGCGTAGTTTACACAAGTCAAGGAAAGTCCAAGGAAAGTTAGACTCAGAGAGCGTCATATCTGCAATCAAGCTCTTCTTCCCACGGTGGTGGTGTAAACAGAAGACCTGTGGTGGTGGTGTAAACAGAAGACTGTGCTGCAGAAGAGAGTTAGTCTGATTCTAAGAAAATCTTCGAATTTTTAATTTTTATGACATTGAAGAATATAAAAATCCTAAGATTTCATATTTTTCAATGTTAGAAAAATATGAAAATCTTTAAGTTGAAAATCTTTAAGTTTAAATTTAAGTTGAAGATGTGCCTTATATAGTCTAATGTGACATAAAAGAAGCCAAACTTTTTTGTGGTATTTAGTCTCACTCTAGAAACACCCGTGTTGCTAGTGTAATGTCGAGTCTGGCAACCTTTCAAAATTCAACTAATCTAGAACATTTAGTTCTTCGAGCAACAGCTGTTGAATTATTCTCTATAAATGCAAAGCCTCAACTGGCTAAAAATTATTCAAATGTTATCCACCCTCCAATGATTAACCTGTAAGTTTATTCATTGGAGGGTTAATCATTGGAGGCATCCATCTGTAGGGGACAGACAATCTGAACTTATTCTTGATATAATTTTTCTGATGAAACTTTATCTTTTTCTTGGAATTCTTTACAATATTTTCAAACAACTTCTTGAAATATGGTATCGTGCACAAAAATTGCAAATTCTCTAGCACTTTCAAATGCAAGTATATAATTGGGGACTGTTAAATAAAAATGAATGCAACAGACTGTTAATAACAATGTTGAGATTTTTCAGAGAATAGCTCAAAAACATTGTGCATTTGAAGCATTGACTTTAGTTGATTGCTTCAAAAAGTTTAGATCTGTTAAAATAGCTTGCTTTAGAAAGATCTTGAAGCGGAATTATATCAAAGAATTTCAGAATCCATGCATTATTATGTAGCTCTTTGAATTTCAGTTATTTGCAATCTACACGTCATTTTATATATGTCACGTCATTTTTCATCAAATTAAGGAGTTTGCTGAAAAAATAAAACTGGACTGGGAGTGTTCAGTGAAGAGTTAATGTATGCAAAGTTCGAAATCTACTTGCAAAGGTATAAAATGCAACTTTCTCACCCTGAATACGGGGTAAAACTTCTGAGTTGTGTTATTAACTGCAAACACGTCTGAAGATAAATCTTTCTGGATTCAAAACTCCAAGTAAAAAAAAAAATCGCAGTCAGTATATTTTTGTGTGTGTGATAATTTTGTCGGAATATCTATTTACATTTTAAAATTTGGATTGGTTTAAGGTACTTTGTTATTCTGTGTGTATACTTACAAATATATGAACATCTTTTAAAAAATGTTGTGTGTTAAAGAATGGCATGTTTAAAAATAAAGTTTTAATGTCAATATCTTACGATTTTTTAGTAATATTCGAATATATTTAAAAATTCGAATATATTTAAAAATTTTTCATTAAAACCTAATTTCAACCGGATGTTGGGATGTTGATTTTGATATTTGAAGCATTAAAGACATTAAAATTTTTTTTTGTGACTTTTGGAAGTGAAAACACATTTTGAAAATAAAGATTTTTGGTGTATTTAGGTGAATTATTAATGCAATTATTTCCTGTAGCCATAATTAAAAAATTTTAATTTTTGCTTTAAAGTAATTCTAAGTACTTATAGAATCACCGTTTAAAAAAGAACAAAGAACAAGATAAGCTTCTCCAAATTAACAAATATATACTGCTAGAAAATTACTTACCGATAATAACTTTTATAAGAATGGCGAGGAAATGGAGAGTATATGTTCTTACTATTATGCTTCAAATGCTTTAACATTTAATGCTATCATGCACTTAAATATCTTGCATTTAAATATTAGGATTTCTTTTATTCCTCAGATATTATTAGAAGCATGCAATGTTATTGAATTTTTTTTTTTTGCTTGTTTACATTTGTCGTCATTTACAAAAACGAACAAGCAAGGCTTCTAAAAGAAGATCACAATGACCTTATCATCAAAATCTTTTGAAAGTTTAAAACTTTTTTACATCAATACATAAACACGGTAAAAAAATTACAAATAAATCGCGATATAAATTTAAAATAAAAATCAAACCACAAATGTTATATGATAAAAAGGTTGGAACTTATCGTCAAAACTTATAAAAGTGCAAACGTATATATACCATATATAAAAATATATGCAAAGTAAATACTGTAAGACATCTTATTATAAAAGGAAAGAGAAAATACAAAAGTCTTACAATTAAAAAGATAAACACGTGGTTGTCATTAAAAGTATTTAAATATATAACCAATAATTATAATAAAATTTTTAAGCTTATTTTTAAAGATCAGACAAGTATTGGTAAGTAAATATATAATTATTTATTAGAATCATACAAAAAAGTTTAGGAAATTCAAAGAACTTTTGTCAAATAATTTTTCAAATGTCTAAGAAACATGAGATAAAGAAATTAAGAATAGTTCTGTTACCTTAATAATTGTAAATTTATTTATTAAATTAATGGATCTAAAAAAGCAGGTGGAGAAGTGCGCATTTTTATGCATAATTCTTTAAATATCAAAAAAAAAATTTCGCTCACGAACAAACAATAATAGGTTATTCGAGTTTTGATCATAATTGTAATAATCCATTGGGGTTATAAACGGCGTTAACAAAAAGTTAGTGCAAATATGTGTTTATTCATACGGGGGTGGATCAAACATTTTCTGGTGTTTGAGATAACTAACTTCCAGACATGAAATAAGTTAATGTCGAATTCCGAAAAACGCCGGATCGGCCCGGTTTATTTATTTGCCGGATCGGCAAATAAATAAATCACCTTGCATCATAAAATATTGTACTACATCAATTAATTAAATCATAATTAACATTATTAAAAACGTTTTTTTGTATTCTTATTTTCAAAATTTTGAACTAAAATTTGAGCCTGAAAAAAAGAATACAAAAAAACGAAATAGAACTAGAAATGTAATTTGGTTCAACACCCCGTATAGCAAAAATGTTTCTACTAACATAGGAAAAGTGTTTTTAAAATTGGTCGATAAGTATTTCCCGCGATCTAATAAATTACATAAAATTTTTAATCGAAATACAATTAAAGTTAGCTACAGTTGCACAAAAAATATGGAAAGAATTATAAAAGGTCACAATAAGGCTTTATTAAACAAAATAGAAATCCTAAATGAAAAAACTACAGAAAATTGTAATTGTAAACAAAAAATCAATTGTCCAATGAGTGGAAGTTGTTTATCAAAAAATGTGGTATATATATGTGTTGTTTCCTCTAAGAATGTACCTGATAAACAGTATATTGGCATAACAGAGGGTGAATGGAAAAAACGTTTTGCCAATCATAAGCAATCTTTCAAGAATAAAAAGTATTCAAAAGACACCGTGTTGTCAAAATATATATCGGAATTAAAAGAAAAAAATATTGACGATTTTATACTGAATTGGACTATTCTTAAAACAGCGCCTGCATATAATAATATTTCCAAAAAATGCATACTATGCCTACAAGAAAAATTTGAAATAATTACACATGCAAATCAAGAATGCTTATTAAACAAAAGATCGGAACTAATTTCTAAATGTAGGCACGAAAATAAGTTTCTTCTAAAAAACTAAAAAAATAAATAAGTTTAAATAATATTTACATTAACTACCCTTTTTAAAAAAAACATTCAAAAAAATAGCATAAGTAATCATTTCTAAAGAATTCTTTTTATAATAGTGTCAGCAAATTCCACAAATATGTGAAAATTTACAGTAGTTAAGACATTTGCAACTTTTTGTAATTTAATTTTTGGTATAAATTGAAGTTTTATTAATTTGATCATTCATTTCTGATGAATCTTTGTTGATGAAACGCAGTGATAAATGGAAAAAATTTTTGTTAAATGATTTTCTACTAATATATAACTGCTCTGTTCTTTTAAGAACATTGAGCACTCTATTGTGTAGAATACTTTTTAAAGTTGTTTAAATATATATATATATATATATACATATACATATGTATATATACATGTATATATATATATATATATATATATATATATATATATATATATATATATATATATATATATATATATATATATATATATATATATATATATGTATATATATATATATATATATATATACTTATATCTATATATATACATATATATATTTTAACTGGTCAAAAAGGAGGTGAGTTTGTGGAAGGACAGAAGTAAATAAGAGTAAGTCAAAAGCAGCCGACTTAGATAGCATAGAGATTGGCGGACAGACATTTCGCTGGATATTAGAACGTGCAATTTACTGAGTAAAATTTAAATATGGCTAAAAAGCGACAACGTAGGTATAAATTATATGAACATCTATCCATTTAATATATTGAAGAAGGAAGGAATTAATTTAAGTTATTATTTTGCATTTGCAACGTCGGATTGTATACATTGGATCAACGTTGATCTAAATACATTGAATCAGTATTATATGCATTGGCTCAACGTTGAGTTTACATCTTAAAAACAATAAAGTTTTGCAATTTTTTTTACATACATTAGACCAATGTAACTACGCAAACTGAATTTAGTTGCGTCAGTATTAATCTTTTCATTGATATCATCGCTAAGCACGTTATATGTTAATCTTTGCATTGATATCATTGTTAAATACTAAAAATGTGTTTTGTTGGATCTACGTTAGATTTGAATCAGAAAAAGTGATCGCTATTTGTGATGGTTTTACATGGCCCTATGTATGAATGCTAGCTAGATTATGAAATTCCAGTCTAAACAATTTATTGGAATTAAAATAATGCAAGAGACTTCTCTAGCTAAATCGTTGTCTGATCTTATACATTAAAGATATAGTTCAAATTTAAAAATAATATTATTTGTAATTTTTTAAGTTTTTACAAAAATAGATTTTTGTCAAAAATTGAAATATAGAAAAAACTGAATTACATTTTATATAAATATATTTCAATTTTCAGTTATATTTGAATTTTCAGTAATGCTTTAGATTTCCAGCGAAAGTTCACTGGCTTTTTTTGTGAAGGTTAATCTACTAATTAACTTGCGTGTTAACGTGTAGAGTGTGCTTTTGCAAGTTTATAACTTTTTTTTGGTGTTTAAGATTTTACTCATCACTAAGTTACGAAGCAATTAATGAAAAAAATATTTCCACAACTGTTAATACCCCGGTCTGATAATTGATTGCTTTACTGATTCAGAAAACTATATTATTAGTTTGCTTTTGGTTATTCAGAGAACTTAAATTATTCTATTTTACTAATTGAAGTGCAGTTTTTACTTCTCACTTTTGCTGATCAACACTGTCAGCATTATAATTACTGTTATTATCATCATTATCTGAAATTTTTGGAGATGTTGATTTTTTGATTACTGCATTTTATTTTTTAGATAACTATATTTACAACAGCTTATGATATTTGGTGTAACTAGTTTCAATTCATTTTTAATTATTTTGTAATTATACTGTAACTATTTTTAATTTATATTCATTACTTTTAATTAATTTAAACAACATTTTCTAGTCTAGTTGTATGCACTTTTTCTAGTCTAGTTGTAGTTTTTGTTGTTTTATAAAGGTTTATAATATCGAGGTTACAAGAAAAAATTAGTTGTTTTAAGTTTTTATTGTAATCTGCATATAATAAATCTGCTTATCTTAACTCATCAATCAAATCTGTTTTGATCAAACTCACCAATCAAATCTGTTTGGGCCAAACTCACCAATCAAATCTGTTTTGGTCAGGGCCGTGCACAGGATTTGGGGGCCCCGAGCATCCTTCAGTTTAGGGGCCCACCCCCTTTACTCCAAAAAAAAAAAAGGCCTGCCTAAATCTTTTTATTATGTTACTGGAATATAAGTATAATTAAATAGTCCAGCTGTTGTTTCTTACAATATTATTTTTCTTGTTTTTTGTTTAGCAAACTTTTCAATCACATCATGGAAATCAATATTTTTTGCTAATAGACACTCGATACTCAAAATGGCGAGGTCACTTGTTCGTTCTTGTCCCATAGTTGAGCGCAAAAAATTCTTGATGAGCTTCAATTTACTGAATGAACGCTCACTTGAAGCCACTGTCACTGGAATTGAAGCAAAAATACGCAATGCAATTACTATATTTCTAAAGAGTTCTCCAAGCTTCATTTCAGAAATTTTGTTTAATAAGTCAAATGGGGCAAGAGGTTCCTTTCCAAAATTTGCAGTATGAATTTGTTTTATGTGAAGCAATTCTTCAGTCAGTTCATTTTCGGTCACATCACAAGAACATTTTTGCGAAAAATGTGAGCAAGCACTCTTGATTTCTGCTTCAGACAGTTTTTGATACTTCCACAAAAAAGAGAATATAGAAGTGATTTCTTGAATTGCTGTGAAACGTGCAGTAAGTCCACCAATTACAGAATCAAAAATGTGATAAAAAACCGTTCTCCGAAATGTTGCCTCCTCTCCTGATTCTGCTTCTGTTAATTCCGTAATTTGTTCATCACCTTTAATTTGCTCCCCAAAAAAACTTTTGCGTTTCACTTTTCTGTGGATTGGAAATTCAGAACTGATTTTTGCAACATCTGCAACTAACTTGGCTTCTTCTAAAATTGTAGGCCATTCCTCCCGAACAGATTTGAGTTGACTAATCAATGCTTCAATATTTTCCACCTCAATATCAATAGTTGCTTTTTTTGCCTGAATGACCTGGTTGCAGCGGTCAATCAATGTGAGAACTTTCAGCCAAATTCCAGACATGAGAACACATTTGAAGGAGCTCATATATTTTAGGGCACCTCTAATCTCAGTTTTTGCTTTAAGCGTGAGATTCAAGCTCTTAACTTCTTTCAAAGATTCAATGATTTGGCTCAAGTAATTATAGAAAAAGCGAATGCTGTCAAGTCTCTCAGTCCATCGTGTTCCTGATTGTCCATGCAAAGACACACCGTGAAGTCTCTTTTGCAATATTTCCCAGCGTTGCGGACTAGCAGAAAAGATCGTATATACGGTTTAAACTGTTCCAAAGAAAGTCTCAGCATCTGTACAGCTTGAGGCAGCATTCTGTCCACACAAATTCAATGAATGACAACCACAGGGTGAGAATACAGACAATGGGTTCTTCTTTTGTAGGATTGCTTGAACACCCTTATATTTTCCTGACATGTTGACTCCATTGTCATAGCCTTGGCCACGGCAGTCTTCAAAACAAATTTTTAATGTTTCCAAAGTTTCCAGAATTAATTCCGCAATATCAGATCCAGTCTTCTTAGCACAATCTGCAAAAATCAAAAACCGCTCTTCAATTAAAAATTTTCCAGGTTCTTTTTCATGTACATATCGAATGACAAACGAACTTTGTTCAGTATGGCTCACATCAGGAGTGGCATCAACCATAATTGAAAAATACTTTGCAGACTTGCACTCTTCTATAATTTGCCTGCGAACCTCAGCTGCACAAAGGCCAATGAATTCATTTTAAGAACGATTTGACAAGTAATGCGCCTGAAGACGTTGACCCTTGTCCTGTGATTTTTTAACTTTTATCACATGTTCCTTAAGAATTGGGTCATAATGCGAAATCAGTTCCAGCAATCCTAAGAAATTTCCATTATGAGAATCTCCAATTAGGTCAGATTTTCCACGAATAGCCAATCCACGTTCACCAAGAAACAGAATCACATCCAAGATTCGTTCCAAGATTTTTCTCCAGGTGTCAGCTTCATTAAGAATTCGGCGATTCATCAAATGTTCAATTGACTGATCAGTTTTCATTCGAGCTTCCAATTCACGCCACTGAATGTAGCATTGTTTATGGATTTTCGAATGCTCATGTTCAGGAATTCGACTGATGAGATTCTTCCACTTCTTTTCATATCCCCATCCTCCAATCATTGCAAGGGATGAAGTCATGTGTGGAAGTTGATTTGTAGGTAAAAATAATCGGCATGGAAAACAAAACAATGCTGTCTTTGCTGGGCTAAATACAAGCCAATCCCGCGAGAAGGATTCCCCATTCGGCATTCTGCTTTTCAAAACTGACATTGAAAATATGTGATTTCCATTATCTTTTGGCATATCCAGGGGGAAAGGAATGTGACCAGCCATGACAAACTTTTCCAGCTGAGAAGGGGAGAAATTTTCTGTTTCAAATTCACCAATGTCAAATGGCTGCAACAATGCTGGTCCATCACTGCTAGTGGTCCTTGTAGAAGTATTATCACTACCACTAATTTTGACAGTCTTCAAAAGTGGCTAATTTCTCTATACTGCCAGCACTATTACCAGAAACAGAAGATTGGATACTACCGTCATATTTTTGCTTCGTTAAGCTAATGTAAAGGGCATCTGATGTTTTAGGAGTTGTTGTTATTCCAACATCAAATAATGTTTGCCTTCCTTTTTGTAGAGCCGCTTTTTTTACTTTACTGATTTTTAACTTTGATGCACCAGATGGATACGTGCGTTTCATTTTTATTTTTTTAAATACTTTCGTCTAATAGATATATATACATATATACATATATATATATATATATATATATATATAAGAACATATATTTGTATATACAAACATATGTATATATATACATAATATACATATGTATATATATAAATGTATATATACACATATGTTTGTATATATATATATATATATATATATATATATATATATATATATATATATATATATATATATATATATATATATATATATATATATATACACGATTAAATAATTAATACAAAATTTATATATATAATTAATCACAAAAATGAAAAAATTAAATTTATTTTTATTAATCTATAATTTAAATTGTACAATCAAGCGAATCGCCTGTAAAAAAACTAATCCAAATACGCCATTTTTAAAATAAGATATAAACACATTATAACTTTTCCCGCTAAATTCAAGATAAGCATGTAGATAAGATTTAAACAAAAGCTCTTCCGCAGGGATCTTCTATAAATTACGCAACGCTAAATTTATTTTTAAAAAAATTATTAGATCTCAAGCTCATTTTTGAGGCAATTTTCATTAAACTTAATGAGCTATTTTTATTTTTTATGTAAGTTAAAGCTCTTGATGGGGAAAAAGAGAAGGAAAAAAAAACCTGGAATGTTATTGCCGCTGTTGGGGGCCCCCATAGGGTCCGGGGCCCCGAGCAATTTGCTCGGGTGACTCATGCTCTGCACGCCCCTGGTTTTGGTTAAACTTACCAATCAAATCTGTCTTGGTCAAACTTTGTTTTTGTATTACCAAACATATTTGTATATTCAATTAAAACTCATTCTTTATGATATTTCAAAAACATCGTATTTAGTTAAGGCAATTTTAAAATAAAAACATTTAATTTACCTAAAAACGTTCAAATAAATTTTAAATGAAATTAGTTTTTAAGGTAATAGTTAATGAGCGTAATAATGACGTATATGACGTAATCTTTTTGTTTCTGACCAAATTTATTAGGAAACTATTCCACTAATAAAAGTTTTTTTTTTTTTCAAATACGTCTCACATTTTAACTCCTTTGAACTTTTATTTATCTACTTCTTAACTTTTAATTTTTTTTTCAAAAGTTTAATTGAAAGTGCTAAAACTTAAAAGTTTTTTTTTTAAACAACTTCACTTCCAAAAAGGCTGCAAGCAACCACTCTTACTGAAAACCACTGTTACGGAAGTTATTGGAAGAGAAAAGGTAAGTTTATAAAGCAAGTTAACGATTAACAGATAACCTAAAAGATTGAAAACTATATAACTCAGGAAGATAAAGGGAGCAAATTCCAAAGAACAGATATTCGAGGAAAAAACTAGGCCAACAAGAGTTTTTAGAGCACTTAAGAAGAGTCACAGTAAAAGGATGAGACTTAATTGAATGAAGAGAATGAATTTTAGTAGATGACACAAAAAACGCCAGATCTTTAGAGCAGCGCTCATTATAGTATTTATAGAAACGAGAAGAGAAACAGCATTACACGATGTAACAATGGTTGCACCTTACCTAAAAGAGAAAGGGCATCGCTTCTGGATCCACTCCAGATATGGCAAAAGTATGCCATATATGGGTGGATAAGAGATTTATAGAGATATTAAAGAATAGAATCCTGAGAAAGTGACGAGCACGATAAAAAGATGCAGCCTTAGCAGATACTAGTTTTGCAGTGGATTAATTATATGGTTTTCAAGAAAAATTGGAAGTAAGAGTTAATCATAGAAGATGGAGGGTAGATGACTCATCGAGTACATTACCGAAGTGAGACCCCGTTCAAGCTCAGATGCCCGAACTTTATCAAAGGAATTAGAAATATCAAGAAAGATAGCCCTAACCTCTCCATACCTATCTAATGCACGATAAAACCTATCAGTTATTATCGTTAACAAATCAGCAGTAAAACGAAAAGGTTGAAACCCATATTGATTATAAGAAATTAAGTTATTAGGTTCAAGGTGAGAGAATAAGTGTTTTTTATGTTTTTTAAAAACCTTGCTTATGGTAGGATGAAGACTAATGGGACAGTAGTTAGACGATTCAGATCCAGAATTTTTGAAAATAGGGATAACACATGCCACTTTCCAGCAGGCTGGATAATAAGACTCTGATAAACATTTGTTAAATACTTTTGAAAGTATAGACGACAGCTTCGGAGAACACCTCTGCAAGACTATGACAGGTATGTTATCCGGACCACAAGCTGTAAATCACTAAGCAGGAAATCACTTTAGATACAGAAGCTGAATTGATACAAATATCAAGCAATGGATCAACTTGTTTGTCGGCTATATTAGGTACGATGTGATTTTTTTTTTTTTTTTTTGTTATCACCTCCTCAAGGCTGAGAAGGCCACTACAGATGAGGAGGCTACTTAGTGGAATCAAAAGATGAGATTAAAGAAAAGTTTTTATGAAACAATTCAGCATTGTAATTAGATGAGGTAACAAAATCTAAGTCATGCAAGATTAGAGGAATAGTAAATTTGCCCTTATTAGAGAGACTATTAGAGACCTTATTAGAGTTAAAGATTTTACAGAAGTCTCTGGCGCCTAATTTTTGAGATGAAATACAAGATTTTGTGACCTGAGCTTTGGCGACAGACGTTTTTACAAATGTTTATAGCAATAGTAAACAGTTGTCAGTTTTTTGGAGAATTGTTTCGGCGATAGATATGGAAGTAATGGTTACGATTAGAAGTTGCAGCAGCACAATGAGAAGAAAACCATGGAGAAAAGTGAGGCTTGACTTGAAACCGTCGAGAAAGAATAAAAAATTTCCAGCCAGATTTTCAGAAGCCTGAATCCAAGAAGTTATATAAGAAGCACATTTGTCAGCAAGAAGACGAAAGATTTCTACCGAAGGGAAATCACAAAGAAAATTACGTAGAGAATCCCAGTAAGCTTTAAGATAGTTGTAAGAGTTACTATTATAAGGGGACTCTGATGATGAAGAAGAATGAGATAATAGTTTTAGAGAGATCAAATCGTGATCAGAAGCACCTAAGGATGAATGTGGAGAAACTGAGCACTGACAAGGATCATAAACAATATATAAATTGAGTAGAGAAGTTAAATGATTTGGATTGTCTGGAAAGCGAGTTGAAAAGTTAACTATTTGTGTTACAGATTAAGAAAAGCAAAAGTTGTGGGCCTTAACACCTGCAGAGTCACTGACACTAGAACCAAGCCATTCTATGTGATAAGCTTTCAAGTCACCAACAACAATAACAACATTGGTAAAGAATTAAAAAAAAAGGCTTGGCCAATTAGTTCATAACAACAAAAAGAGTGCAGTCTTGATATTAGGCTCATATTATTATCATTACAATTTTTATTACTATTTTTATTATTATTATTATTATCATTTTTTATTAGTGCCTTATACTTTTGTTTTTTTCTATGATTTTTGATTTCGTTGTTTATTTTTTTTTTTTTTAAACTTTATTTTTTATTTACTATGTTTTTTGTGTTAGATGTCACTCTATTGACTAGTTTTTAACAATACGAGTGACACCTAACCTTATTTATGTAAGTTTATAATTTATGATTGTAAATTTTCATAATTTATTGTGAAATAAATGAACAGAACATATATATATATATATATATATATATATATATATATATATATATATATATATATATATATATATATATATATATATTAACAATTTTAAAATGTATTCTACAAATAGAGTGCTCAATATACTTAAAAGAACAGAGCAATGATAAATTGGGAGAAAATAACTTAAAGCTTAAAGAAATGAATGATCAAATTGATAAAACCTCAATTTATAACCTCAAGTCGTAAATGTCTTAACTACTGTAAATTTTCACACATTTGTGAAATATGCTCAAACTCTTATAAAAAGAATTCTTTAGAATTACTTACTTCTGCTTTTTTTTTAAAATATTATTTAAAAAAAAAGGAAGGAGGAGGGGTTGATTGATATAATAATTATTTGAGCTCACTTATTTTTATAGTTTTTTAGTAGAAGCAATGCCTGCATTTTTTAATCAATTCCGATTTTAAACGCATTTTTTAATCAATTCCGATTTAAAACGGAAACTGGGAATTTGGAAAAGATCTTGGTAAAATACCACACGAATAACAAAAGTGGAAAATTTTTGCAGCATTCAATAATCCACTTGCTTACATTAAGTTGAAAAGTGATGCCCTTTCTCTTTTAGGCAAGGTGCAAAATTGAATTTTAAACAAAGTTGGACCTGCTCTTGCAGTTAACCTTCAAGATTTGGAAGATATTATATTCTTACTAATAATAAAAAATCTAGAAATAGTAGTTTTTAAAGTAAAGAGTTTAAAAAGTTGTGGATAAAATTAAAATTTTCCTTCATAGCAAAAAAAGTCATTTGTAAGGAAGATTAAAACATTAATTATTTGTTTTTTTTTTAATCAAAGTTATATAAAATACAGTTTCCAATAAAAATTAATTAAAAACACAATAATTCTGTAAGTTAAAATTACACAAATAAAATGATTTAAGAAATAAAAAAGGGCGAGGTTTTTAGTTGATCTTAAAAAGATCAACTACACAACTACACAAAGATCACATACACAAAACGTTTAAATATGTTTTTCAAAACAACTGTTATACAAACATTTGTATATATATATATATATATATATATATATATATATATATATATATATATATATATATATAATATATATATATATATAAATAAAATATATATATATAATATATATAAAATCAGTCACATTGTTTGGGGGTACTTCAGAGATAATTCGCATTGTTTTCAGCTTTTGTTCAAAAGAGCTCAGTGATATACAATGGGAAGCAAGAATAAGTATTGTTAAAGTAGTCTGTTATTAACTTAATGCCATTTTAATTTTAATGACGTTTTAATTTGTTGTTGTTGTAATTCACCTCCCCAAGGCAGAGAAGGCCACTACAGATGAGGAGGGTACTCGTGGTTATAACCCTCTCTCAACTCCGAAACACAAACCTTGACGAACAAGGCGGCTTCGCGGAGAAACAAGTTACTATTACTCTGGTTATAGAAACTCAGAAAATTTTTCAGTTTTATGGTTATATTGGTTGTTTGGTTAGACATTTTTGCATACCAATTTCGCTAATCGATCGCTACAATAAAAATGGATCTACACAAAAATGTTGAAAAAAGGTCTGTAATCCTTTCACTGATTAGAAAGTGGCTACACTTGTTTTTATTTTAAATTTTATCGAAGATCGCAACTTACAAGAATATATATATCCAATTAAATGGATAGCATTACGAATAATATCGACTATAGCGTTATATTAACTGTAGCGTATATATTGGCAGTAACGTTTGCTAGTGAGGAGAGGAATTTTATAAGCTTAAGTTGATAAAAAACTATTTGAGACCAACAATATCTCACTCTAGGTTGACAAACTTTGACAATTAAAAATGAAATCGACTTTGGTATTTTTTTATGGGTTTGAATTAGCCAGGGGTGCCATAAAAACCTCATAACCAGGACGCCGTTTGCGCGAAAACCTTTTAAAAATGTCGCTCATTGTTTATAATAAATGAGCACACCACACGAATAACCAATTACCGTGTATATATAAATAAATAATACAATGTTATAAAAAGAAATAAAACTTCAAATAAAACTAATGAATATATATTTACACGTCTATAATACAAACCTAAAAGAAAGTCATAAAAAATGTCATATATAAACTTTTCATGTATTATAAAAATAAAAAATTAGTCAAATATAATGCACCATTAAAATGATTTCATCTGTAGTGTTGCTGGTTTCTTTTTCTTTTTATTTTCTTTCTACAAACAAAAGATAATAAAAATTTTGAGCAAAAATATGTAATGAGTTTTTCCCTCCTTTCAACCCATCATGCAATGTTAAAGTCAAACTAATATTTGTTAGACGTCATGAGTAAAGTCATCCTGTTTAGAAAGTTAACTTAAAAAAGAGTAGATCGTAAGAAAAAGTCCGGGACAAAAATGCATACAATAACTAAGGTTCGAGAGCAGTATCTTCCATTTTTCATACTTTTCTTCAAATTAAAGAGATTTATTTTTAAATATGGGTCTTTTACATTTATTTCTTTGTAAAAATTATTGCGCACACGAATTAATATTATGTCAATATTTTGTCGATAGTATTATTACTTAATAAAGTACTTTCCAAAATGTAACAATGTTAAATATAAAACAATGTTTACTGCTGTTAAATATAAAACAATGTTTACTATTGTTAAATATAAAACAATGTTTACTGTTGTTAAATATAAAACAATGTTTACTGTTGTTAAATATAAAACAATGTTTACTGTTGTTAAATATAAAACAATGTTTACTGTTTTACTTTTTTTCCGATAATTTTACCAAATCACTGTTTTAATGTAAAATGTGTAATGTTAAAATGTTGAAATGTGCAACCAATCAAATGTGCAATGGGACCTTTTGCTGAAATGTACAAACAACCAAATATGCAATGGGACCTTCTGCTGAAAATTTAAATTCGATTAAACTCAGTTAAATTCGGTAACTATTGCAAAATTTCATTTAACTTTCATGAAATGACCGTAAAATGCATCTAAACTAGGAATGATCTAGACTCATCTGCTTAAGTAATTGCCCCTTAGTTTTGGAAAGAACACCTATTAAAGACGAAATTAACCTATCAAACTCTGGCTACTCTAACTCAGGATAGTCTTAGGTCTAGACCTAAATCCCAAAACACTTCTGACAATCAAGCAGAACTGGACAAAATATCTTTCATCTCCATTGGTAGGAAAAGAAACCGATGCTTTACAATGGCGGAAGCACCACGATATATAAAGCATAGCACCACGATATATAAAGCTGGCATTCATAGTCAGGATAATGTAACCAGCTTCAGCTTTTTCAGAAAGAGTATTTTCTGCAGCTGGCCAAGCTGTCATTTGGAGTCGAACCAATCTTACAACAACAGTGTAGAAAAGCTTGTCTACATTACACAGAGTAACTTAAAATGAAAAAAAAGTTGTAATTTTAAGATAAGGTTTAAGGCTATAACTCTAATATTTTCTGTAAATTGTTAAAAAATCAATGTAGTTGCATTCTGTAAATATTGTTAAATGGATGTTAATTTGGTTAATTCATAAGATGTCAGTTAAAATTTGATTCCGTTCAACTTTGAATCAATATCTGATTCCGATATGGTCGGAATCAAATAGTGCCGTTTTTTATTTAAATATATATATACAGGGGAGAGCGGGGTTGGTTGTCACACTTTTTACATTTTAGACTGCTCAGCTTTTATTTTTCATCAAATCAATGCCAAACTTTGCAAGAAAGTAATTTAACTATTTCCGGTAACTATTACAATACTTTTATGACATTGAGTGAAATATTTTTTGCTGTAAAATCATTTATCAAAGACCTTTTCCGTGTGACAACCAACCCACATACACAGTATGTGACAACCCCACTCCACGGGATTGGTCGTCACATACTATGGGGCTGGTTGTCACATTTCCTGGTATGTTTTAATTATATTTAAGACTAGTATCAATAAATTTTGTTTATATAATACAAATAAATCTGAATAATCTGAAAAAAAAAAAAAAAAAAAAAAGGCTATATACTGAAAAAAAGAAAATACTATATTCCGAAAAATTTTTTTTTTTTAAATATAACACTATAAACACATTTAGTTCAGGACTATATAAGTGTTTCTAAAAATGGTGTTTTTATAAATTGTTGGATGAAGAACACAATTCACTTAAATTGGTGTAAGCCTGGTGTGCATTCTTCATGAGCCCATTTTTGGCAAGTCTGACATTGAATCTACTGTTATCTTGATCTGCTGTTAGCAAGTGATTCACAACAATGCATGCATAGATACTCTTCATTTCATAGATGAATTTAAGACTGTAGAAGTTTTTTTTTGGCAAAATTTGACTTTATCAATTCTTTCTTACTTCCATTCATAAATGATTTATGATTCTTTTTAATATTTTTTTGATTAGTTTTCTACTTTTTATAATTAGCAAGCCATGCTTTGACAGGTGAGTTTGTAAGAATCATAGATGAACGCTTTTTCCTACCTCTTTTTGACGCTAACCTTGGACCTGCTTTAAGCAGAGGCCTAATACTCTCAGGTAGTATGATTAAACTTTTTGGTTGCAGTTTAGTTTGCAGCGCACGGAGTCAAGGCAATTGTGACAACCATCCCCATATATTTTGTAACAAGCAACCTCTTCTACGTAAGTTGCAAAACACAAATAAATTTACCTAAAAGCGTGTGAACTTCATGAGAATTTTTTGCGGATTAAGTTACTCAAATGAATAAAAAACTTTTAAAATGTACATTCAAAGCACAATAAAATAATTTTCGTTCGGTAAAAGTGAGCGAAATTTAACTTTTTCTTATTAAAAACCGATAAAAACGAATAACTTTTTTTCTTCACGCTGAAAAAAGCTGGAAATTACAGTGAAAATGTTTTTTTTATATAACCTTTCCATTGTATGATTTTAAAGCTCTCCCCTATCTATCTATCTATCTATCTATCTATCTATCTATCTATATATATATATATATATATATATATATATATATATATATATATATATATATATATATATATATATATATATATATATATATATATATATATATATATATATATAGGCACGTATGTACAGTATTGGATAAAACATTTGCAACCAACATCGAACAATGCTAAAAAGTGTTCCTAATTTTACATGTCTTAAAAACGAAACGAACTATACTACTACAGCAAACAGTTCAGGAGTCTGAAGTCATAGCATGCCATGGCATGAGCAATCAGCTGACAGGTGACAGCACACAGGCAGAATTTTGTTGACAAGTGCCATTTTGCAGCGGACAAAACAAGTACAACTTTTTTGGTTTGTTTCATTTTCTTAAGTCTGGTCCGTGTCAACGTAACGGAAGTTTTTTAATAATTAAAGGAAGTATCCAGCAGTTTCCAGAAGCATGCAGAAGCTTCCAGAAGTTTCCAGAAGAAGCATCCAGTAGCATCCAGAAATATTCAGAAACATTCAGAAGCATCCAGACGCATCCAGAAGCTTCCAGAAGCATCAAAAAGAAGCATCTAGAATCTTCCAGAACAGGTTCACACAGGTTCATTTCACTATATAAGAGACATGTAAATCGACATGTAATTCAGTCAGTATATGGAAGTCAATCAGTCAGTATTATCAAGACAGTTTATCGAAGTGAGTTTTATCAAAGTGTTTTATCGAAGAACATCAATACAAGAAAAATAATACAACAAGTGTTTCATTACATCAATACAGTCCACATCCAACCAAGACGTTGTGTTCCACAGAGCATTATTATATCATAACAAGGTAAATGTAACACGGTAAGCCTTGAGAAGCGTGATTATTTATTTTTATTATTTTTATGACTTCAAGTGCAAAAATGGCTCCCGACAGTCTTGGATTGGAACTAACAAAAAAAATTATTGGCGATTACGTAAGTGGAATGTCACAAAAAAGTATTTGTGATAAATATCGCGTGAAAAATGGACCGTATCAAGACTATGTTCCAAATATCGTTCTACGGGGAAGTTGGCAGCAGATAACAAAGGTGGAAGACCGCGTTCCACCACTTCTAGAGAGGATTCTATGATCGTCAGATCCGTCAAGAAGGATCCCTGGATATCATCAGTCGAGATACAAAAGCAATTAGAGCTGCCTGTATCGGACCGAACAATCAAACGACGTGCTGTTGAAGCCGGATTGTTTTCTCGACGCCCTGCAAAGAAACCGCTGATTTCACTAAAAAACCAGAAGAAAAGACTTCTGTTTGCTACATCTCATATTGACTGGAATGTGCAGAAATGGCGAACTGTCCTGTTCAGTGATGAATTGAAGTTCAACATCATTGGGAGCGATGGCATTTGCAGTGTACGTCAACCGGCCGGAAAACGCCTCGATTTACGTTACTGCCGTAAGACCGTGAAGCATGGTGGAGGCAATGTAATGGTCTGGGGGTGTTTTTCTGCTAACGGTCTAGGTCCAATACATCGAAACGATGGAATAATGGACCGTTTCATGTATAAAAATATCCCGAAAGATGTTATGTTACCTCATGCTGAATGGAATATGCCAATAAAATGGGTTTTTCAGCAAGACAACGATCCAAAACACACTGCAAAAGTAGTCAAGCAGTGGTTTCAAGACAACCACCTATCGGTGATGGATTGGCCGCCTAAATCTCCGAATCTCAACCCTATCGGGAACCTGTGGGAGATCATCAACCGCAGAATTAATTGTGAAGGTGTTCGTAATAAGGATCAACTGTTTGAACAAATCCAAATAGCCTGGGCAGCGATTCCACAAAGTTTCATTGATCACCTGATCGAATCTATGCCTCGAAGATGCAAGGCTGTGATAGACAACAAAGGATTCGCCCCGAAATATTGATAGCGAAATACAAATAATTAGCGGCTCTTATCTAAATAAAAAGCTATTAAATTTCGTTGCGTTGGTAAAATATTATCATCACACATGAATAAATCTGTGGCGTGAAATTTTAATGCTAAAATAATGCAATTTATTTTTCATAAAGAAAAATATGTTAGCTAGAAATACGTTTCATTTTTGTTTAAAAAGCAATGCATAGAAACATTTGGTTTTGACTTTATTTAAAGATACCATTTTTGTGTAATATGAGCATGCTCAAAATACTTAGTGTTTTTCATTGAAATTACCTAGTTTAAAGTCGTAAAATTGCATTGGTTTTAATTTCTTTTTGAATAAAAATAAAACATTGTAAAACGTTTAAAGTAAAATATCTTTCTGTAATTTAAATTCAAAAAATTTGTTATTTTATCTTTTGAAAGTTTAAGTTAATAAAGTTGAAAAAATAACGAACTAATTTTTTTTGTGTGCGTAAAACAAAGTAGTATTGTTTCAATAAAAAGTGGCTTAAACTTTGATCTTTTAATGACAACTTTTGTTAATATCGAATTATTATATTTCATAAATTAGTTCCAATTGTCAGTATGATATTTTTCTACTTAATGTTACTTTTTTGAGATAATTTTAAGTGCTCATACTACTATGTGGTCTGGGTAATATGAGCAATTTTGCTACTTTTTTAAAACCTGTGCTTTTAACAAACAATTTTGGGTGCTCAAATATCTATGTGGATCATAAGTAGTGATCCCTCATAGTTCATGTTGAAAAACCATGATTAAGTCCAGTTTTTATTTTTCCATAATAAACTTAATCTTATTTAAATTTTATAGCTTTAACTTTATGGTAGTCAGAAAATAAATATTAAATAATTGTTAAATATATTTTTTACTTTGTCATGAAAAATTGTTATTTCAAAATAAAATAAAAAAGAGAAAAATAAAACTTACAGTTAAAAATTATTTTGGTGATTTTGACGCCTGATATAATTTCTATTGTGTCGATGATGTTGGCGATTGTTGCGGTAATAATGATAATATGGATTATGTGGATTGTTATTTGGAACAATATTAGGAATAATATTAGGAACAATATTAGGAACAATATTAGGAACAATATTAGGAACAATATTAGGAACAATATTAGGAACAATATTAGGAACAATATTAGGAACAATATTAGGAACAATAGGAATATTTGGTTGCGATGTTGGAACAGGTCGAACATCAATAGAAGGACCAACTGTAATTTTTGAAGCATGCGAGTTACCTGCAATTCAAAATAAAAGTTGCACATATAAATCACAAACAAAAAAATAAAAACAAAAAAATATATTAAAAAGAATTAAAATCATTAAAAACAGTTTTTACACCAAAAATATAAATTACTTTATTCATTCTTGTTATTAATTGTTTATATTTTAGTTTTACACTTTTCTTAAAACTATTAAAAGGAAAAATTTGAATTATAAAATCAGAAAACACAAAAACCTAGGACAAAACTAATTCAATATTAAAATGGACTAAATATATTAATTACATCCAGTAAGTTTCATTCGTTCCTTTTCAGCTTCTTGCTTTATTTCAGAAACTGCCCTATCATCGTCTTCCTTAAAAAAAAATTGAGAAAATTTTTATCTCCAATGATTACAAAAATACTTAGTGAATTAACATCCTATTTGTTTTAAATCGCATTCTAACGGGTGATGCGGAAGTTATCGGACAAAATAAAAACGTCAATAACTTATTTATAAACAAAAAAACAAACTACTATTATATTTTTTTAAAATAAAGCATTTATCTTTTAATAAAAATGCATTATTTTTTATATGAAAAAACACCACCATCTGCAATTGATCTCACTTTTGTTCTGACGCCTTTCATATGCGGCTGTAAAAAGTTTAAATCAATTTCTTGTAGTTTTAGTTTAATGCGATCAATCAAAACTTGCTCTGTTGAAGCTTGCCAATCTCCCTCATAAACCTTCTGTGCCAAATGTCCCCAAAAATTCCCAATTGGTCGTGCTTGAGGCACATTTGGGGGATTGGATTCTTTATCAACGTAATAGACATATTGGTACATCCAATTTAGACAATCTTTAGAATAATGAGAATTTTCTAAATCTGGCCAAAATAAATAGTTAAAGTCTCCATGATACTTGTGAATAAATGGAAGAAGTCGTTTTTCTAAACATTCATTAATATAGATTGATGAACTGATCGCTGCAGCCTTGGAAGTGCGAAACAATGGCTCGGACATACCACGGTCAGATATGGCTATCCACATTATTAATTTTTTTGGAAATTTCTCTTTTCCTATAAAACGAACACTTTCTGGGCAAGTCTTTTTGTTGTTTGTGTAGTATCCAGAATTTCCAGGCATGTTGTTCCCTGCAAAACAAAAGTATTTTTCGTCATCGATGAGTAGAAGCGATTTTGTGTTATAGAGTTGGTTAACTAGTTTCCTGCTTCTTTTCTTTGCCTTTATTTGTTGTTCTATAGTGTATTTTGGAGTCTTTTCACGTTTTCTATATTTAATATTCATTTTTTTTCAACTGACGGATAATTGTCGATTGATTTACACCGAATTTAAGTTATCATATATTGTACTTCGAGCAAATCCTTCCTTTTCAAAATGATTTACGATTAATTTTTTTTTTATATTAGGTTTATTTACAAAAAACATTTTTAGTCGCTTTCGAAAAGATTGTCGTTCAGCTGCATTTAACCTAAATTTAAATAATCGTGTTTCAAATAATAAAGTTTATATTTTATAGAACGTTTATGCCTATGCATAAAACCACAAAAACTAATTATTATGCTCAAATAATGAAATTAGGGATTGTCCGATAACTTCCGCATCACCCGCTATTTGTTTTAAAAGTAAGAAACATAACTAAAAAATTCTGACTAACTTACAGTAGGATCTGTCCATAAACTACATTTCTTGCACTTAGTGCCTACAAAAATTAAAGCAAAAAACTCTAAAACATATTACATTTTTATATATAATATGTTAACTATAATAATTATAATAATTAATAATTTTATTTTTATTGCTCTTTAATACAAAACCAATGATTCCATGTTCATTGAACTTTTATAGCAGTAAAATAGTAAGCTTCTTAATTCAGAATTAATCAAAAAATTCGTAACAACACAAATTCGTACACAGTCCCCTTCAATCTCTGTGCAGACGGTTGAAATTTAAAACCAATTAACTCTGTTATTTAAATTTTGCTTCTTTTTTAAAAATTATAAACATTTAGATGAAGAAATGATTATGAGGATGATTGTGTGATTGCGAATAATTATGAGAATACGATGCAAGGATGACAAAAATTTATAGAGCCACTGCTGGCATAAAATTGTAAGGAACATCATTAATATAGATGAAAAACAATACAGAACTAGTAAATGACCGGGGCCCCGGCCCCCGCTAAAGATGAAACTTTTTTAAAATCCGGCACTGGCTAAACTAGATTTAGCAGGGTTTGATAGCCAGGGCTAGAAATATGTTTATAATACTTTATATATTACAATTTTATTCTTACATTTACTATTTATTAAATACTGGCATATATTTAAACATTTTCAAACTTTAATTTACTTCGGACAAGATTGCAAGCAACCACTATTAAGTTATGAGTTACTTTAAAACATAGAATAAGTAAAAATATTAGGAAATGGTTAACTGAAGACTTGAAATATTGTAGGTTGTGTATAAAAGAACAGCATGAAGATGGCTATTAGCTATAAGGTTTTTTTGATGTGCAAGGAAAAAAATTGGATTAATAAAAGTTTTTTTAACATGAAGGGACAGATACAGTAAAAGGATGCAACTTGTTGAATAAGAAACAAGCAAGAATGAGTTTTAGTTTATTGTAATATAGGCGATAGTTTGTTTGAGCATTGACCATGATTGTATTTGCAGAAAAAAGAAAGAAATACAACCTTAAAACAATAGGAGAGTAGCTCAAGCTTGGCAGATAAAGCAGGTCTAATTTATTATTATTTTTTTATATGTTAATTCACCTCCCCAATGCTAAAAACGCTACAAACAAGGAGAATACTTAATATGGTTACTATCATCATCATCACTAACTCATTACTATGGTTACTATCATCATCATCACCATCAACCTTCTCTCAACTATATAACATCGAAACACGAACCTTGACAACCAAGGCTGCTGCACAGAGAAACACATTGAGCGTGGTACTACCAGGGATTTGGTGGGGATCGAACTCTGTACCTCTCGCTTATGACGCAAGCGCTTTACCACTATAACATTATTGCAATATTTTTTGCAGTAAATAAATGTGTTTTGTTGGCTAACAAAAATAGCAGACAGCAAAGTCCAGAATTGCGGATTTTAAATCCATAAGCCACAGCAAGCCTAAGGCTGTTACAGAAGAGAGATCAGATTAAAAATCAGCTGCTTGTTCTAAGCAATCAAAAAGTGAAGACTTTTTGTTAGGACAAGTGTAAAGTGGAGTTGTCAACAAATAGAGCCACTTTAGATGTTAAATTTTCATGAAGATTGATATTGTAGATAAGAAACAATACAGGAGCAAAGATTACCTTGTGGTACCCTTAAAGTTACTTGAAATAAAGAAAAGTGTAGGCCTTCAAGAAGAACTTTATTACTGCAGTTAGTAAGAAATAATTTAAAAATCTCAAAACCCTTATATAAAGAAACTAATAACAGAGTGAAGACTAATCGTAGGATAGTTGGAGAGGTCAACGTGTTTTCTAGAGTTTTGAAAAATTGGAACCACTTATTTAGCACTTTTTAAAAATTAAATATTATCAAATATTATATAATTGTTAAAATTATATGTTAGACTTATTTTAGTTAATGACATTGTTGAAGACTAACCAAAAGTCTCTAGAACCTAACATCAGATACAAGATACAAGATTTAGTAAACTGAGAATAACAGAGCTTAATATCACACAGGACCTTTTTACATTGGCTTCTTGAAATAATAAAAGAAAATTTGTTCTTAAGAGTGATGTTCTTGTAAAAAAGATGAAACAAATAATTAATAAAGCAACTGCTCAAGATGGTGAAAAATATGGAGTAGAATGAGATTGACTTAAAATTGATGAGTAGGAATAAAAGCTTCCAAACTTTTAGTCCAGAAGGAATAAAAGCTTCTGAGATTCACTTTATGTATACATACTATGGATACAAACACATGTTTGCTATTTATTTAGATGCTGGCATACAATATCTTCTCACTTTTGTATAAACTTTAGTATTTATATGGTGTAGTGTGTAGTATTTGTCGAAAAAGAAGATGATGATGATGATCAGGTGATGATGAGAAGATGATCAGATGATGGTGACGATGAGAAGATGATCAGATGATGGTGATGATGATGTTAGTAATGATGATTATGATGATCACGTTGATCATAATAATGTTTATATATGCATATATATACAAAATATAACATGAATTTTAAATAAAAAATATATATTTTAGGATGTATAAATGTTTATGCAGCCCCAGTCACAAACCCGGCCCCAGCTATATTTTATCAAACCCGACCCTGGTCGAAATCAACCCCTGTCATTTACTATACAGAACCAAGAATGGAACCCCAGAATTTACTAATTGAATGTTAGCCTTTAAGGATGACTTTGATACTGTGGAATGATTCAATAGTTTTGAAAGTTTTTCCATATACACCATATAAAGCAAGCCTAGGCAGCATAAAGTCAGGTACTTTATTGAAAGCCTTTGATACTTCAAGGGAATTAACTCTAGCCTAACCACTTTTTTTATCAAGGTCTCACGGTTCTTGCTAATAATAGAGAAAAATATGTTTGGACAAAAGCTAAAGGGGTCAGTGTTTTCTAGAGCTATAAAATATTGCCATATATGTTATTGTTAAACATATGTCATTTCTAGAAGACAGAAAAACGAGATTTAGTTAAGCACTTGTAATTTAGAGAGTATTGAAGACGTTTCTGAAAACACTTTTCTAAAACTATGACAGAAATGCTCAAGACTATGAAAGGAATGTTGTCTGGATGACACACTGTAAAAAAATTTAGAAAAGAATAAACAGTAAAAGAGGCGAGAGTGATTTGGATGTCAAACAACCGATTCATTTGTTTCTCTGGTATGACAGGAAGTCATACCAGAGAAACAAATGAATCGGTTGTTAAAAATAAGATTCAAAAGATAAATTAGGAAACTTTTTTTGCAAATGGTTCTGCCTTATAGTTGGGACAGGTAATAAGATCAGACCCATGTATTAAAGATGGAATGTTAGAGTTGCCTTTGCTAATGACACTGTTAAAGATTTTCAAAACATTCTAGAACCCAACTTCCAAGACAAAATACATGATTTAGTAATTTAAGAAAAACAAAACTTAGTTTAAGACAATTCCTCACTGTATTGATTTCTTAGTTTATAACAATACCTCACTGTATAGATTTCTTAGTTTATAACAATACCTCACTGTATTGATTTCTTAGTTTATGATAATACCTCACTGTATGGATTTCTTAGTTTATACCAATACCTCACTTTATTGATTTTTTAGTTTATGACAATACCTCACTGTATGGATTTCTTGCAATAATAAAAAGATCCTTGTTATTGCGAAAAAGATCAAAAAAATAATTAGGCCCAAATACCAGAGAAAAGACAAAGATGTAAGCTCAAGGACTGTCGCAAAGAAAACCACAAATGAAACTCCAGTCAGCTTAAAGGTAATAGTAAGAAGTGTGATAATAGCATGTAATAATAGAGTGTTAATAGAGCAATAATAGGTAGTAATGTAAAATATAAAATAATAAATACCTGGGTGTCTTTATGTTAAACAATAGGCAACCTACTCTATTATTTGGTGCCCAATAGAAATAGATATATACAATAGAAATATAAAATCATGCTTGTAAGAAGTCTAATAAATTTAAAATATTAGTGTATTCATAAAATAGTGCAGTTAGGCTATAAATATGATGTTAATGACATAATCCCAATGGGTTATATAAATGACAATTATCACATAAAATAATTTCTCAGTCCAGGATAGCAAAAAAAAAACAAAAAAACATATAAAGAATCTCTGTCTACTTTAGGGTAGTAGTAATTAGTGCAATGATAGGGTCAGTCTGAAGTAGAAATATGAGATAAAAGATTTATAGAGATCATTGCATGGTTGGAACCACTTTAAAAAGAACAAGGATAACTGAACACAATCTAGGGCAAGTCACAAGACACATATCAAGGAGTGAATGATTAGGGTTATCTGTAAAACAAGTCACAATCACAAAATTAACAATTTATGTAAGAGATGGAGAACGACAAAGTTTTGAGCTTTACTCCTGGCAGGATCAGTTGTAGTAGAGCCAGATGATCAAGTCACCAACAACAACATTATTGGATGATAAATAAAGAAAAGTGTGTCAATTTGATAAGAAATAACATCCTGTAGTGTAGTTTTGAGAAGAAGAACAATAATGATCAAAGATGATTGAGCAAAAAGGTGTTAAAAATGGAAGCACATAATAGAATGGTAAAAGAAATTGATTTCATGACAAATGGATGAATTGAAAGTATATGCCCAGGCCAAGCATGTGACTATACAAGTTTTTGTGAACCAAAGGATTAATGAACACTGATGTAGCCATATGTGGTCACAACAATACACACCAAAACTACCAATCAGGACAGCATCCATGTACAATAATAATACTCTGATATTTTACATCTGTTGATGTTCTCAATCTGTTTGATAGTTATCACAGAAATGTCTCAGTGTGGCCACACTTTTTTTGAGTTATAAAATTAGAAGAATTTAGATTTTAGATTTTTAAGGATTTTTTAGGAGATTTTACTGGTAAACTTGGAAAAATAAATAAAAAAATTGAGATTATATAGGAGGAATAAATTTTTTTATAAAATTTAAATATAATTCAAAAATTTAAATAAAAAATTTGAAAGTTTGAGTTGAATGTTTGAAAAAAAACTTCAAGTTAAAAAAAAATTTTAAATTAGGAGATTTTAGAAGGTATTTTCAAAATTCAATAGGAGGTTTTTTAAATATTAGGATATTTTAGGATTTATTAGTAGGTATGACCACCCTGTCTTTTTACCATCAGAACTACTAAACTGAGTTTTAGAGCTATATTCTTATTAGGAGATAACAAAAAGAGTTGCAAGTTGCAACACTATTAAGAGTTGCATAGACACTATCAAGGTAATTAATTATTAATTATTGATCATTTTAAAAATTACTGCTATTTTAAAAATTTTTCTTTAATGTTATATTTTCTGTTTTACTGGATTCTTAAATAAAATGTTAAATTTTTTTTCTATTATTTAAATTGTTTTACCATATTCTTGGTGTAATATTGGTTAATTATAGCAATAACAATTTTTTTATAGAGTAGCATGAGTAATGCAAATGGTTTAAGATAACTATTTAGAAATTTATTTAAAATTCTTTCACAGTTTCGTAATATAAAAATAAAACAATAAATGATAAAAAAAAGTTCAATACTTTTGAAAATTAAAACAAAAATGGAAAAAAATTATTTGAGCAAACTCCTCACATTTTTGACCTGGCTCTCTTGCATGTCGACAAAAGTGTTCATAGTTGATCTATTATATAAAAAAAAGTAAAATTATTTTGTTTGTCAGTTATCACTTGGCCATATTATTTTAACATACCGTTTATTTATTTTTTTAAATTTAACTTGTTTAAATGTAAACAAACCTTTAAACGCAAACAAACCTTAGGTTCTCTGCATATGTAGCACATCAGTGATCCACATCTACATGTCATCTATTATGATATTAAAAATTATATAATATGATAACTTTTTTAACTAAACATTAAGAATATTAAAAACTACACCAAGAACATTATATAACAATCATATAGTAATTTGTGGTAGTTTATTACATTACCATCATATAGTAATGTGGTAGTGGTTTGATGATAGAGCGCTTGCTTCATAAGTGAAAAGTTTTGAGTTCAATCCCTACTATGCCCCAGTTAGTACCGGGCTCAATTTGTTTTTCTATGCAGCAGGTTTGTGTTTTAATAATCAATACAAAAGAGTTAAGAGAGGGTTATAACCAATATTTGTAAAAGAAATATACCTTCTCCATTATATTTGCCCCCTCAGAATTAAGGAGATAAATAGAATTAAAAAAAATAATTATGATAATTATTTTAATTAAATAATAATTACTAACTTTTAAGAAAAGGGAAACTCAATATTTTTCAGTGATTAAAATGAAACACTTTCTGTATATTAATAATAATTTCTTTAATCTCTTAAAAATCTCTTCAAAACCCAATAATATCTTACTTCTATTTTAAAGTTAAAATTGGTGTAATTTACTTAAATGGATATATAAGTACATCACAGTAAATTTACCTATAAACTAAATCAAAACAACCAGTTAAGTTACACAACTATTAAATTTACTCAAAGAGAATATTAATCTTCTAAAACTCTCTTATTTAAATAATCTTGATTTTTGAAATTTAAAACAAAAAAAAAAAATATTTATAAAACTTAAAAAAATTTCCCGTGTACAAAACATGATGATGTTATAATAACTGAAGAAAATATAATTAGGGCTATTTCGAACCTAAAATTTAAAAAATCTCCTGACTCTTTCGGTATCTCAGCAGAACATTTGAAATACGCAAATTGTGATACTTTAACAAAATGGCTCATCAAATTTTTTAATTATTCCATTAATTATGGATGGACACCATTATCAATGTCGACGTCTATTATTGTACCCCTTGTTAAATCGTATAAAAAATCTTTAGATAGCCCGAACAATTATCGCGGTATTAGCATTATACCAATTTTTACAAAGGTTCTAGAATACCTAATCCTTATTATATGTCCGGCTATTAGAGATACTCACCCCCTACAATTTGGATTCAATGCTAACTGTTAAATGATATATGCTGAATTTCTAATTAGCGAAACAATTAAACATTACAATAGCAACAATTCACCTGTATACCTATGCTCTTTAGATGTAGAAAAAGCTTTTGATAGCTGCAACTGGAATATCCTATTTGATAAATTATATTTCGATAAAAAATTACCACTCTGTATAGTTAACACTATCTCTTCGTTATATAACAATAGTAGTGCAACAGTCTCATATCAAGGTTGTAAATCAAACTCCTTTCTTCTAAAGCAAGGAGTAAGACAAGGATCGATTCTTTCACCTCACCAATATAATATTTACACTGAAAGTCTTCTTGAAACTATTACAAATCAAGGTATTGTTGGCACATTGATATATGGTAACTTCACTGGTGTGGTGGCATATGCAGATGATATCATACTTTTAAGCTCTACCCTCTCTGGTCTCAAAAAGCTGATAAAAACATGCAATATTTACAGTAACTTAAATTGTATTAAAATAAATGCCGAAAAAACTGAATTCTTGATTTCAGGTAAAGCACAAATACAAACCAATACGATAACGATATCTAGTAATAAAATAAATCTTCAGAATAAACTTAGACATCTGGGATTCACATGGGATACTAAACATTCAACTTTTGCTTCACTAAATAATACAAATGTTGATGAAAAAATTTCAAACTTTAGAGCTGTTGTTCAAACTCTTATTCAATCTGGAATCCGGTTTGCCCACCCAAGTTCTATTTCTTATATATAAAAATTATTGGCAGTCCCTACCTTAACTTATGGTATGGAGATATGTGAAAATAATTCTGATTTGATGAAAAAGTTAGATGTAATTGGAAGGAGTGCACTAAAATCGCTTTTAAATGTTTCAAAACACAGTAAGAACTATACAAATTCGCTATTTAAAATCCAGGAAATTTCAAAAAGTATTCAACAAAATAAATTAAACTTGTTTCTTCGTCTTCTTAATAATAAAACAACTTCAGACATTATCTTTTCACTACTGAAACACCCCTTATTTAAACATTCGTTTGTTGGCGATATTCAGGACCTTTTTCGTATGGCCGTTTTCGTATGCTAAATTTTCAAAACTTAATTCAAAATAAAAAGAAGATAAAAATAGCACTTTCTAAAAGTGAAATTCCCTCCGAAGTTGAACAAACTTTGAAACATGCAATAGAGTGCTGGAATGCGAAAGAGCAAAGAGGAATTTTTAAACAAATTCTGGAAGAAAAAATTCTTAAGTGAAAATCACGAGAAATAACTTTCTTATTTTTCTTTTTTACCTTGTAAATTACATTGGGTGTTAAATAAATGAAATAATAATAAAAAAAAAAATTATAAATTTAATTGAATGGAAACTGCAGCAAGACCTAAAAATTTTAGCATAAAATTGACAGAAACACAAATGCAGAATTTGCCAAATTTTTTTTCAGATGCCGACATTTGCTAAAAAATTTGATAATCAAATGGAAGTTTTGCCGCTTATATTTTAAATGATTTATTTCCAGTTTAAATAAAAGGTTTGTATTTAGAATTTAAATAGAGCATTCATTTTGCTACTTGATTTTAAATTTTTTTTATTGGGAACGGCAGTTAGGTTGGCATTTCCAAATGCCAACCCTAATTCCGAGTGCTGAAACACACACACATATATATATTCCTATAGTATAGCTCTTAAACTTACCGTTTGTGGTAAAAAATAATTAACTACTCTATGACATATAGGAACATTAGGAACATTAGGAACAGATTATGCCACATTAATTTTATTAAAAAACCACAAAAATGAAACTTAAAAAAATAGAATGTTTTAAAAAAATTAAAACTTAAAAAAATAGAATGTTTTAAAAAACAATCTGAAAGTTTTTTTTTTTACTGTAAAACATGTGCAGAGTGTTGCTACATGGACTATTTTATAGCCTACTATTACACGCAAGTGGTGTTACACGGACTATCTTATATCCTGCTGCTAAAAGGAAGTGCTATTACACCAACTATCTTACAGTCTGCTGTTACAAGGAAGTGCCACTACATCAACTGAAGTTTTGTTTGGGGCAGGCAATCTATCAAATAAAATAAAAAAAACTTTTTAAACAGGAGAAACTAGATCATCTAGATATGAAAAACTTTTATAAAAGCAAAAAAAATTTTCTTTTTTCTTTTTTTGAAAGACTGTTTGGATTCAAGACAGCATTTTTTAAACTTGATGTATACAAAACATGTTTGGAAAGTGCTGATCTAAATATGCAAAGATTACAATATTTATGAATATGAAGACTACTTAAGATACTTTTCAAGAAATGGTCATCAGTCAGTTATTAGTTTAAACAATCAAGATATTTCTGTAAAATATCTGGTCTGCAAGATAAATAACTAGAGTGTTTAAAAGGAAAATACTAAAGATCTTACAGTGGACTACAAGCAACCTTTTAAAATTAATTTGAAATGTCATATGGTAATCAAGACTTTATATGTTATATAATTTAATACCATTTAATTGCGGTATATTATGGAATCCTAACTTTAGCTTTAATTTCCAGACCTGTGAAATGTTAAGTTCTTTTTTTTAAATAAGGGCTTTGCTTGGTGCTGGGATTATTTAACTTATGCAAAAACATTAAAACAATAGAATATTTCTCAAGGAAATAGAAGAAAAGCTTCTACTACCAGCATATAAAAAACTGGAAAAAAACAAAAAAAACTAACAGTTTTATATTTGTGTTAATAAGTTATAAAACAAATTCACAACGAGAGGTAATCCACTGTTATTTAGGGTGGTAGCCCTCTAAGTTCAGAGTTTGAGGAGGTAATCCACTGTTATTTAGCGTGGTAGCCCTCTTATCAAAAGAAAAAGAAAAAAAACGTTTTAAAACTGACATTTTATTGTGTTTAACAAAGTAACTTTAAAAAATCTGAAAAAATATTTAATCAGTGCTTTACCAATATTGTGCAAAAAGTGAACTGATATTAATAAAATGACTGAGAATGATACAGCATTAAAGAATATAATTGATAAATTATGCAAAGTCACTAGCATTTCAGTTCCTACTTCAACTTCAGGCAGAAAAGCTAGCGCAGCATTGCCAGATTTACTAATTATGGCAAGAGTATTAGAAAAGATGCTAGATGAAAACATCCAATTAAAAAATCAACTGAATGAACTAGAGAAGAAAAAAACCGCTACCACACCGGCATCATTTTGGAGTAACTTTCCTAAACCCACATTATTGCCCAAATCACCTGAACAAATTGCTGTAGTTAAAGCAATAACTGAAATTAACAACAATTTGTCAAAAAGAGAGAAAAACATAATTATTTATGGCCTTGCCGTAAACAAATCAACTGACTCACTAATAATATTTATAAAACCAGCACAACAAACTTACTTGATTCAATCGGAGAAAACACCGAAAGAATAAGAAGAAGAATTTGATTCAAAAGTCGAAATTCAAATGAAGCAGAGAAAAAACCAACTCCCATTCTAGTAGAATTTGATAATAACATTGATCGCTCTAATGCATTAAATTTTGCAAGAAAACTAAGAAACAACGAAAACTACAGACAAGTATATATTAGCGCAGATTTATCTCCATTGGAGCGAGAAAATAGGAAAAAACTTATTGGAGAGAGAAATGATAAAAACAATAAATTAAAAGGATTGAATGAAGAAAACAAATTTAAATTCATTTTAAAAGGAGATTCACTAATCAAAGTTAACCTTGAAGGGAGGCAAACTAATACCAACTAGTAATTCAAAAATATATATACATTAAGAGCATACACCAATGAAGTTATTCCAGTCCAATCTTCTTTAAAATAAATAATTAACTTGTAAAAAATGTCTTAATGTAAAAAATCTTCATGTATAATAAAGGCTATATCAAACATAAACTAATAACATAAGCTAAATTTTTAATATTTGTTCATTCAATTGCAAATTTCAGACCTAATCAAAGTTGAACCTTGAAGGGAGGCAAAGTAATACCAACTAGTAATTAAAAAACATTTAAATTTGCCACCATTACACAGAACTTCATCATCTAAATCAACTTATTACTCAGCTCGAACTTCATTGAACTGTTATTATATCAATGCAACATCCTTAAACAATAAAATGCAAGAGCTTCGAACAATGCTGACATTAAATGGGACATAGAGTGTAACCCAATCAATTCAAACAGCCTTGAAGGCGAATCAAATTTTATCAATACTGTTAATGATTGTCATTTTATTCAACACGTAAATTTCCAGACATGTTATAAAAACACCGAAGATCTGTCTTCAATCGATCTAATATTTACTGAAACGCAAGAATGAATATCAGAGATATTTCCGGGACCAACGCTTGGCAATATTACACATGGACACTGTAGTATAATATGGGAATATAAGACTCAAAATTATCAATCTCTTCATTGTTTCTCTAACCAATTACGTGACGATACTTTGGGATCCTTAAAAAAAATTCATCAGATTAAGTCAAAAGCAACACTTTTTTTCAAAATAGATTTTTTATTTTTGGATTCCAAAAAAATTATAAAACATTAAACCGTAAAACTAGGTTTTTTGAATTTTCTTATATTTTAATATACTTGGTTTTCTATTTTAATATATTTAGTTTTCTTTTTTTAAATATATTTAGCTTTCTAATTTCAATATAGTTAGTTTTCTATTTTCAATATATTTAGTTTTCTATTTCAATCTATTAAGTTATCTATTTAAATAAATTTAAATTTTTATTTTAATATATTTAGTTGTCTATTTTAAAATATTTAGTTTTCTTTTTCAAATATATTTATTTTTTTTATTTTCAATATATTTAATTTCTAATGAAAAGATTTAAACTTAGTTTTTAACAAAAATTTTTGGTTAAAATTTTATTTTGCTAACAATATTTTGAGGCTTTTCTTGTCATTTTCAAATTCCGTTTTTTTTTTATATTGAAGCTACTTTTCTGTACCCAAAAACATTTAATAATTTTTATTATATTTATTTATTATATTTATTATAAAAATTATATATATATATTACATTTTTTATAAAAATTATATATACATATATATATATATATATATACATATATATATATATATATATATATATATATATATATATATATATATATATATATATATATATATATATATATATATATATATATATATATATATTAGGGTGATGCATAAAAATAAAATTTCAAAATATGAAAGTCTCACCTTCTAGTATTGTTACAAATAATATAAAAAAATAAAATAAATATTTTCAGCTTTTTCAAATGATATTTAGGGGTAGCTCAATAGGTTTGAAATTTTACACGGAAACTGGTTTCGTGAACTTTTTGTGAAAAAATCATATCGGCCACATATTTTGCATAAGCAATACATATTAATCAAACTAATTTAATCATATTAATTAACAAATTTGAAAATAATAACAGTACTAAAAGTCTATGACTAAAATATATTAAATCCGAGAAAGTCAATTCATTAGAGTACTCTCCTGATGTCCCTCAAAATGTAACGATTTTTTTGCCATTTTGAATTGTTCTCTGTGTTGTTGCACAACGTGCAGAAGAAATTGTCTTTGCTCCTTGTTCTTGGTCAGTATTTCATTATACTGTGTGATTAAAGCTACACCTCTTTCAGCACAGTCATTAACAACTCTCAATCCATTCACTCTGTCTTTAGCCTTTTTGTAAATGTCATCTGTGTCCCAGCTAACTGGATCAATGTCAAGCAAAGCCTGTTAATCAATTTCCAAAAGTCGAAAGAATGCTAATGTTTTTGACGTTACAAAATCTTCAATCGACTTCAAATGAATGTCATTAACATTTCCCAATCTTTTCAGGTTGTCTTCTTGTGGTTCGTTATTCAATCTTTCAATCAATTTTTGTTTTGATTCATGTGATACATTACTTGAAAAGAAACTCAATCCAATGAGTTCTTCGCTCAAGTACCATAAATGGTATTTTAATGCAGCCGTTGCCTTCTCGCTAACTTTTATGTTAATTATTTTGTATGATTCAAATTTCTTCATTAATTTCAAATCATTAGCAAGTGATTCGGAAGCAAATGGACTAGAAAACCATGCAGACATGTACAGAAGAGTTGAAAACAGATTGAACTCCTACAGGCATTTCTCTTCTTTTGTAGTAACCTTGAATTGCTTTCGGAACATGTACATTTTTATACAGTAGATGACCTTAGCCATCCACCGTGCGTGGTGAAATGCACCTGGCACATTGAAATGTTGTCCTCTAGGAGGGATATCACCAAGAAACATTATTGTCAGTTCCAAAAATTCCCTATAATCATCTCTTAGTTGGCTAACAGCTTGTAAACAATTTTTTGCGAAACTAACAGCAGCATCTTTGAGATCATTTTAATAAATATTGTTTGGACCACTGAACAAGTTTTCATCAAGACATTCAAATTTATTTTGATCAATATAGTTCCAGTTGTCTTTGAACTGTTTGAATAACAAAATATCTGGTCCACTAGATGGGCCAAAAAAACACTTGAATACATCTGACACAATAATTTCATGCATATGATGACGGCATGCTAAGTGCAATAGATTTTTCTCTAAAAATTTTTCGATTAATGTACACACTCTGGAATGACAGCCGGTGTTACTCGATGTAGTGTCGAGCACATTCCAAAAATTTCTTTTTTTACTCCCCATTCTGTTAAGCTAGAAACTGTGGCATCTGCCATTGCTGCACCTGTTCTGGTCACAAGTTTGGGAACTCCAAGCAACTTTTCTGTATTTTCTCCCGTTACCAAAATTGCTAAACAATCGACTTTTTCCGAAATCGAACATGTAATGTCTGGTAGTAATTTGCTGTCCAAATGTACAACAAGCGGTATATCAGGATTAAATTCACTTTTTATATTGGCAGCTGCTTCTTTTCTGTTTTTAATTCTGGGTCTTCAAATAGTACTAAATGACAGGGATAAAGTACTAAATGACAGGGAAATCTTCAACATTATGTCCTAAACTCTTGACAGTTGCAGCAATAGTAAAGGTTGCCTCTTGACCCGACATTTTTGTTTGGTCTAATGCAGCTGCAAGCTTCGGTGACATAAATTCGAAATGTTCGAAATTGTCATTTAATTCGCTTTCGTCTGATTCAGTGTTGATTTCAATATTGTCATCTTCCAAGTCTGGCAAACACATTGAAGGAGTTTTTTCAATACATTCTTTTCGTATCTTTTTCCTTTTTGCACGTTGTTCAATTTGAGCTTTTCTTTCTACTATTGTCTTCTCCTTTTTAAACAATTTCTGATCAACTGCAAGCATGCATTTTTGTCTTCCTGCTTTTTGCATTCTTAGAAACTGCATGTCCTCTTCAATCGCCATGATATTCATTACATTCTCATGAGCTATATCAAATAACTCTTCTATTTCATTCATAAAGTGAGACTCACTTTGTTTTTTAGTTTCAGTGAAACGCTTCTTGTTCTTTTCTTAACTTCAGGTAATTGTCAATTATTTTTTCTATCTTCTTTATAACATGGTGTTCGGCCCGGACAGGAATTCTTGCCTTGGCCCAAAAGAACATAACTTCTTGTGCGACAGAAACAGCACTTTAATGGATAGTACATTTTTCTCATCATGCTGGTGAAAAAATCGAGACAAAGCTTGTTTAGTTGAAGGCAATTTACTCCCTAATAGTGCATCACTTGTTGAAACTAGACTAACATGAGGTGCATCTCAGTTGCACTTCATGTTAGTCTAGTTTCCAAACTAATTTTTGCCCGACTTGTTTTTGGAGGATCTGCCATTTTCTACAAAAAAACAGATTAGTGAAATTATTTTAATTTTATTGCAAAAAATGTAAATAAGTGTATAACCACACTCTTGTATATAAATATGATGTTTATTGTTTAACACTCTAAGATATTGGTAATTTAACTGATTTAGTACACTTTAAAAAACAGAATAATATTCAAGAATATTTCTATATATTTTATTCAAATCTTTTCAGGTTTTCTAATTATTTTCCCTGTTATCCCCTATTACCACTCACTTTACTAGTCCTAGCCCCTATCCCCACTCACTCTACTAGTCTAACATGTGCTGTCTTTTGTCTAAAATCGTGGAATAAATGTGTAAATTCAAGCTTTGCAAGAGTTTGTTTGTACACTACAGACACAAAAACAAGTATGAATATTAAAAAGAAAATTTGTATCTACATTCAACAAAATACAACAATTTAAGTAGCTGAAGGCAAACTATAACAAAAGATACTAAATCAAAATTAATTTAAATATTGCTTGATAAAGTTGTTGAAATACTGTGTTGTGTATGAATCTACAACAGCATGAAATATTGAAATATTAAGGATTAAAACAAACCAAATTATGTAATGTATCTTGTTTTCAACATTTTCAGAGATTATTTTCAGATTTTTAAGTCTTTGAGCTACCCCTAAATATGCTTCAATATTCGTATAATTTTACATTTTTATTCATTTATATGTTTGGAACCAAATGAAAGGGTGAGACATCAATACTTTAACAAAAAAAATTTTGTGTGTACTTCATGCATCACCCTAATATATATATATATATATATATATATATATATATATATATATATATATATATATATATATATATACACAACTACAAGAAGCTGTTAAATAAACCAAATCTTATAACTTTTATATATATCTTTATCCCACTTGATGAGATGAGGGGGAGGGGGGAAGGAGGGATTGATGGTGTAAAAATATCATCAATTTTTGCATCTTTTAATTTTCAAAGTAGTTGTTAAATGCGTAGCCTAGCCATGGCGTAGTGGTTTTAGATCTGTCTCAAAACCAAGAGGCTCGTGGTTCCACACTGGCTCTAGCCCAATAAGCGACATTGGTAAGGAAAAAAGTGTGAACTTCTTAGTTTAATACTTTTCCACGGTGCATTGTTAATAGACCATAAGGATTTCTGGAAGCACCTTTATAACCATAAAACCCAATTCAACTATTTCAAATATATATTTCAAATGTGCTTAAACTGGCAATTCAATTTAATAACTTAATGAAGTCCTTATTTTCAAACCCATAAAAAATATATAAAAACTCTAATGACTATTTGAACATTAAAAATCTGCTGCTTTTTCAAACATTAATGGTTTACGAAAAAAAAAGTATTTAAATATAAAAGTATGTAAATTTTATCTCAAAGCATAAAACACAAATATAGAGGAATGGATATATTTCATAAAACATATAAATCGAAGAAAGGACATATTTTATAAAACATTAAAGAATAAACATATTGGTATTTACATACTTTATTGCATCCATCCGATTTTAAAAAGGTTGTTTCGCATTTCCAGCATTTGCGAACTTTTGCTAATGTCATTTTTTCTTCGCTAAAAAGTAAAAAATTGTCATTTAGGAATAAAAAATCTAAACATTAAAATAGTTGCTCATTTTTAAACTTTTAACTAAGTGAAATAAAGACACAAATAACAAACAAAAAAGAACAAATTAAAAGCAACTTTTAGGACAAATTAAACAAAATTAATGATTTGGATTAGGTCTGGTAGGCTGACTTTTATTATGTTTGTATACGTGTGATATTAAGGCAAAAATTTTATATATATATAAAATTTTTGCCTTAATATCACACTTAAATTTAGTCTCTCTGAAAATTCATATTAGCCTTTCAAAAAACCAAACAATTAATTATTGTATATTAATATTAACTCAAATCATCTACCCCAAATTCTAAAACAAATCCCAATTTCAATTAATAACAGGCTAAACCAAAACTCCTCTAATGAAAATGTATTTAATTCCTCTAAACAAATATTTGAAGATGCCTTTAATAAAAGTGGTTTTGAAAATTTTGAACTAAAATTTGACCTTGAAAATAAGAATACAAAAAAGTAAATAGAACTAGAAATGTAATTTGGTTTAACCCCCCATATAGCAAAAATGTTTCCACTAATATTGGAAAAGTGTTTTTAAAATTGGTCGATAAGCATTTCCCGCCCTCTAATACATTACATAAAATTTTTAATTGAAATACAACTAAAGTTAGCTACAGTTGCACAAAAAATATGGAAAGAATTATAAAAGGTCACAATAATGCTTTGCTAAACAAAAAATAAATCCTAAATGAAAAACTACAGAAAATTGTAATTATAAACAAAAAGAGAATTGTCCAATGAGTGGAAGTTGTTTATAAAAAAATGAGGTATATAAATGTGTTTTTTTCTCTAAGAATGCACCTGATAAACAATATATTGGCATAACAGAGGGTTAATGAAAAAAATGTTTTGCCAATCATAAGCAATCCTTTAGAAATAAAAAAGTATTCAAAAGACACCATGCTGTCAAAATACATATGGGAATTAAAAGGTAAAAATATTGATGATTTTATACTGAATTGATCCATCCTTAAAACAGCACCTGCAAATAACAATATTTCCAAAAAAAGCATACTATGCCTACAAGAAAAATTTGAAATAATTACACACGCAAACCAAGAATGCTTATTAAACAAAAAATCGGAATTAACTTCTAAATGCAGGTACGAAAATAAGTTTCTCCTAAAAAACTATAAAAATAAGTGAGCTCAAATAATCGTTACATTAAATCCCCCTTTTAAAAAATATTTTTCAAAAAAAGCATAAGTAATCATTTCTAAAGAATTCTTTTTATAATGGTGTCAGCAAATTCCACAAATGTGTGAAAATTTACAGTAGTTAAGACATTTGCAACTTCCTGTAACTTAATTTTTGGTATAAACTGAAGTTTTATTAATTTGATCATTCATTTCTGATGAGTCTTGGCTATAGATAAGTCTATGGATTTGATTTTTTCATAAAAGCACGTATTGGTGTTGTTTTAAATGAATGTAACGTGACATTTATAATCAGTTATTATTTGCAAAAATTATCCATGAAAAAGCATTTTTTTATAAAAATTGAAGTTATTATTTTCAATACCACACCTAAATGAGTATGTTTAACAATGTCACGATAGATTCAGATAAACTATGGTAAAGTTAATTTTTTTACAAAAGTCATTTTTGCATAAATAATCATAACTTTTAGCCCCATTCAAAAAACTGTTTTCGGTGTTTCGTATAATTTTTTGAAATACTCGGGACTTATTTGCCCATCTTGAAAAAATAATTTATTCCATTCAGAATGCATAAACAATTAAAAAACAGAGGCAGTAAACTTTATAAACAAATTACATTCATTTGCAAAGTTTGAATTATTGTTATAAAATAAAAGAAACCAATTTTCAATTAAAGTTTACTACTTATATAAAACGAAAAGAGTTTGAAATTCAAACTCGTTTCGTTTTAAGACAATAATTTAAAAGTTACTTTTAACTTATTGCTAAAAAAAAAATTATATCTTTGAATTTGGCAACAATAAGTCAATGCAAATAGCTTTTATGGCTTTAGTAATGATAATAGTTAAGATAATTAAGATAAATACTTTTTGTTGTTAGCACAGCTCAAAATGAAATATATATATATATTACATCATTCATTTCAAATGTTTTTAAAAGTAGCATATTTTTTTAAAATATACCAACACAAATGTATTAAATTGTAATTAGGTTCATAAATTATGTCAAACACTTCAAGATATCTTTATAATTATATTTGATATCTCCTGCAAAACTTTTATAACAGACGCTTCAGTTGTTTATAATATTTTGCAATTATTTACGAGTTCTTTGTTTGCATAAATTAAATACCAATAAATAAAAAGTTGTTCGGTTTGCCACTAACAACCAATCAGATTTGTTTAAAAATATCGGCTTTTTTTTTATGAGTTTGGTTGTTCTATGCCTTAGTTGCATTGAGTAGACTGTTTTTGTATTTGAATATTTTTTTGATGATAAATAGATGTAGCGTAAAATTTTGAATTATTTGTCTCAGTTGTTCGGTTGTTGTTTGTAGGCAATTAATGGTCAAGTGCTTGAAAAAACTTTTTTTACTCATTCATTATCAGATAAACTAAATAAAAAGTTAGTTTCAGGTTGGCAGTTTAAATGGCTATAGAAAGGAGTCACCAACAGAAAAAACTTCTTTTGATTGTTTATTGGCGCTGGCCCTTTGCTTTCACTATTACATAATCAGAGTAACGACAATCTTTTACCCATTTTTAAAGTTCTGTTAGACGTAGTTTTTCTGTAGCATAATCAGACATAAAAATGATTATTCTTTCAGCAAGGTTATAGCAAGGTTCTTTTTTATATGATTGAATTGATGAATGTTGAAGTTTAAATCATCTTATTATATCATCAAATCATTAAGTGATGAGTATTTTTTTTTTGTGTAAAATATATCCATTTTAACATATTGGTTGTTTTCAAGGATAAACGAAATGGTTTATCTAAGAAGTCCTAACAATGGTTCCTAGATGGGGTCACTGAATGGTTATAACCCACAGGCGTTATTGAACTACTTTACCATATATATATATATATATATACATATATATATATATATATATATATATATATATATATATATATATATATATATATATATATATATATATATATATATATATACATATATATATATATATATATATATATATATATATATAATTTTAAAAACATCAATAAGTACAAACTTCTCTTGATACTGAATTTATTTTTTGTTTTTGCTTATATCTTACTTTTAAAAGGACAGTACTATTTTATGTCAATGGGATTGTTTCATCTTTTTCTGCGCCAAAAATGGTGTCCAAAATTTTGTTGACACATATTGTTCCTCATCTAAATTGATATCATTTTGTAGAGGGGCACATTGGTGGGGACATTTGCATTTCAAATATAAAAGATTAAAAACTATTTAATGAGCCCTCAAAGAATATTTTTTTAAAAGCAACTTTTTTTTAAAGGGGGCGTATAATAATGGTAAAAGTTAATCTTCTTCAATCAACTGCATAACAAAAACGAGAAAGTTTAACTTTTTAATGTTTAAACTATTTCTTTAAAGAGTTTGACACTTTTTATTACACCGTTTTTGTAATAAAAAGATTTATTAGAATTAGATTGTTACAAAAAAGTTATGCTACCAGTTTATTTATTTTAATCATTCGATTCAAAAACATCTTAAAAAATTTTTTATAAAATCCAAATCCATTATATCTTCATTCTATATAATTATATATAATAACAACATGTTATTCGTATGTGATATCAGGTCTTATGTGCTGCACAAAAATTAAGGGGTTGCTTTATAAGAATTTTAATTCGAAGCAGGCACTGTTTTAATTACATTGAATGTTTATGAATATTTTTAACAATGTGGTTTAAGTAAAAACCTTGCAATTTATACCAAAAGAAATTTATTATATCGTCGCGGATAGTGCAAATCAGCATAACTAGCATTGCCTACTATATTTGGATGTTAATAATTTTAACACCAAATATCTATTGTTGACATTACAAAAAACATGAATAATACCCAAAGTCTGCTGAAATAAAAAAAATATAAAGTTTTAATGTTCTCCAGTAAATAATCTGTAGTGTAGATACGCGGTATTATCCAACACTAATTACACTAATTACTATTCTCGATGAATTCCCGTTTATAAATTTATAACTACAACTGTTTAAAATTTTTTTAATATTTTCATATTGATTTGAAAAGAGAACAATTCAAGTTGAAAATTTTTTTTTTGCAAAATATGATAAAATAATAAAAAAATTTTTTTTTTATCATTTTATCATATTTTTGTTTTTTAACTGTTAATAAAGCTATTTTCACAAGGCAAAAATATATTATTAAACTGTTAAAAAATATAAAAGCATAAAAGTGTTGAAAAAAAAATTATAAATTAAAAAACATCCCTTCATTCACTTTTGATAAACCAGCATAAAGTTAAAAAGTAAAAGTGAAAAATAACTCTATTTTAAACAAGTATTTATCTATTTTTCTAAACTGTTAAAATTTTTTAAATACTTTATAAGAAACCATTGTAACCATAGAATTTATATATTTATAAATAAATAAATATATATATAACATAGAATGTCAAAATTTTATTTATTTAGAAGTCTAAAAACCAGTTAAACAAACAATAAACTTAAAATTAAATAAATATATATAACATAGAATGTCAAAATTTTATTTTTTTAGAAGTCTAAAAACCAGTTAAACAAACAATAAACTTAAAATTTAAAAGACTTTTGAAAACGGGAACATAAATGGTTTGTGCGAGATTCCTGAATTATGAAGGGCCAACACGCCCATAAATTCAAGGCATTAAAATCTTGTTCTTTTTTAATTTTTCTTATAAATTCATCTAAAAATCTACAAAGCACCAACTCACAAAAGAATTCAATAGCAACCAATTTATAAACCTGTTAAACAGTTTGCTTTCTAGAATAGCTTAAAATTTTTTTTTCTTTCTTTTTTAAATATGTTATAACCCTCCTAACAACAAGCCTTAACTAACAAGACTTATGCAGAGAATAAAGTCTTAGGTTTTAGATAATAATGCTTGTTTAGGCCAACAACATTGGAGCAAACATTAGAATAACAAGAATAAGTGCTTATAATTATCATCATCATCATCATCATCATCATCATCATCATCATCATCATCATCATCATCATCATCATCATCATCATCATCATCATCATCATCATCATCATCATCATCATCATCATCATCATCATCATCATCATCATCATCATCATCATTATTATTATTATTATTATTATCATTAAATGGTTTTTATTTTTAAACTACACCTTTAATAACTTGAGCTTTTGACTTGTTTACTCTTTATAACTAAAGCTTTTCACTTTGGATCCGTTGATTGGAATAAGGCTAATCAAGCCTCCACATCTACAACAAGTACAACATGTATGCTAGAAAATATTCACCAAAAGAGCAACAAAAACAATCACAGAAATCAAGCATAAGCCATACTAGGAGAGGCTCTATATCCTTAGACTCACAACTCTTAAAGAAAGAATAAACCAAAACGATTTGATTCAGCAATTTAAAATTTTTCGCGATATCAATAAAACTTGCTTTACCACAGGTGTATGCATTATTAATTTCAAATTACTGCCTAGGAGCGCACAATAATCGCACAAAACATATATTTGTCTCATTTGTCTTGATTGTCAAAAAACATTTGCTACTGATCAGCTTATATATTTAGCACCTAAGTAAAAAAAGAATTTTTCCTTCTTTTATCATTTCTTCAGTTTTACCCCTTATTCTCTTAGTGTAATTTAAATGAAAGCATTAGTGCAGTGGAAAACCTAAATTCCAACCATAACAGTGCATTTTTATTTAAATTTTTTTCTGATCAACAGTGCTTAATTTATTTATAATAGTGCGGTTTCTATAACTATAAATTTAAAAGGAGATTTAAATAAGTTGTCACGTATTAACCATAAGTTATCATGTATAAACATTACACAAATTAATTCAACCAGTTGAAGAATAATTTGTTAAGATATCTCACAGAAATAGTAATAATGGATTAAAGGAACATTATGTTGATAATCTTTGAACATCAAGCAAATAATGAACATAGGCAAATATTGAATTTTATTTTCAAGTTTTGTCAAAATTTGAATAATCAGTTTGTGGAGGTCTCAAGCTCTCCAAAACATTATTGGTGATCGCAGTGCATTTCTGAGGAGGGGGATCACCATTCATCTACTACTTAATTCTAATTGGTTATCATGGCACAAATATTTTTTCACCTATTACACCCATGAATTTTAGCGCTTTGTGAGTTCTGTAATATGAATTTGTTACATTAACGACATTTATATTTTTTTATGTTACACAGATGGTTATCAGTTTTCAATTTATTATCTAGAGTTTAGATTATAAATAGTACCACATTTATTAGCCTATTTTTCTTTTTATATTGCCCGAACTATCATTTATTATTATTTTACTTACTAATTTGTTATCTATTTATTTTATTTCATTGTTTTTGTATGGTGCGTTTATTTTAGTAATGGTTACCATTAATAAACCAGCAGATTTATGTTGACTTGTTTACTCATAGACTATTGTCTTATCATTTGCTAAGGATGACTAAAGTGTGAGTTATGGTTACCCCTCTTCTTGAGTCATTAAATTTTATTCTTCTTACTAAATAGTTTTTACATTAATTTATGTTTTTTACCTAAATGACATCAACTACAATCTGATTCTATTATCACATCTCTTGGGTCTACATAACTGAACAGCTCTGTTTGTCACTTTTTGCGAACTTAGTATTGCATAAACAAAATTTATTTATAATAGTGCAGTTTCTATAACTATAAATTTAAAAGGAGATTTAAATAAGTTGTCACATATTAACCATAAGTTATCATGTATAAACATTACACAAATTAATTCAACCAGTTGAAGAATAATTTGTTAAGATATCTCACAGAAATAGTAATAATGGATTAAAGGAACATTATGTTGATAATCTTTGAACATCAAGCAAATAATGAATATAGGCAAATACTGAATTTTATTTTCAAGTTTTATCAAAATTTGAAAGTAGAGGATATAACATATGTCAGATTTAGATAAATAAAAAGTTATTATGGTAATTTAAATCAACTTTTAATTTGAACAAGTAGGGTGCATATTTGTTTAATATTATTGTAGTTTAGCTAATTTAGTTAGCTAATTTCTCAATTGTTTTTGGAGTAAAGTAGAAATGATTTTTCAAACAAAATATATGATAAGTAAAATATCTATAATTAACACACAGTTACCACAATATGTATCTATAGTTACCACAGTATGTATCTATAGTTACCACAATATGTATCTATAGTTACCACAATATGTATCTATATTTACTATATATTTACCATAATATATATCTATAGTTAACACATAGTTGCTGCAATAGATCTATAGTTACCACATAAATACATGAATAACGCAAAGTAAAGATATGTTTAATAAAAAATATATAACAGACTTACTATATATAATACATTACTATATATATATAACTACATATTATATCATACATATATAGGTTTACACTTACTATGAAGTACGCAAAGAAGTTTCAGAACGATTTTCTACTTCTGTACATGGTTTTCCGAAATGTTCTTCCCAATCAACTTTACAATATCTACAAATTTCCTATAAAAGAATATATACATACAAACATATATAGGAGCTATCTAAAAATATTAATTACCAGTAGTAATAATGAGGTATCAGTCCTTCTTTGCACACATTTGACTTGACTTACCAAATACATATTTATAAACGAGAATAGGTTTGAGAAACAGTATTTTTTAACAGTTTTTGCACCATGTTTTTATGTTCTTTAAAACTTGTGTGCAAATTGATGTTAATGTATTAATTCTGTTTTTACCTTTTTCACAATTATAACATGGTTATTTCACAATACAATTATAACATGGTTATTTCACAATACAATGATAACATGGTAATTTGTTTTGATAGCATCATTTTTTTATTGCATTTTTATAATAGTCTGCTCAGAACCATAACCATAGTGTCTATAAAAAAAAATGTCATTCACCTCCCCAAGATAGAGGGCCACTTTATTTAAGACTACATGTAAGCTGCTTTTTTTATTGTGGTTACAAAACTATAATTCCAAAACACACTTGATGATTAAGTCATCAGAGAAAAAAGTTGAACTCAGTACCACAAGGTATGTGATGGGGATCAAACTCTGAACTTCTTGCTTACAAAGCGGGTGTTCTACCACTAATACCGCAACTTGCAGGTGTTCTACCACTACTACCACAACTTGTGGGTGCTCTACCACTACACAACTACCGCAATTTGTGACTATTATTATACTATTAAAGTTAATGCTGAGAACTTAAAGTTTTCACCATTATCATTTTTACATTAATAATGAGATGACAATCGCAAAGCATCATTTTAACATCATTTTCAACTTGCCTGTGGATAATCAGCATGAATATGAGGTTGGGTTACTCATAATTGCATTACTCTAGGTCATCATTACATGGAAGTATACAAATTTATAAGTAAGTACATTTAGTCTGTAGGTAATTTAATTCCGACAGCTCCAAATGTACAAATAATGACAGTTCTGAATGGATTAATAATGATAACTTTTGACAAAATAATGACAACTTTGGATAATAATCCTTGCTTACATGGTCCTTGCTACAAAGATTTTTTTAATGGCAATTTATTTTAATGACAACTCTGAATGGACTAATAATAACAATTCTGAATGGACAATAATGGCCTTTGCTACAAAGCACAAATTGTATTATTTTGGGTGGAAGAAACATAATAACATCAAGGTAATAAAATCTACTAAATTGATCTTAACCAACTAAAAAATGTGGGAACCAAATAGAAAATTAGCCAAAGCCAAATAGAAAACTAACCAAAGCACTTGCAAATTATAATAAAAATCTTAGAAAAACCTTCTGATGGCAACCAAACTATATTAACTTGGTTTGAAAAAAAATACATTTGTCTTTTCACCAATAAAATTATTTTTGATTTTTAAAGTCTAGTAAAATCTTTCCAATAGATTCAAAAAGAAAATAGAATTCCTTTCATCAGTAAGCTCAATCATGAAGAAATATAATCTGATTTGTATTGATGCAAGTGTCACTGGGCAAAAGATAAAAATGCAAATTATCAGTATAATAAATAGAAATGTTATCATTAATGTAAAGAAAAATAAATTTGTTTTTTCAGCTAAACTAGATTTAAAATTTCAAAAAAATAAACATAATAAATGATACAAAAGTTACAAAACTAAGAAAAAAGAAAAGGAAAAAAAAAGATATTATACAAAAATCACTGTATAAAAAAGACAAACAAAAAGAGAGAGAGAGAGACAAATTTTTTTCAAAGTCCTAATGATTTTTGCTATTGATATTTTCATCTATACGAATTGATAATACAAATTTTTAGGAAAAAAAAAATATAATGTATAAAAATCGGTAATACAAACTTTAAGGAAGACTTACTTTCATACAAGTTTCATTTTGACATTTGAAGACTTTGTCACCATCAGGCATCTCAGCAGCAAATTCACAACCAGGACACCTGAACATAACAATGAACATAAAAATGAACATAATATCCTAAACATAACAACCAGGACACATAAACATAACAATGAATATAACAACCTAAACATAACAACCATGACACCTGAACATAACAATAAGGAATAAAGATCAATTAAGATAAATTATTTATATACCTGATTACCTTATAAACCTGATAAATAAATTTTTTATTAACCCCATGCACACTGGGCCAGAATTTTTTTTCTGTGGTCAAAACTCCCAAAAAGGTCAAATCTTCTAAACTTTCTTTTTAGATTATTATTGAAACATTGGTGCTTTACTCTACTCAAAAATGTCTCCGTTTAATTACTAGAGATGAAGGCAAGCTTGCTAGAACCATTCATAATGGCTTTAAAATTGTCAAGTTTTCGCAAATTTTTTTTCCAAAAATACTTATCCTCAAAATCTACATAACTTTTTTCAATTTCAAAAGCTTTGGACTATTTTTATTTTAAATAAACATATTAACTTAGTGCTTATAAAAAGTATATGTTTTAGTTATATATTTGTATTTAAATTATTCATAATATGTCTTAGAATTGTTGGTATTTTAAAGGTGTTTTTCTAAACTTCCTTATCTTCCTTTTTCTAAATGCCACTCGAAGGATGTTTAATTTTCTGATTTTTGCATTTACTAAACAGCAGTTATTGTTCAAAAAAAACCCCCAGCTGCGACCATGTATTCTTTATGATATATTTTTTAGTTCAAAATCAACAACTTTTTTTGCTTTTATAAAAAGACCAATTTAAAGTTAAGATAATTATTTAAGGAATAAAGTTTTTTTATGTTTTTATTTAATTTTATTAAACACATAGAACCATAATTGTTTAAAACAAACTTTTTTTTATTATCTTAATGTTTTTAAAAAAGGAAAATCATTTCACTATAAATAAATAAAAATCAAATATTTAAGTATTCGATTCCAACCAAATGCCGCTCTATTGAAATTGGATATAATGGTATTTAGGAAGTATAAAGGTTGTTTAAAACTATTAATTAAAATCAGCTGCGACTAGCTCTAATTTAGACTTAAAATCGATTTTGAAATTTCAAGATTTTAGACTAATTTAATTCTTACTTTACATCGTGAAGGCATCGTGACAAGAAAAAATTTATTTGTCTGGAAATTTGAAGTTTATATAATATTATATGATTATATGAAGACTAACTAGTTAATAATTGCAGTGATTCGATTGCAATTAATGTACCGAAAGTAATAAAATTATTTGAATAAATTTACACTAAATTATAGATATTCAAATTTTCTCTTGAAGCAGCATTATTCAAACTCTTATCTTAAAAATAATCAAGTTATCTTATAAAAATGTTTAATAACATAACTTGACTTGAAGTATTTGAAAAAATTAAAGACACTATTTCATCCTAACTTACGTCATAACAAATTGTAGATCAGTAAAACAGTATGCTCAAAAACGAATTAAACGTATCCCATCAATTTAAATGATGATCTTACTCGCTTTGAAAAAGGTCTTCTCAAATTTGTATGCAAATGCCTTTCAAAACTTAGAAAAAAAAATATTCTAGCAATTTTTTAAGTGGCAAGTCATATAGTTAGTGTAGTTCACTAAAAATCTATATGAAGAATGTTAGTGACTAATAGTTTAATGAATAACATTGACAGTAAATGCAAGTGTCCAACTTCAATTTTCTGATAGTGTCGATATTTATTTTTCATGCTTAAGGCTTTTTAAAGTTTGCAATGTTACAATTTTTTATTCAAAGCGCTAATTAGTCTAAAATCTTGAAATTTCAAAATCGATTTTAAGTCTAAATTAGAGCTAGTCGCAGCTGATTTTAATTAATAGTTTTAAACAACTTTTATACTTCCTAAATACCATTAATTTCAAAATACTTTATAAAAAACTTTTATATTTCCTAAATACCATTCCAATTTCAATAGAGCGGCATTTGGTTGGAATCGAATACTTAAATATTTGATTTTTATGTATTTACAGTGAAATGATTTTCCTTTTTTTTTCCTTTTTTAAAAAACATTAAGATAATAAAAAAAAAAGTTTATTTTAAACAATTAGGGTTCTATGTGTTTAATAAAATTAAATAAAAACATAAAAAAACTATGTTCCTTGAAAAATTATCTTAACTTTAAAAATAAAAAACACCTTTAAAATACCAACAATTCTAAGACATATTATGAATAATTAAAATACAAATATATAACTAAAACATATACTTTTTATAAGCACTAAGTTAATATGTTTTTTTTAAATAAAAATAGTCCAAAGCTTTTGAAATTGAAAAAAGTTATGTAGATTTTGAGGATAAGTATTTTTGAAAAAAAAAAATTTGCAAAAACTTGACAATTTTAAAGCCATTATGAATGGTTCTAGCAAGCTTGCCTTCATCTCTAGTAATTAAACGGATACATTTTTGAGTAGAGTAAAGCACCTATGTTTCAATAATAAACTAAAAAGAAAGTTTAGAAGATTTGACTTTTTTGGGACTTTTGGCCACTGAAAAAAAATTCTGGCCCACTGTGCCATGGTAAAAAACTAAAGCTTCAAAAATTCTAAAAAAAGATTTATAAGATCTTTTATTGAGTATGCTATCTCTCCTTGGGTGCCTTTTATAAAAACAAATACATTTAATTTTAGCCTATTCAATGCAAAACAAATAAAATGTAGACACTGTTTAAAAATTACAAAGTTATTTTCAAGTTTTACCAAAAATATTTGATTTATAACTATAGGTAATTATATATAGGTAACTATAGCGATTATAGATAACTATAGTGATTAACAACAACATAAGTATTACTCAGCGTAGTTAAGAAAAGATCTAAACAAGTGAAAAATTACAGTTAACTCTGTTAAAACTAAAAAAAAAAAATTTAATTTCTTGCAAACATTTCTTTTGTTAAAACTTTTTACTTACAGTTTTAATATTATTTGTATTTACATTATCAACTCATCAATATCATAAGCTCATCAACATCAGACTATAGTTTTTGATGATAACTCCAAAAATACAATAAGTTTTTTTTTACATTGACAACACAACCTAACTTTTTTTACTTTTCTCTATGATAACTCCTTCTCTTGAAGTTTTCTTTCCAGATATCAAAATTGGTTTTACTGATTTCATAATACCTAAATTTATTAATGTATATAATTTTTGAATGATTACCTCACTAAGTTATTTAAATTTGCTAGTTTTAAATCTTCTTCCTGTACACGCTCATGGTATTTCTCTAGCTCTTTTTTAGAGAGAACCTTTTCAAGCTGACCTATTATTGAATTAAAAATTTATTAAAAACTGTTTTATTACAACAATTAAAACATTAACTTATTAACATAAAAAATTACAAGAAAACTTATTTTCAAAAAAAAAATTTTTGTAAATAAGTATAATGTTTTATGAAAGTATTACAATTTTAAACTTGACCAAAACTTTAAACTTTCATTATTTACACTTCAATATCATTGCACTTATTACTAACACTGCTACTATCAATTCACTGTATAAACTTTCGCTGTATTTTATACTGCTACCTGTGGTAGCAGTATAAAATAGATATGCATTATCTAAAAAAAATTAATAAATAGCAATGCATTATCTAAAATAAAACACAAAAATCTTTCGATTTATTTATTTTAGTACATATTTAACTCCACAAGACCAAACAAATACAAAAGACTTTTAATTATTATTTATGTTAATTTTTTAAATTTCCACTATCCCTATCTATCCTTCAGCTATTATTTCTCTCAATATTATAACTCCAAAACTTTGATAACTGGCTGGTGCATGGATAAAAGGCTGTTGCATAGAGAAACCAGATCTCTGTTACAGAAACAATTTGCTTCAACAATTTAACCTCATCATTTCTTAGTTTTTAGTTTTTTAAAATTTGCATTAAATAATCTTTTATTTAATTCAAAGTGTTTTCAAACTTAAAAATTTTTCTGCAGGAAAAAAAAATTCACATGGATAATTTTTCCTACAATAGATGCAAAGGAGTTTAGGTTTGGGCAGACAATGTATTGACTATTTTTTTTTTAAACATGTTTTAAAGTTTAGGATTATAACAACAGTTAAAGAAATAAAAAAGATAAGAAAATTAGAATAGAAACAAAGACTGTTTAACTGCAAGCCTTGTTTTAAAGCGATTTACATATACCTTAAGTGATTTTATGAAAGCAGTAAGCAATTTTGGTTAAGCAACTATTTTATAATTTTTTAACTTTTAAATTATTTTATAAGGGGTAAGATAAAAGAAGTAATTAATTAAAAAAAAAACCACATTAACTTTTGAATGACATTTATGTAAAAATACTTGTTACAAAAGTTTGAATGACAACTATGTTAGATATAAGCGCTATTTACTAATAAAAAAAACAAATTAAAAATTTATTTTTATTTTGTTTTTATTTTATTGTAATGATTGATTTTTTTTGCTTGAAAAATGCTAATACTTTAAGCTTGAAGATCATAATAATATAATTTAAGTCTGATAAAAAATATATGATTTAATTTAAAACTAATTTAATAAAAATATATAAATTTATTCTGATAAAAAAAAAATATAATTTAATTTAGATTTAAAAAATACATAATTTAATTTTGATTAAAAAATATATTTAAGTTTATTAAAATTAAAGTTAATGCTTAGGTTTAACTTAACTGTCAAATTTATTTAAAATATTACTATTAGTATCGTTCAATATCTAAATTTTATTTATTCTTAAAAAAAAATTAGCTCATTTTTATTGCAATTATTTTTTTGGTTTTCCTTCCTAAACTTTTTTTTACTCAAAATAAAATTTTAAATGCTGCATCAAAAATATGCACGAAACTAAAGTCAAACTTTTTTTTTCAAAACACAAGTTAAATTGCAGTGAATAATTTTTAATAAATGATATATACAGTGATATAATTTTAATAAACAATGTTTGGAAAAATAATTGTTGCTTTCACAACAAAATCGTTAATAAAATAATAAACTTTTAATAAATAAATTAAATAAATAACTGTAATTTTTTATTTATTTCTTGCTAATTTTTAAAAATAAAATATTATTTGTAGTTGCAAAGCCGCAATTAGAAATTTAAAAAATAATCATTTTAAAAATTCAAAAATTTAACATATTTTAATTCATTCATGCAAATGTTCAGAAAAGAAAGAAATTTGTTAATATCAAACATTTTTTTAAATATAATATTAAATTTAATTATTTAATATTAAAAAAAAGTAAAAGAAAATGAACATTCCCCTATAGTAATAATAAAAACCCATTAAATAACATTTAACTTGTCTTGCGGTAATTAATATTATTGCAGTAATTTAAAAAAATTAATGTCTTTAAAAAATAAAGAGAATTTTATAAGGTCAAATTCACATTAGGCTCTAATTTTTTTTATTTGTTTCAATTCACCTCCTCAAAGCCAAGAAGGCCACTACAGTAGAGGAGGCTACCTTTAGTTGTAGTTACAACCCTCTCTCAAGTCTTTAACTCTGAAATATGAACCTTGACCAACAAGACCGCTGTGCGGAGAAACAAGTTGAGCATGGTACTACCTGAGACGTGGTGGGGATCGAACTTGGAACATCTCACTTACGAGGCAAGCACTCTACCACTGCACTACTACCGCATTAATACAAATTTAAAAAACTATGAATAAAAACAAATTTACAAAATTATAAATACTTAAACAGTAAATAAAACATAAAACAGAAGCTCTTATATGTTTTGAAATGATTTTAATATTGCATAGATACTGTAACATTAATTGGTGGTTGAACTAGTAACAGGAGATAGCCAAATAGAAATTGAACTATTAACAGAAGATCATCAAATAGTGGTTGAATTATTACCAGGAGATTGTCAAATAGAGGTTCAACTATTAACAATGGTTTTATATAGATTCAAACGTTAAAGACTTAAACATCAAAGAGAATAAAATTAAATATTAAATACCAAAACAAAATTACCAAATTTACCATTTAATTTACTAGAAATTTTACTGTTTTGAAACATTTTCAAAGTTAATGATTTGGTACGAAGCATCATTTTTAGTTTATAAATAGACATAGTAGGATGCATGAAATTGCACTAAAGGGCAACTTTTCATGTCTTTTATGGTAATTACTTGGTAAAAACTTAGCTATTTCTATTTTATCTGATAAATCAGTTTTCATTTTTTTAATTCAGCTATAGATATCACTTTCTTGCCATTATTTTTAATGTTTTGGGTGTTTGAGTTCAAAGTGTTTTTATAGTACTTGGACCAAGTTTAAAAATATGGCAGCATATTTTTTCTCTGTTTTTTATTTTTTAGATCTATTTTCAAAAGTTTTCTTCAGAGTTTTTAAAACCTTATACTAAACTACTAAACGCAGCTTAGCTAACATTTCTAAAGGATTCATTTTATGCATTTCTGAGAAGGTGAATTCAGATGTATTTCTAAATAATGAATTTGACTGCAAATTCAAATAATTAATGTAGCAAAATTATAAAAAAATAATGGGATATTTAGGTCAGTTTCTCCTTCAACTTTCTGATGATTCTGAAGGAAAAACTGACAATAGAAGCTCAAGCTAGATATATTTTTTAAAAATAACTTTTACATTTTAAATATATATATATATATATATATATATATATATATATATTATATATATATATATATATATATATATATATATATATATATATATATATATATATATATATATATATATATATATTTATATATAAATATAAAGAAAAAGGGAGTAGTAAAATTTAAAATAAAACTTACTTAAAGGAAACGTGCTACTACATGAGTCTGCCATACAATACAATTGCAACTTTCCTGCTCCATAAACAGCCTCATTGGAGTACTGCCTCAAACAATTCTTGCAAAAAAGATGACCCTGTAAAAAAAACAACTTTAGCAAAAAAATTGTAAACAATCAAAAAAACAAAATCATTCAATTGAATAAAAAAGGTGATCCTACACTAGATAATAAAAGATAGAAACCATATAGTATAATAACCATAGGAACCATGGTAACCATGCAAAATATATTAAGAAAAGAGTAGAACATTAAGACTAAAAGTAAAATTGAAAAATATTTTAGAAAATTTTTAAAAAAAACATGTTAGACACCTTAGATATCTTATATAAGCATATATCATGTTAATACCTCCAAACATTGGATCATCTCTTCAAAATTTGCATCATCGTAACAGCAGCTGCATTCCACAGTTTCCTAAATAAAATTAAAAAATTTAAAAAATATATATGTATATATATGTGTGTGTGTCTATATATGTATATATATATATATATATATATATATATATATATATATATATATATATATATATATATATATATATATATATTTGATTTTTTGACGAGATTAAATAAAAATAACTACATGATTTTTATTATTAAAAGTTTCATGCGTTTAGCAATCATTAGGTAAAAAATACATTGTTTTTTTCGTTAAAAAATATACTCAATATACATCGTGGCATTCAAAAACAATTATAAAACTATAACTATTTGCGAGCCTCGTTTGGTTTTTTAATCTTTGGGCTCGTGGTTGTCAAGCAAGAACTTGCTTTCGTGACGGCACTTAAATATAACTTCTGTTTTTTTAATTTAATAATTTTTGCGTACCTTTGTAAGATATTATGCAAAGTTTTTCCTGAAGGCAAAGCAAGCATTTTTTTGTTACATCGCTGTAGACGGGGACTTATTTAATTATTGACCAAGTTAATTTTGGTGTTATTTTTAAGTTTTCTTTTATCTGCCATATATACTCTAAAAGGGTGGTTGAATTTTTCATCTTTTTATTTGTGAATGAGTGTTTGTGGTTAGCCCATCTTTTCTTCCATTCACCTTCTGCTAGGCCAATATATACTTTTTCTGGGGTGTTAGGGGGGGGATACTATACATTTATAAATAACATTAGAGGCTCTACATTTTCCTACTATATGGCAGTTTTCTTTCTTTATGCAATTGCAGAGTGGGTATTCTTTTGGTTTTTCTGAACTAATTTTCTTGTTGTGGCTTTTTATTATACTTTCGATATTTTTGGTGCAGCTGTAACTCAATTTGATGGTGTTTCAATTGAATAGTTTACTTAGGGGTGGGATGTTGGAAAGTGTTTGTCGATTAGGTTTAGGAAGATATGACCGACATTGGTAGAAACGCTTTTACTGTACAGGGGGTTAAACCATATTATATTTCTTTTTCTTGTCTTTTTTTCTCTTTTTTGGGGGTTATACTTTAAATTAAAATTAGTGAAGCCATTTTTTCTTAATTCATCTTCGTATTCTGGTATAGATAAATTAAATGTTTTTTCATTTGAGGAATTTTGTGATAATCTGTTGTTGATAGAGATAGGGATTTGCTTTATTATTTGCAGAAGGTGGTTGGAATCAGAGTGGATGTAACGTAGATATTCATTTGGTTTTTTGAAAGATTGGTAGGAGCTTTTTTCTAAATTAAAGGATACATCTAAGAAGTTGACTGCGGGTAGGTTTGCTTGGATCTCTATTTTAAAACCGATCATTTTTATTACTCTAATTATGTTTTTTCGTATTCTATCAATCTGTGATCCAGTTTTTTTACGAAGTACCACCAGACCATCGTCACGATATAGTCCAACGTCTTCTTTATTTATTATTTTAGATAGTGAGTCTAATATATATAGGCCCACCAGTTCACAAACTTCTGCACCGTCAAAACAACCCATTGTGACATCAAAGAAGTCGTGTGCTAAGTTTTTCTTCCATGTTTCGTTTTTAAAAAAAAGCAAGGACTTTCTGCAATATTTAATGACTCTGATGTTCTCTTCGCTAATACTTGTGTGTTTTTTTGCAAACAGTATTGCATTACTTAGTATTTCTGATGTAACAGTGGGGTAAAAATCGATGTCAAATTGAATAAAAACGCAATGTTTTTGAACGCCACGATGTTTATTGAGTATATTTTTTAATGAAAAAAACAATGTATTTTTTACCTGATGATTGCTAAACGCATGAAACTTTTAGTAGTAAAAATCATGTAGTTATTTTTATTTAATCTCGTCAAAAAATCAATTGTATAGGTCTGATATCATTTATCGAGCACTCTTGCTGAATCTATGCTCACAGTAAAATGAAACTTATTTATATATATATATATATATATATATATATATATATATATATATATATATATATATATATATATATATATATATATATATATATATATATATATATATATATATATATATATATATATATATATATATATATATATATATATATATATATATATATATATATATATATATATATATATATATATATATATATATATATATATAGGGTGTGAAAAAAAGTTCACATTAAAAAATATCAACAGCAAAAACAGCAAAAGTTCCTGTACAAGACAAGAAACAAATTACACTTTAATTTAAAGCAAAATATATATATATATATATATATATATATATATATATATATATATATATATATATATGACATGCTTTGATAAAAAACTTAAAGGAATTTACACCGCATTCAATTGCATACACATTAAGCAATCAATAAACAAACACACACAAATGTATTGAATTCAAATGAAAATAAATACATTTTAAACATTTAAACTTTTTAATAAACACATTTAAACAAAGCAATGTAAATACTTATATCAATATTTACATAGATATCCTTTGTTTTAAATCACCAGATGAAGTCTTCTAGGCATATTTTCAACCAACTTTGAACACTGATCTTTATTTGCTTCCAGACACCAAACTTGTCTGATTTCATCCTTCATTCTGAAGATGTACATTTGGTTCTATCAAGATTATCTTTGATGTATTTCCACAAATTTTCAATCGGAATAAGATCCGGACTATTTACAGGCCAAGGAAGAACTTCAAGTTTGTTGTCTACAAACCATACCTTTGATATTTTAGAGGTGTGACAAGTGGCATTATTTTGCTGAAATATTTAACAGTGAAGCTTTTTCAAAGAACATTTTGCGTTTTGTGACAAGATGTCTTAAGTCTGTTTTCGAGGAAATAACCTTTGGCCAACCGCTTCGAGACCGCTTTGCTAATTTTCTTTAATTATTTTATTTAGATTTAATAAATTAATATAATAATAGTTTGTTTTTTAATTTTTTGTCATTTTTATGTTAATTGTTTTGTTTACAAATTAAATAAAAGGTTTGTATTTGATATTTAGATAAAAGTTTTTTTTTATTTGTTTTTATTTTATCTATTATATTTAAAATTGAAAGAAAATATTTTTATTTTTTATTTTGGTGTTGTTTTAAATTAATTTTTCCAGAAATTAAATAAAATATATGTTTTTATGTTTTTAATTCAACTATTATATACTTAATTTAACTATCTTATTTAGAAATAATTTTTAATTATTATAGTATTTGGGATCAAAAAGTAAATTTTTACTAAATTGCATTTTTAGGTTATAATGTACATCTATCAGAATAATGACTTTTTCAGATCTGATATTTAATACAAAATTTTCTGAACTAAAAATCCATAATTCCCGTATCTTGTAAAGTTTAAAATTGTCTTTCTGTATCTGATATATACCAAAGTGAATTACCAAACTCTTTTTTTTTTTTTTTTTTTCATTTAAACAAATAAAAAATCAGGAAAAACAGAAACACAAAAGATAGTAATCTAAATTTTTCTAAATAAGATAGTTAAATAAAAAAATTTTTTTTAATTATATTTCTATTTTAACATTTTCAATTTAACTATTTATATAACTAAATATTTATATATTTTTATTATTTATATCATTTTTGTTTTGACCATTTTATTTAGTATTATTTAATTTTATTATAGTATAAAATAAACTTCTTACTATTTTTAGTTTAATAATTTTATTCAGAACTTAAATAAAAAAAAGAACATGCGCTTTTTTTTTCTTAAATTCTATGAAATACCAAATAAAATTAAGTTTTAAAATTCTAAGGTAAAAAATTGTTGCCCTTAATGTGCATATATATTTATATAAATATGAGGCGCCTCACAAGAAAGGTACCAAGTTTTAGTTTCTAGTTACAGAGATATTTGACATAGTAGTTAGTCAGGTCAAAAAATTCAAAAACAAGATTATTATTTTTTTTAAATAGTTTTATCATATCACAATACATATTAGGTGTTTTTTTGTGAAAACATTTTTTTGGTAGTTGCAAAAAAGGATTTTTTTTAAATATGAAAAAGGTACCAACTCTTCATCAGAATTGTCTTGATGATGTTCTCTCCTCGAGAAGTAAAGAACTCATTGGTTAATATTTTTTTATGCTGTATTATTAACGTTTCAGCGTGCCAGTATATAATACTTTTTATTTTTGATCAATAATCGTTGAAAATCCGAAGAAGTTATTGAAAATATAACTTATTTGTATGTTATTTATTACCTCTTTAAACCTAGTATGGTGACCAAATATTTTATTAAACTTTTTGTTAAGTTTTTAATACGTAGTACCAACAATTATTGATTGATAAAACAATTATTAGATTAAATAAAGAAATAATTTTAAATATGCTTTTCTTTGTTGAATTCCTTTTAACAGGTGCTACTTTAGAAACAAATTGATATCAAATGCTAACATAATAAGCCCGCTTAATTCAAAAATGTAACTATGTATTGTGGTTTTTTCGTATTTAAATAGAAGTGCATGACAGTGATGTTCATACACACCAAATTAGTTATAACAAATAACTTGTTAACTACTTGTTGCAAAATTTCTGCTAGTATTTCAAACCAACAATAAGAGCCGACTCACATTAGTTGTAGAAAAAAGTTTAGATAAAATTAAACTTTAAGTTTAATTTTAATGACTCATTTAATATTGATGGTTTTTAGTTAATATGAATCGTGAATCCAGTACTTCTAAAAATGCTGATATAGCAAAGCTTTTGAATAGTTGTGGAACTGATGGTTTAGATCCATCAGAAGTCAACGATACCCTGCACGATTTCTTTGAATATAAAGATTGTGAAAATGATTTCGATGATGATTTTTTAATGTCTGATTCATCTGATAACCAAGCATCTAGCGATGATGAAGTGGGGATAGATGAGAATCAAGTTTTGACCTCGACTTTGCACGATGAACCAACGAGTGAGAATGCACCTTTGGCTTCAACTTCACAGGATGAACTGACGATCCAAAATGACATTGTTGTTCTTGATAACACCATTAAGACAATAATTCCTCTCCGTTCACTTTACTCACAGTTATTTGAAAGTGAAGATGAGGAAAAAATAAAAAAATTGATATAATCTGGTTATGGATGTAATCAAGGAGTTAAAAATAAAAATTGTATGGTGCACTTCTCACATTCAAAAATATGCGAATACAGACTACAATGTTTTGAGATTGATGGGATGTTTGAAAATGAAAACAAACTAAATGACAATATTGTTGCCCTGTTAAGTGCTCTGCTTCACACAAGTGAAAGGCTAATGTGTTATAATCGTTATGAAGATCAAAATGAACTTCGATCAAAAACACTGATGGATTATCGGTTTCACGGGTACAAGATATATTTGAAAACATTCCTGTTTTGCATGGGATTGGTCATAAACGTCTCTATCTACTCCGCAGGCGAGTCATTAAGTTTGGAAATGCTCCTCGTAGACATGACAATACTGGAAGACAACTCAAAAATACTTGTACAAAAGTAGATGCCACAGCAGTTGTTCAATTTATAATGAATTATGCTGAAAACAATGCACTAATTCTACCCAGAAAAACTCGAGGAATAAGAGATCATCGGATGATGCTTCTTCCGTCAAGGAGACAAAGAAAAAGCATACATGAAAAATATAAATCCCCATGTGAATTGTCTGGAATGCATTCGCTGCAAATTATAGCTTTCTCGAAGATTTGGAAAATGACCTTGCCTTTTATTGTTATCTAACGCCCGCGCTCATACTTATGCAGTGTGTATCAGAAAAACACTATAGAAATGTCTGAAATGGTTAATCTAAAAGTAGAAGTCGAACGAGAGTGTATAACTGAGTATCAAACTGACAAAAAAAATGAAATTTCCCACATTTCTTTTGACTATGCACAGCAAATCTTTCTACCAAACTTACCAGATCAACCTGGACCTATCTATTTTCTGGACCTATCAACTTAAACTCCGTTTAAAGTTGGAATTTTTGGTATTGCAAATGAATCGGCCTGTGTTCAACACAATTATGTAATACCTGAAAACATGTTAATTGGAAAGGGTGCAAACTGTACTTTAAGTATGATTTATCACTACCTTGCTGAACATAAACGTTCTATCAAAGATACCCTGTATTTCCATGCTGTCAACTGCGTAGGGCAAAATAAAAACAATATTGTAATGCAGTATTTTTCTTGGAGAGTAGCTGTTGGGTTAAACCAAAAAATAACTATTATGTTTTTGACTGTCTGTCACACGAAATTCTCTCCAGATGCAGGATTTGGGATTCTGAAATCCAAGTTTCCACGAAGTGAAGTAGCTTCGGTCAAAGAGTTTGTTGCATGCAAAGAAGCTAGTACTCCAATTTCAAAATTGAATAAATCAGTCATCGTCGGTGACGAAAATGGTTCAATTTTTGTTCCAACATATGATTGGCAAGAAAAGCTTTCACCTAATTTTAAAACAATTCCTAATATCAAGTAATGGCACTCTTTCACATTTCAATTTGATAAACCAGGAGTGATTACTTGTAAGATTGATTCGGACAGTGCCGAGGTAGAATTCCAAATATGGCAACACCAACTCATCTCAAAAATTACCATGCCACAAATATTACAACCTAAACTTCTCTCACCAAAAAGACAATGGTATCTCTACAATAACATCCAAATTTTTGTTGCAGAACGCGGAAAAGATTTAATTTGTCCAAAGCCACAAGTTGACAGGATAACGTTTGCCCAGGTTTTTTTGTTTTTTAACCTACCATCATTACAAGAATTCAAATACAGATATATTTGACTTGATATTTAGGCTTTGAAAAATGAAAACATCACTAATTATCTTAAACTATTTTTTATTTCTAGGTCAGAGGAGCAAATGTTTGCAAAACAATTCAAGAAACAGTTGGCAATCTAGATTTTTCAATGGGTTTGCCTCCGGTTAAAAGAAAGCCGCCCACATGAAATTATTGCAGACAAGTTGGACATATAAATAAAATGCTAAAAACAGTTCCAGTTTGCCCCAAACGAAAAGCAGATACAAAATTTTGTATTTAATTAAAAGTTGGTACCTTTTTGATTTTTCAGTTATGTTTCTATTTTTTTATTTTTAAAGAGTTACTGAAATTTATTTGATATGAAAATTTGCACCCATTATCTAAACTGTATTATGCACTTAAAAACAGAAAATAACCACTAACTTCTTCATCAAACTGAATTTATAACATTTTTAAATTATGCGAACTTTCAACTTTAATTTTCTCAAAAACGCTATTCCGGTTGTTGTCCCGCACAAACAGCTTGGTCAAAATTAAAGAAACTTTTTTAAGTGAAACTTTTTTTCTTTTTGATCATTTTTCTTTCTAGTGCTAATAACACTGTTTCTAAGAATTGGTCCCTTATCCTGTGAGGTGCCTCATATATATATAAATTCGTCAAAACAAAAAAAGGGACACCAAGATCTTTTTTAAAAAAACTTATAAAACTCAATATTGAGTCACTTATTTTCAAAATTTTTCTCTTAAATGTAAAGCTAGAACTACTAATGCACTATCTTTAATATAACAAAAAAGAAATAAATAAAATAAACCAAAACAAAAAAATTAAACTGTTGAAATTCATCTAAACTGTAAAAGTGGTAAAAACTGACTTTAATAAAAAAATTTTAAACACTTTTTTAAATCAACTAAAATTGATTATAGCATGGAGTTTTTTTTCAAGATATGGTTTTCAATGTTAGATACTTAATACATTTACACTTTTTTAATCATTAAAATTATAAAGAAATTGAAAAAAAAAGGAGGTACCCTTTTAAATAAACAACAGGTCAAAAAATGATTTTTTTTTTAATTTATGTTTCACTTAAAGTTTTCATCTTTATAAAGTGTTACATATGAATTTTTTTTTTCTTTTTTGTCATTTAAAACTGCTTTTAACTTTTTATACCTTTTATAAACTACAGAAAGAGAAGATCAATTAAATGTGAGCGAAGAGATGAAAAATTTGTTAAGTGATAATGTATATATATATATATATATATATTTGTGTGTGTGTGTGTGTATGTGTGTGTGTGTGTTTGTGTGTGTATGTGTATATATAAATATACACATGTAGCAGCACTCCCTTGCGAGTCAGGCTATAAGTTAGTCGATGTTGCAGTACTCTGTTGCGAGTCAGGGTATTTGTCAATCTATGTAGCAGCACTCTGTTGTGAGTCAGGTTATTTGTCAGTCGATGTAGTAGCACTATGTTGTGATTCAGGCTATAAAGATAGCCGATGTAGCAACACTCCGTGCATGATTTACAGTAAAAAAATAAAAATAAAAACATTTTATTTAAAAAAATAAAAATAAAAACATTGTTTATATTATTAAAAACATTCAGAATGTTTTAAAAACATTCAAAATATTTTTAAAAACATTTTGGTCAATTAAATTTGCATTTTTGCGGTTTTTTTAAATAACAATTAATTTTTAATTAAATTAAAGGTTTTAACTTCCTGACAACACGGAAGTGTTGGACAAAAGTCAAAAGTAATTAAAAGTGACGTATTTGTTGGCAAAATTTTTTACCTTCCGTACTCCCAAATGCAACCATTTATAGAACAATATATATATATATATATATATATATATATATATATATATATATATATATATATATATATATATATATATATATGTTCATAAGGTATTCCAAATATAAAACAGAAAATGGTTTTGGCAAAAGTCATTCATATAATAACATGTCTTCATTTTATTAAATTCAAACCTTGTTTAAACTCAAAATAGTGTAATATCAAGATTGCAATACAAGAGAGAAATTTATTTTCCATAACTCAATACAAAAATAGATCAAAAGCATCCTTAAAACAAAGCAAAATGATATGACATAATATCATTTTGAAAATTATTATGACATAATTATGACATAACATTTTTAAACATAAATATAAGCATAAGAGAATAAAAAGGTATGGAGCAAATTCCTGATATAAATAAAAACTTAATTTTCAAAAAAAGAAATTTGTTTTATTAAAATTACTTTTTTTTTTCTAGACGTGTGTGTGTAAATAAAAACATAGTATGCGATATCTGTTTTTCATGTTCTAATTTTACAGTATCTGTTGAAAATTATGCCAAACCTTATAAGAACACAAAACTGCGTTATTGTCTATTTTCTAATTTTACAAATACTGCGGTATTGTTCACTATTACCATTGAAAACATAAACAAACAAAAAAGACAAGATGAAAATCACAATAAAATGACAAAAAAGACGAAATGAAAAACAATATTAAAGGACAAAAAAGATAAGAAAAAATCAAGATAAAACAACAAAAAAGACAAAATAAAATCCAAGAATAAAAGACAAATAAAAATAAGGTAAAACGACACAACACCATCAACATGATAATTAAGACAAAAATTACTTGCAAGAAATGAGAATAACCAATAAAAAATTGCGAAAAATTTTTTTAAAAGTTTTGATAAAAAGAAATGAAATTTGTTATCGTGACATAAAATCCTATGCTACTTCCTAATTTTCTGGTTCAATATTGCTTGTTGCTGGTTCAATATGTTGCTGGTTCAATATGTTGCTGGTTCAATATGTTGCTGGTTCAATATGTTGCTGGTTCAATATGTTGCTGGTTCAATATGTTGCTTGTTGCTGGTTCAATTTTACTTGTTGCTGGTTCAATATGTTACTTGTTGCTGGTTTAATATGTTACTTTGATATTAATGAAACTATAATTTGTGACTTAAAACCTTATTAAGAAATCAAACAAAAATTAAAATGAATAAATGAATGCTAAAATTCACCTCATAGTTTTGATTGCATAAAGGAGCATTGATAGTACTCTAAATCAAAAAATCAAATAATAAATATTGAATTGAAAACACAATTAAAACAAACAAACATGCAATAAATAAAAAAAATTTTAAAAACTTTTAATTTAAATTTAATTTATCAATTCAATATCATTTTCAATATCATTTCAATATCATTTTCAATATCATTTCAGTATCATTTCAATTTCATTTTTAATATCATTTCAATACCATTTCAATATCATTTCAATACCATTTTCAATATTATTTCAATATTATTTCAACTGGAACAAAAAAAACTTTTAATTTCATTTTAACTAAAAAAGTTTTCAATCTTATATAATTTAAATCATTTTATCAATCAAAATGGCAGTTTATAGGTGTCATGAAGTAGTAAAAATAAGTGTAATTTACTTTTGTGTTTGAAAACTTTTTGAACATTCTTTAAATTTTTTTGAAAGTTAAGGAAGCATCAAGGTTTTTAAGAGAATGTTTTTTTAGGAAAGTTTATTTATAATGCTGTATAAAAGCTGTATTGTGTCTAATGCAAATTCATGTTTCTCTTCCATAAAGCTCTTGTCTACTGGCCGTTTTTCACAGTTTTAAAATGACGATCTTTCAAAAAGTTTTTAGGTAAACGCATGCTGTGATAATAAACCTTAAAACATACATCTGTATAAGATGATTTGACTATTTTCTGATTAATTGAATATGATTCTGACACATTTCATTTTGCTCTATGGCGCTCAATGCTCATAAGTGACCATTCGGCAATTTTTTAAACCATTTTAAAATGAAATCAATTTAAAAAATAAAAAATTGTTTTTATTTTAAAATTATTCGTATTGTCTTCTGAAAGTAATGGAAAACATTACATTTTTCTAATAATTTAACAACCATTTGATCAAGAACTTTTAGTATTTACTTACCAAATATCAAAAAAAAATTTCAATACGTAATTTGATAAAACATCCTACTAGTAAAAACTTTTGTAAGTGTTGTCAATGTTATTCAAGTTAAATTTTACAAACAATTAATTAAGTTATATAATCAAAAAATAGTTAACACATGTAAGCATAGAAAGAAATTTTTACTACAGGCAACCAGTCAAATTATTTCTTTTAATTGACAAATGATCTCATTATAGCAATAATTTTTATTTATTACATTAAGATGTATTTGTTGAAATTAATAAGTTTTTGAGACCTGTTTGAGGAGGGCAACTAACCATTGTTCATTTTTACTGAAACAATGATTTGTTGCCCTCTCACGTCTCAAGAAGGGTGGGGTGGCGATATCAGACATCTATTTCGAACCCTGATCAATAATATATAATATTATTATAGATCTTATTTTAACACAAATTTCAATCCCTTTTATTGCTAGGCTTGGCAAAAATATCTTCCTGCATGCAACAAAATTGCGCACAGATATATAGAATATATTTATATATATACATTTATAAGTACTGCACTTACCACCACTTGCACCCATTGCTCTACTAACATAATCACAAACATATATTAAAACCATTTTACCTCTGACAGATGCTTAATTAAATTGGTTGGCATTTCCTTCTCTAGCTGAGGATGTACAGGTGGCATAGATATACTTTTGCGTTTATTCTTTAAAAAGGAACGAAGCATTGAATCAGACACGCCTAAATAGTTTTAGATTAATGACATGAATAAAAAAAAAGTAAACCAATGTCAAACTGCTCTAGTCCATTTATACACCATATCTATATTTAAAAGTTAACTTATGTTAATTTGTGCATAATGACACTATTATTTTAAAAGCACTTCTTAAAGAGTTAATTGTTGATTTACCTAACCCTGGCTTACCTAACACCAAGAGACATTCGGTGCATCTTTTTTTGATTGTTTATGTCTATAGATTATTAAAATATATACCTGATAGGTCTTTAAATTAATACTTATATATATATATATATATATATATATATATATATATATATATATATATATATATATATATATATATATATATATAAGTATTAATAAGTATTAATTGCTTTGTTAAACAAAAATGAAATCCTAAATGAGAAAACTACAGAAAATTGCAATTGTTAACAAAAAAACAATTGTCCAATGAGTGGAAGTTGTTTATCAAAAAAAATGGTATATAAATGTGTTGTTTCCTTTAAGAATGTTCCTGATAAACAATATATTGACATAACAGAGGGTGAATGAAAAAAAATGCTTTGCCAATCATAAGTAATCCTCTAAAAATAAAAAGTATTCAAAAGACACCATACTGTCAAAATATAGATGGGAATTAAAAGATAAAACAATAGATGATTTTATACTGAATTGGTCCATCCTTAAAACAACGCCTGCATATAACAATATTTCCAAAAAATGCATACTATGTCTACAAGAAAAATTTGCAATAATTACACATGCAAACCAAAAATGTTTATCAAACAAAAAATCGAAATTGATTTCTAAATGCAGGCACGAAAATAAGTATTGCCTAAAACACTATATAAATAAGTGAGCTCAAATAATAGTTATATTAAATCCCACCTTTTAGAAAATATATTCAAAAAAAAAGCAGAAGTAATTAATTCTAAAGAACTCTTTTTAAAATAGCGTCAGCGTATTCCACTAATGTGTGAAAATTTATTGATATTTAAAAATGAGGGATTAGTATAAATAAAAAATTTACAATTTTTTATTTATACTAATACCTCATTTTTAAATATCAATAAACTATATATATATATATATATATATATATATATATATATATATATATATATATATATATATATATATATATATATATATATATATATATATATATATATATATATATATATATATATATATAAATATATAGTACTATAGTTTGTTGCATTTGGGAAGCACAAAAGGAAATAAATGATTCTTAAGCCAACACATACATCACTTTTAATTACTTTTGACTTTCGTCCAACATTTGCGTGTTGGACGAAAGTCAAAACCATTAATTTAATTACAAATTAATAGTTTAAAAAAAAACCCACAAAAACGCAAATTTAATTGACCAGAATGTTTTTAAAACATTCTGAATGTTTTTAACAATATAAACAATGTTTTTATTTTTATTTTTTTTAATAAAATGTTTTTATTTTTAATTTTTTTAATAAAATGTTTTTATTTTTATTTTTTTTAAATGTAAATCATGGGCGGAGTGTTGCTACATCGACTATCTTATAGCCTGATTCGCAAGAGAGTGCTGTATATATATATATATATACTTTTACATGACAAAGCACAGATAGTACTCTAGCAAATTAACTTGATATACTCAAAGAACTAAGATTTTGAAAAGAACTTTAAATACATTACTCAAAATGAATCAGTTAAATAGCTCATTACAGCCAGACTCCAACATTAATCTTCAATTCAACTGTATACCATCTATGTCATTTGCAGTGATTTTTTCAATAGCATTAGACCATCAGAAACATTTAAATAATACTGCAATTTCTGATACAGACTTAATTAGGGAGCAATAGCCAGAAACAATTTAACAAGTTTTGAATTGTTAATGCTACATGTTGGTTCAAAAATAATAAAGTCTTTACAAACGTTATTTTAAAATAGGTTTATAATGGAGTCTTTACAAACATTACATAAACAACACAAAAAGATAACTAAATGGGTTTTTTTGCACAGTAAATTCAATGTTGATGGAATTGTTAAAATGTTGAGGATTTGTTAAAAGGTTTAAAAGAACTAGAATATCGACGAAAAATATCAATAAAAATATCACAGCAGCAAATAAAATATCACAGCGGTAAATAAAATATCACAGCGGTAAATAAAATATCACAGCGGTAAATAAAATATCACAGCGGCAAATAAAATATCACAGCGGTAAATAAAATATCACAGCGGTAAATAAAATATCACAGCGGTAAATAAAATATCACAGCGGTAAATAAAATATCACAGCGGTAAATAAAATATCACAGCGGCAAATAAAATATCACAGCGGTAAATAAAATATCACAGCGGTAAATAAAATATCACAGCGGTAAATATGGTTAACAAGGTTATTTTAGTTGATGTTGATGAAATTCAAAAACACAATGAAAAGATTAGATTGTCAAAAATAATTTCTTTATTAAAATTGTTACCAAGAAGTTAAAAAAATTTTTTTTTGAAGTTCAAAATAATAACAAAAATGTTGCATATATTACTGGTATGAAAATTTTTATCTGATTTAAAACATTTCTTTTATAGCTACACTTTTTTTGAAAGAAAAATTTTGATGTGATGTGGGGATAAAAAGATAAGAATGTAATTGTGCTTTTTGCATTTTTTGGTACCATTATTTCTAGTCAATGTGACAGCACTTAATGGCTTTTGACCTCAAAGTCCTTCAGTAGACATAAATTCAACAAATAGGTAAAAGAAACAAGCAAATTTAAGCAAGTTTATATTTAAATTTTATATTTTAAAATTAAAGCAAAAACATCTGGAAAGAACCGAGAAGATCCGATGAATGTGACTCTAAAAGCTAAGATAGAAAAGCATGAACTTAGATAGAGATTGTAAGTCTACCTAATAAGGTGTAATTACCATATATAAGTATAAGGTGCATCAGGAAAGGTGGTTTAGGGGCGTAAAGCTTAAAAATGCAATTGATTGGGCGTGTAAAGCATGTAAAGAGATTCAGTTGAAAAACTTCTAGAAGTAGTTTTTCATCTTCTATCTCTACCTTGTTCTCAAAAAAAGTTCACAAATGACACGAAAAAGCTTTAAACTATCAAGACTAGAATTAAAATATTGAAGCCCAAAAACAAGCTAAAACAAGTTTAACAAATAGTTATTTTAATGAATAAAGAGCTTCTTAATTTAGTTTTCGCAATAAAATTTTACAAAATAACTAATTCTCAAATAACTACTTATATCTGCTACTTATGCACTGCTACTGCTACCTCTAATATAATCTAATATTTGTATCTTACATAAGTTAAGATTTTTGATACAATATTGAAATTTAAATAACAAATTGTTAACATAATGTATAAAACCCATAAAGTTTTCATTTTTCATAACATAAGAGAGGAAAAAATCAAAGTATAGAAAAATTCTTAACTAAACCATTATAACAAGTATACTTAAATATACTTCACGCCTTATTAAAAAGTGTTACGCCATTTGAATTTTACAGACAAAATGGCAATTTTACCTACGCGTTTTTTAAATTTTTTAAATACTTAAAAAGCTCTTTTTTACTGCTAAAATTTCCAAATTAGTTAAAGCAAAAAACATTTTTTTAAAATAAATTTAAGTTACTTGAACAAGTTACATTTTTCAAGTTACATTTTTATAACAATATTGTTTAAATTAAAGATACTTCATAAATATTTTATAAAGATAAAGACTTTAAATGATTTTTAACATGGTTTCAAATTAATTTTGAATTACAATGCGGTACTTTAAAATACGCAACTGATATAATTTACAAGTAAAGTTACATACTTGTGTTCTGTTATGCAACAAAATCTTATAAAAAGTTATTAAAAAAATAATTCATAAAAAATCAACTAAATCTATAGTTTTTAAATAAACCAAATAAATAAAAATAGAATACAAAAACAAACAAAAAATCTTTTGGAACAATTTAAGTAAAAAAAAAATAAATAGCCTACTTTTTTTTCCATCTTTTATGTCCTTTATTTCACAGAAAATAAGATTATATGTCAAAGTAAAACTACTTCTGCCTTCTCCATAAAAAATATTTCTTATGACTGCTGTTGAAATCTATAAGCATTAATAAATTTCATATATACATAAATATAAAATAGACATATATGGGGGAGGTGGGGTTACCCAAAAACAAATGAATGCGTACAAAGGTAGGAGTTAAAGACAGCAAGTGTGTACACGTGATATCTTTTTTTAAACAAAAGCATCAAAATTCACAACTTTAAAGGGATACCCAAGTGCCGAGACAAGTTGTGTTCATATCATAGATAAACATTAGAAAATAAGTTAAAAATTAATCAAACTTTCCAAAACAAATTATTGAATGAGATATTAACAAAAAACTTCTTAATTTTTAACACCATTTTGTTTCTGGCGAAGAAAAGTTCCGGCTCTTTGACTATTTTATTTTTTAAATCAGATCTGATTAATACAGCGTCAATAAAAAGTTTCTTTCTGAAAATTTAAATTGCAGGGGTTTCCTCTTTGGTGGGTAAACGAAAATATAAGATTCAAGTTTTTAATATCAATTTTATATATATCTGAAAATTATATATTAGATCATTTTAAAAATAATTTCTTGAATTAGAAATATAAATTATTATAAACATAAGTTAAAAATATATATAAAGATCATTTTTAAAATGATTTCCTCAATTTATTAAAAAATATGTTGAAATATATGTACTTAGTATTGTATATTAAAAAAATTGATTACTTATTTTCTAAGAAAAATATGCACCTTGTGTATTTTAAAGTTCGTTTTGCTTAATTACTTTTTAAAGTTCGAATTGCTTAATTACTATTTTTATTACATTTGTTTATTTAACTCAAACACTTAACGACTCGTTGAACAAAAAACAAAAACATGCTACAGCGAGCATTTTTTATAACCACTGCAGACTAAATATTAGGCAGAAAACCCTAATCTGATTGTGTAAAATTGAGCTTAAAAAACTCTGCAGTAAGTGAAAACATTTATAATTGAAACCAGATGTTTTTTTAATGGAAAAAACTATGCAGATTTGAGAGCCTAATTAGGCTCTCAACCATAAGTATAATGGCAAGCAAAACCATGCTTTTGTTAATATCTCATTCATTTGTTTTGGAATTTTTAATTAACTTCAACTTGTTTTTTAATGTTTATCTATGATATGAACACAACTTATCTCGGCACTTGGGGATCCCATTAAAAAACCAATGTGTTTTGCAACCTAGATAAGTTGAATTACCTATTAAAAAAGTTAATTTTAAAAAAGGTTTTTTTGTTTATGTTTTGAAAAACTCATGTGTTAGATAGGGGGTTGATTTTGCAATGAATAATGTATAAATACAGAGAGATGAGGAGTTGTTGAAAGTGTACAGTTGCATACAGGGGGAGAGGAAAAAGTGGAGTCCTACATCAATGGTTTTACTGTGTAAGTATTTTATTGATGCCCCCTTATTTGGAAGTTGTTTTTTTTTTTACTGTTTTAATTTTTGGAAAGCCAAGGGGTCACTACAGTCAAGAAGGCTTACCTTTTTTTATGTTGTTGTTATTTTTTTTTGTTCTTTAAAATGTTGTTAGAAACCTCTCATAACAATTTAACATATATGGGTCATTCCATACAAGATTGTCATTCTTCAAAAATATTTAAACTGAATATTAGAAATGGATTTTTTTAAATTAAATTAACAGACACATTAGTGAATCTAAAATAAATATTTTCACTTCGTCATTTATTTTTATGCAAGTGCATAAGATGTTTAAAATTTGGTAGTTATTTTTAAAACTTAATGATATAAAAAATATGGATTTCTTAACATGGAGTGGTGTTAAACTTTTTTTTTTTAATTTTTAAGTCTCCAATTAAATATTAGTGATTAAATAAGTATGTTAATAAGTGATATTATAATTATCTCAATTATTAGTTGGTATGTTACAAAAAAGAAAAAAAGCCTTTTTCACCGTCACGACTGCAACTATTATAACAAATTAGTTTTTTTATACAACCAAAACTTAAGTTTTTTATGAGAAAATATTTAGCAAAAGCATATTAGTTGAAATGAATATATATGTAAAAAAAATTTATAAAATCCTTGTCTAAAAAAAAGTAAAATGTAATTTCTTTTTTGTCACGACAATGACAAAACAGATGTTTCGATGTTTAAATATGTCATTTCAATGTTTAAATGCATTGTTTCAATTTTTAAATGCATCATTTAGATGTTCAAATGCGTCAAGGAAGAAGATTAAATTCAAAAAACCTTAATTAAAACACATGTTATAAGGAGTAATTTAAATAGATATAACTGTGTATTTAAAGGTTATGAACTAATTTAAAACATAACTTACTTGACACATTCTACATAAAAATACAGAAAGCGTATAA
>NC_088927.1:48912500-48935000 GCF_038396675.1 Hydra vulgaris | reverse complement strand
TTATTCTGTAACTTTTGAGGTTCCTCAACGTTCTATCCTTGGCCCTATACTCTTTTTAATTTACATAAACGATCTTCCAGATATTCTCACATCTAAGGTGGCATTGTTTGCTGATGATACTACCATTTATTCTTGTCGTGATAAGAAACCAACACCCTCTGATTGCCTGGAGGGGGCATTTGAGCTTGAAAAGGATCTCACTTCTGCTACAGCATGGGGCTCACAGTGGCTGGTGAACTTTAATTCAGATAAAACTCAATTTTTTTCAGCCAATCGTTATTGTAATAATTTAGATCTTCCTATATTTATGAACGTTGATGTACTCGATGAGTCACCTACTCTTCATCTTCTAGGATTAACTCTTACTTCCAATCTTTCTTGGAAACCATATATCAAATCGGTTGCAAAATTAGCATCTGCTAAGGTTGCATCTCTTTATCGAGCTCGCCACTTTCTTACTCTGGATTCTATTCTCTATCTCTATAAATCTCAAATCCGGCCTTGTATGGAATACTGTTGCCATATCTGGGGCGGATCTTCTAATGATGCCCTTTCTCTTTTAGACAAGGTGCAAAAACGCATTGTAAACATAGTTGGACCTGCTCTTGCAGCCAACCTTCAACCATTATCACATTGTCGTAATGTTGCTTCTCTTTCTCTTTTCTACAAATACTATAATGGGCACTGCTCTAAAGAGCTAGCGTCTCTTGTGCCATCTACTAAAATTCATTCTTGTGTTACTCGTCATTCAATTAAGTGTCATCCTTTTTCTGTGATTGTTCCTAAGTGCTCTAAAATCGCTTATTAGTCTAGTTTTTTTCCTCGAACATCAGTTCTTTGGAATTCGCTTCCTTCATTTTGCTTTCCTGATTCATATAATTTGCAATCTTTTAAATTGTCCGTCAATCGTTATCTTGCTCTACAACCTTCATCTTTTCTCTTACAGTAACTTCCAACTTTAATTAATGGCTGCTTGCAGCCTTGTTGGAAGCGAAGATGTTTAAAAAAAAAAAAAAAAAATTGTTTCCCGATTTCGCAATTGCATTCGTATGTTAACGTTGTTCAAGTTATCTTCATTATTTAATTCTTATTCATTTAATGACTTTCTAAAAAGTATATTTTATGAAAGTTTTGATTCCTTTATAGAAGTTTAAAACTGAAACTTATCAATATCATATAAAAAATAAGTATTTTAATTACTTAGTTAATTATACATATTTGATTCATAAAATGTAATTAAATATATTTATTATGCCGCATTTTATAAGTTTTATTCCAATAAGTACTGTTTCACTAGTTGCGGTGCGAAAGAGTTTCGTTTCGAAAGAAACTTGGTTTTTTATCATTATTGTAAAAAATAAAATCTTAAAATGTTCATATGTTGCAATACTGAAAATAAAATTTTATTATAAACATTTTGGTATATAAAAATTTTATTTTTCACAATTACATCCGTTAGACCAACAAATTTTTTTTATAGACTTCGAAGCGTTGTTTAGCGAAAGAGCTCCTTTCGCAAGTGCAACTTCCGCAAGCACTACTTTCGCATGTAGCAAAATAGTTTTATTTCGTAATCCAACTTACTAAAGGCTACATTTCGTATTTAGCATTTGCGAAATGAACATCGACGGTTTTTTTTGTTTCGTAAAATTCGGTACGAAAAAAAAAATTCCTGATTCTCAATGCCCTTTCGAAAGAATTTTATTTTTCAGGATTTGTACGAAATATTCAGGTTAACAGCTCTACCCTGTACGCAGAAGAATTTGGTAGCGAGATAAAATTTTCCAAATTTTGTGCACTTCATCCAGCTCAAATACTCACATATTTAGAGACGCCTCTCAAAACCTGCAGTTGTCTAATTCATGAAAATTTTGTTAATATATGCAAAGTTTATCCTCACAAACTAGGTAAACAAATGGATTCATTACAGCCCTCTCACTCCAGATTGCCTCTTACTATAATGTAGTTTTTGAGTTAACTGTCCTAACAACCAAATGCTACCACCATCCAAAGAGTAAAATGAAATATGCATTGAAGTCAGTTACATAAATTGGTACAAAGACAAGTTTAAAAATCGTCTACAGCAGGGATTGATCAAACATTCTTTGTATGCAACATATACAGAGTTTTTGAAAATGCTACCTCAATTTCGAATTCAGCATTTAATTAAATGCCTCGAAAGGTCTGTTTTTCGCCACTAAATAGATAATATTATGGATTGTAAATTATTAATACACTTTGATTTTAGCCAAAACTATTGCTGTATTCATCAAGAACAAGTTCAAAGTGCTTATTGGAGTCAATCTCAAATAACAACCTTCACTGTTACTGTTTATGGTAAAGATTTGAAAAATATGGTTGCTTATTTAACAGATAAAAATGATCATAGCAAAACATGCATCGGTATTTTCCTTGAATTAACTTTACAGGTATTAAATTATTTTATTACTTTTAAGGTAAGGTATAAACGATTCAACAAACAGATTAATTTTTACATCTTTTATTTTTATCTTTGAGGGATGCAAAAGATTTGTTATATATTCTGTAAAGGCTTATGCAACCAATTCAATAAACACAAAGTAACGTTTTGGAGTGATCTTCTCAATTTAAAAACCACTTTATGGTAAAATTCCTAAAGTATTGTCAAGCAACTCTTAATATTCCAACTTTCAAGTGGATTTTTCTTGCTACAGCCCACGGAAAAGGAGCTATTGATGGGGTAGGAGGAACTTTAAAAAGAATAGCATGGCAAAAGTTTAAAGCTGTCTTAAATATTGAGCAACAACATTGACTAAAATAAGACTTATGCTTTATCTGTCTTAAATATTGACTAAAACAAAGACTCTAAGCAATTATATCATAATAGTTATCAATAAGATGTTTAACCAATAAACTTGGGATAGGAACAATTACCAATGTCAACTAACATTTAGAAGCTCAATATAAAATGTACTAAATTGAATTATAAGCAACTTTTTAAACTTGAAGCTATTCCAAAACTTGATTTATTTTTTGTTAATTGGGTACTGAAAATGTTATTCTAGCAATGGTATTTTTGATGTTTTGCTAGTAATAACTTTTTCAACATTAATCAAAAAATTTGTAAAACTTTTCTTAAACTTTTACATTGGATTTTATTATTGGAAATCAAGCTTATTTATTTTATTAATTCTTTTTTACATATCATTATTTAAGATTATTTTATTTTTAAAAAATGTGAATAAATTTTAAATAAAATAACTTAATAATAATTTATTTAAAAGCCTATAAAAAGTGTGAACTTTAAAGTTCTTGATCATCAATAGGTTTTTTATTTTTTTATTATTTATTTGTTGGCGTTTAATAGAAATTTTTTTTACAAAAACTTTTTATTACTAAAAGATTTTCTTTAGAATGAAAAACATATATGTAATACTCAGGCCTTTCAAATAGTGTTTTTAAATTTTTGGACAATTTTTTTTTGAATTTTAGGATAATTTTAGGACATTGTTTGAAATACATTAGACTTTTTTGTTAAACTGATCCCTCCTCTCTTATCTCACCTGTTTTATTTTATATGTAACAAAAAAATCAAAACAATTATAATTAATGATAAGTAATTTACACAAAACAAAAAACAACAATTAAAATCAACTTTCACAAAAATTTAAAATTTTCACAAAACAAAATTTAAAATAAAATTTAAATTTATTGCACCATAGTTAGTCTTCTTAAAGAACAATGACTCTATCTGGAAGAAAAATGAAAAATATATTATAGATAAGTTTTAACTATTTATGTTAGCATTAATAAGTGGAACTATTTTAATTAAAAAAAATAAGGTTACATCTTAAGTATGTTAAACTTTTTTTTCAGGTAGTTGTAAACAATTTGTTTCATACAATTTTTTTTCAATTCATTATTAATTCATTTTCTATTTTTTTCTGTGCATACAGTTTCTGCATAACTGATTTTTTTTAGTCTTTTTCTTTCTTTTTTTATTTCTTATGACTCCTGAAGTATTCTTCTTTTTTTCATCTTCTAGCACATCTTTTCCTCATTTATCCTCAGGAATAATTAGGTATTCAAGGTTTGCTTTTGTAGCAGCATTAATAAGCTCTTTAGTTATAGGAAACTCAAAAACAGACAAATGTCAATTACTGCCTTTATTATTCTTAATGTAATAATGGTATTTTTTGAGACAGATAACCTATCATTAGTTAGTAAAGCATTATTGACAGAAAAACCTTGTTCAGGGTGGGAACTAGCATGAGATAGTGTGAGAGCTGAATTTACAATGAGAGATTAATATATTTCTGAACACCCAGGATTTCATTCATAGAACATTGTAATAAATATTTAGAATGAAGATTTTACTCATCAAAAAACTTTAAGAACAACAGATACCATATGATCAGCCGTAGCATGGCTTAGAAAAGCAGAGTCTATATATATAACCACAATTCAATTCCATATTTGGGACCAACAAGCAAGATAAATGTTCATTTGCTTCTTTACTTGTTGAGTGGTTTCATAAAAATATAATATAAAGTATTTATTCCCAGATCTACAATCATAAAGAAATACAGGGTGGATGCTCGAAATCCGGACAATTTTAAATTTGCCAGCATTTTTTTGTCTTTAAATTCTATGTTGCGAAATTCAAAGATTAATCAAAACAAACATTGTACTCTCGGGAAAAAAAATAAAATTGCAAATTTACCACATCATGTCAAAGGAATATGACCGTAGAGTTGCAGTGGTTGAGTCCCTCCGCACCGGGCACTCTGTCCCAGAGATTATAAAATGGTTTGGCTTCCCAAAAAGCACAGTTTATGATATTGCAAAGACGTTTAATGATGGTTCAGAGTCTGTTGAACGAAAAGAAAAGACTGCTCACAAACCAATCAGGAATAAGGCCTTCATCAGCAGAGTACAGAAGTCGATCAACAAAAACCCCAGCACCTCCATCAGGAAACTGAGCAAAGATATGAATGTGTCTCATTACACCATAAGAAAAGTGATCTGTGATGACCTTAGGTACAAGTCCTATGTCCTGAAAGTCAGGCAGATGCTGTCTGCTTCAATGAAGGAGAAGAGAGTGGCTAAGTGTTCCGTTTTTTTAGCATCAATAAAACATGAAGCTGCAGGTAAACTTTGTTTTTTCAGCGATGAAAAAATTTTTACTGTGGATGCCAAAGTGAACAGAGGAAATGACAGATGGTTGGCTCAAGACCCAGAAGATGTCCCAATGATTGGTCAGACAAAATTTCCAGCCTCTGTCTATGTCTTTATGTCTGTTTCCAGCAAAGGCCATGTCATCCCACCAAACTTCTTCCAGAAGGGCCAAAATGTCAACAAAGAAGTCTACTTGGACCTTCTGATTAAGGTGGTGAAACCTTGGATGGACAAGTGTTCCAATGGTTGGCCATATGTGTTTCAGCAAGACTCAACTCCTGCTCATACCTCCAATTTGGTACAGGGTTGGCTTGAAGAGAATCTCCCTATGTTCTGGTCGAAGCTCTTTTGGCCTCCAAACTCACCAGATCTCAATCCATTGGACTATTATGTCTGGGGCACTTTGGAACGTGAGACCAATAAATCAAGTCACAACACTGTTGAATCTCTAAAGCGAGCAATTACTACTGCAGCTGCCAACATGTTGGCCGATGAGGTGGAGCATGCCTGCTCCAGGTTCAGGAAGCGTATCGAGCAAGTCATTGAAGCTAAAGGCAGCTGGATTGAGTGAAATGAAAGCTCTTATATGTGCACATTACTGTTTAAAATTTCAGAAATATAGTTTCGAAACTAATACTTTTATTGTAATTTTTATTTTGTGTCAAAAAAGTCCGGATTTCGAGCATCCACCCTGTACAGAGCATATATGGAACGCAAAGCCATGTGTTAGTATGTCACTTTTGTTGAATCATTCCATTTATCAACAATTTCAGAACCAGATTATTATTTTAACTTTATCTTTAATTTACTTGTGTTTAAACAATAAGTTAAATTATGTAAGTTTTGACTGTTACTATTTTTGCAGTCATAAATTTATTGTCTTGTTTATCCATTAATTTTCCCAATATGATATATATAATATGAACAATATGAACCAATATGAATAATATGAACCAATATGAACCTTCCAATAAAACAGTGATTATGGCCTTTTAATGAGAATGATAAGACTGAGGGTGGCTTACCTTGCATTCTTAATGAATGTGTCTAGCCCAAGCATATTAAAATATGTTATTTAAAACTTCAGGATATTCAGGATAAGTTATGACAATTTAGAACATTTCAGAACAGATTTTTAAAAATCAGGAATTTAAGCAATTTCAGTACATGTGGGAGGCCTGCAATATTGGTAATATCATAATTACTTGTTTATAGACATGGACATTTAATAGTACTTAAGTATAATGTTCAAAAAAGTGATGATAATGTTAAGTTCAGTAAAAGTAAATATTTGAACAACCAACAATGTGTAAATTATAAATTATCAATTTTGCACTTTATCTCTAATCAATTTAAATGTAATACTGAGTAAGTTACTGTTAAAAAATATTAAAATGAATAAACAAATTAACAAAAATAACCAATTCTGAAATGTAGTGTATTAATTAGTTATGAATTAGTTTACATAAAAACACTATTAAAATTATATAAGATCTAAATCAAAGTGTAAAAAATATGGGAAATGCTAAAAAGATTTTATTATAGTCGTTTATTAATATGTGGAAGCTTTAAAACAGTATTTATTTGAAAAACTGAATAAATGCCATTTAAAAAAATTATTAAAAAAATGAAAAAACAACAATTTTAGATAATTATATACATACAAAGCTAAACATGTTTTGGAGTTTCTGTATTGATTGCCTGTTGTATTCTGTTGCTGACGATGTAGTACAGATTGCCTGTGGACTTTGGATACAACTGTTACTCTGATACAAATAAAAATTTAAACTTTTATTTTATTATTATTTCATATATAATAACTATATATATATATATATATATATATATATATATATATATATATATATATATATATATATATATATATATATATATATATATATATATATATATATATATATATATATATATATATATATATATATATATATATATATATATATACATATATTAAAATTTTAAAATTATTAAATAAAAACTTAAAAACAAAAATTTTAATTTTATTTTTTTAATAAGTGTAGGTATATACATGTTAAGACTTTGTACTTTTTAAATAAACAAATGCCAAAAAAATTTATCTGACAAGTATTTCACTTTTTCACATATTTAAAAAGAATTGATAATAAGATTTAAAATTTAAATATTTAAATTTACATCTGCTTTACGCCATATCAATCACAATGATAAATGTTCATTCAACAGAATTTAATACTTAAAGAACGCAACAGGAACAATTAGTTCCTTTCAAAAGATTTGAAAATGATAATTGAGCAATTAACAGTAAATAATTAAGAGATAGAAGAGTAGAACAAATAGAGAAAGATAACTTGACCAGGGGTTATTATTTTAAAGAATCATATTGTTAAAAACAACTACCAGAGCAAGTGAAAATGAATAATAATGTTCCCAACGAAACAAAAGAACATGGAAAGGAGAAAATAATAATTACTTTTGGTTTAATAACTCAAAAACAAACAGAAAGCAAATAAAGAAAATAGTATCTTGATCAAAAAAGATTTTTTTTAAACTAAACCTCAGAATGAATGTGTCAAATATTATTAAGCTTAAATCTAATACTATTGATAAGCAAGCTTTTGTTGTTGTATCAAATGATAAAAACGAGAGAAATTTGATCCTCAAAAAATCTTAAGAATTAAGAGATTCAAAAGAATATGAAAAGATACCTATAAATCCAGATTTGACATAAAGTGTAAGATATCAAGCAAAATTGTCAAGAGAAGAGTTCAAATTAAAAAACATTGAAAATACGAACAATGAGTATTATTACACTATCAGAAATGATAAAATTATAAGAAAAAAGTTTAATAATATTAAGAAAAAATAACAATAGACAACATTAAAAAAACAATAAAATAGTTTATATTAAAAAAAAAATGAGATAAAAGAAAGTTATTTAAAATACTGTTACATAAATGTTGTTTAATAATAAACATAATGAGCTGTTAATTGAAATTGAGAGAAAATTGCCACACATAACTATGGTGGGCGAGACATGGTGGACAGACAACTTGATATATATATATAAAAGATCAAGCCATTGGAAAAGGTGGTGAAGTGTATATTATTAAAATTTTAAAATCTTTTAAAATTTCAAAATTGCCCTTCAAAGTAACTTACGTGAAGAAATTTGGTGTTTTGTAAACATTGGTAAAAGAAGAATTATGTGTGAATGTATTTATTGTACTAGAGTTAGTGACAAAAACATAAGTATTATGAGGTCAATTAAAGTATCTGACAGTATGATATTAAATAAAAAATTGGTACTTTCTTATACAGAAAAATTTAACTTTCTTCAATTTGATTAGAAAAATTATGTTGGGAAAGTAACTGAAAAAAAAGAAATTTTAGATGGCTTAGATAAATTCTATGTTCTAAAATATAATTAAGCAAACAATTTTTTTTTAATTTTTTTATTGTAAGTATTGTTTAGGTGTATTGCCTGTCTAAATTTTGTAATCATATGAGTATATTTTTAAATATTCTTCTATTAATCTTTATTTTTGTCTTGACAACTGTCAAAATAAGCTTTTTTTAAAAAATAATTCTTCTCTATTTAAATGTACTTCATTTTTCCCTCAGACGTTCACTGCTCGTGTGTGACCATGAAATGAATTTATATGCCAAAGTTTTTAAGTAAAATATAATTAAGTAAACATTTTATCTTAAAAATAAATTTTATATCTTGTAATAACAGAAAGAAACTCAAGAATTTTCAATTATGTACACCACCAGTCACTTCAAAATGAATTAAATGGGCATCATATTCTTAACTCTTGCTTTAACATTACCCTGTCAAATAAAATTTTTAATCATATACAAAAAATGTATCATAAAGAAAACTACATTAATATGAACAATTACTTTGATAAAATTAACTGGGAAAAGCTCTTTAAAAACCTTAATGCAGGTGAATGTTAACTCTTTGAAAACCTTAATGCAGATGAGTGTTAACTATTTGAAAACCTTAATGCAGGTGAGTGTTAACTTTGAAAACCTTAATGCAGATGAGTGTTACATTAAATGGTTACAGCATTTTGAAATGATGTGTAATCTGCAAGCAATGAATAAAATCGAAAAAGCACTTAAATAAAAAATTAGCAGCACAAATTTTTGTATTCCCTTAATAGCTTATTGACACAAAAATTTGTGTCAATGAGCTATTAAGGGAATACAAAAAAATTAACAAAGCTGTTTAAAAATTAACAAAGTTATGAAAAAAAACTGTAAAATCTACAACTTCAGAGCATGAATATGAAATAGCTATAAAATGAGTATTAAAAAAATCACAAAAAAATCCTAAACTGATATACCAATAAACAGTAAAACTAAAAAGAGTTTTATCAGTAACTTGGTTGGTGTTTTGCTATAGGAAGAATACTTGTAACCATTCTGTTACTCACTTTTTTATATAAGACTGTTATAGGATTTGTACCATCTTATGTTTTAAAACCAATTAATTAAATTTATAGCAGGTTTCTAAATTGCACAGTAATAGAAACAATGAACTGGTTTCACATAATTTAAATCTTTCTTTTATGATTATGTAATAAACATAACAGTCTATAAAAAGTTGTTTGGTAAAATACCAATGGATACCCTATTAAATTACATACATTCACCCAGAAATTAATACAACCGATATACTTGTTTGTGAATTGTGAATAAATAGTGTTTTAGATTTTTATAAACTGAAATTTAAGAACTTGTAGTCAACTGAGGTTAATGAACTTGTAAATTGTTTATTAACTTATAATCAATTGGTTTTATTTTAATATAAATTTTGTAAAACATAGATAAAAACTTTAATAAACAACTTAAGTAAAAAACAACTTAAGTAAAAAAAGCCAACTACAAAAATCATAATCCTGTACATACATTTACAAAAATTTATCTGGGGGAGGGGTGGGGGTAAAAACAATGCAGAACCAAACAAGCACTCAGGAGGGGATACCCTTCACACACTATCATTGAATTTTGGATTCACTCTTGTATAGCACAAATGAGTTAAATGTCAAGTTAGTAAAAAATATAAATGCAAGGTTCAAAATCTGTAATAGTTTATTTTTATCATATAAAAATAGTTTATTTTTATCATTTATTTGATCGGCTTATCCACCATATGTGGGTAATTACATACAAATAATTAAACCATGCCATATGTATTTCAAATGGAAAATTTAAGTTATATTAAATGAATATATCCTTAAATTGAAAATATTATAAAAATAGTATTATCATCACATTATGCTTTAAATGAAACAAGATTTATAAAAAAAATTTAAAAAAAATTTTTTTATAAATCTTTAACCAAAACCAAAAAAAAAAAAAAAATTGGTTTTTGGTTAAAGTTTTTTTAAAACTTTAACCAAAAACCAATGCAACTATAACAAATATTTTTTTAAATATAACTTTAAATCAAAGGACCATGCAACCAGTGGTGTCATGTTGAAAATAAAAGTGCCGGAACGGCTGAATAATATATATATATATATATATATATATATATATATATATATATATATATATATATATATATATATATATATATATATATATATATATATATATATATATATATATATATATATATATATATATATGACATATAAATTATGTTAGTGTATTCTACAAATAGAGAGTTCAATGTTCTTAAAGAACAGAGCAATAATAAATTTGTAAAAACACTTATCTAATTTTTATCTTCAACATCATGTTTTTCCATCAGTAGGTTCATCAGGCTTCCTGATGAGGTCTTTGCCGAAAAATGAATAATTTGCCGACCTCAATCTTTTTGAGGTCGGCATCAGGTTGGCAAAAATTATTTGATACAAAGGTCAAACCATAAAACATAGAAACGAGGTCGGCAATTTTTTGCCGACCTCAAATACTTTCAGATCGGCAGTTAGGTCATAATTGCTGAATGCCAACCCTAATTCTGAGGGTTGCTAATTTATATATATATATATATATATATATATATATATATATATATATATATATATATATATATATATATATATATATATATATATATATATATATATATATATATATATATATACATATATATATATATATATATACATATATATATATACATATATATATATATATATATATATATATATATATATATATAAAGTACTGAAACGACATTCTGGACTGTTCCCGCTCTATGACATCACTGTATGCAATTATAATAAAATTTTTTTTATATAACTTCAAAAAAACAAAAGATCCAAAAGGAATAAAAAAAAGAATGAATGAAGGAAAAACTAGTTATTGAGATATAAACTTGTCATCTTTTAAAATAAAAAAATAATAAAAAGTCATCTTTTAAAAAAAAGTATTACTAAATTATGACAAAAACTAGACAAAAAAAGCGGTTTTTGAACCAAGTAAATAAAACTTAATGTATTAAAGAAGAACTTTGTAATATTAAAAACAATAAAAAAGATAACAAATAAGTGTTAATGAGTAGTTATCAAGGGCTAACCTCAAGCAATAAAAACTTGCAATAAAAATCAGTTACTAATATACAAAAACATACCTGTGATAATTTTGTTAACTGTTTCTGTGGTTCAATTTTGTCACACTTGGGATAAATTTTTATATCAAGAAGATGATGAAGAATACTAAATAAAATAAACAAATATATTTTACAACTTTTTATTTAAAACATGCTTACATACTAATTTTCAATTGATAAAAAGAGTTCAATTAATATAGATTAAAAAAAAGAGGTTACTAAAAATGAAAAAAGATATTGCCCATTTACTGTAAAACTACAATTGAAAAAACAAAGATTTTAAAAGTTGTTTCTAATACACTGAAAAGAGCTTTTAAGCCCAGAAAAAGACCAGAATGCCAGACTTAAAAGCTTTTAATATTTTGAGCATTGGCTTTTACATCACTTCCATGGTAAAATCTCTGAACTTTGAGTTAAAGATGGTTGAAAACTTTGATAAAAATTTACACATTAAATCCTTATGATGTTGGTATAATTAAAGATAGAGGAATGAGTTCTAATCAGAGCTATGCACAGTGGCGTGCTCAGTCACAAAGATTGTCAAAGAACTTGCTAAAAGTAAACAATTTTAAGTTAGCTAATCCAGTGTTTCACAGGAAGACGTGCGACCGCAACTTACTTAAATTTATCTTTAAAAAAACTTTAAAAAAAAAAAAATCTTAACAAAAAAGAAAATAAAAAAAATTCATAACTAAAGCAAAAAAATAAATATATATATATATATATATATAACCCAACTAAAACAAAACTCATTAAACTAAAATGCTGAAGCTGTTTAATTTACGCATTAAAAAACCATTTCACTTTTTTATTTTAAATTTGTACTTTTTTTTTTTTTTATATATTTTTCAAAAGATAAACATTTATCATAAAAAATACATAATTATCTGTCTTCTCTATCTAGCCAGCGCAATTATATGACCACACAAAAAAAAGCAGCTGGCCAAAAAAAATAAAAGCATTTTATTTTAAATTACAACAAAACCTTTATGTTCATTTGTTCAACTTTTATGAAAAAAGTTTTTTATACCAGTTTTTTTTAAATTATTTTAACTAGTAATTATTTAAAGCATTATTTTCGCTATTTTTATTTTAATTTAAATAGCAGGAAAAAAAGACATTTTTAAATCGCGCAGGCTAACTTAAAAGTGATCATCCTGCCAGCGCTTTTTTGTGGGCTGACATTAAATTTCAAACGGAGAAGACTGAATTATATAAGTAATTCATTAGAAGTGTTTTGTTGCTTCATTAAAAATAGTTTCGATAATATAAAAACATTTAGGATCAAATTTATTTAATTGAAATGGCTATCTAACACGTCTTTCTTTTTTTTCAAGGAAATTTTTGTTTATCTTTTTAAATGTATTAACTTTAATTATTCTTATACTAAAATTCCTTAAAGAGACTTTCATTGTCGTAGAATGTCATCGTTTATAAAAACAAAACAATTTTTTTTTTTTTTGATAACAATTATTATAAAAAATGCACACTTAAACAATTTATAAATTAAAAAAATATATACAACTGTCAATTATACTTTAAAAAAAAACATTATCAGTAAACTGTTACTTTATTTAAAACCATTTCGTTAATATAAAAACATTTGTTAAGAAGTTTTTGATGTAGTTTATTTCACTTAAGGTAAAACTCAGAATATTTTTCATTCAGCACAATTTAAAAATGTTTTTTGAAATAGCCGGGGTCAGATCAGGTTATCCTGCTACCAGTCATATCAGGTTATCCTGCCACTGGTAACATGTAACCCAGTACAATCTGCTTCATGTCCTGCTGCCTTGTAGGATATGCCTTTTTAGGCAAAGGCTAGGAGATGCCAACTCTGATTTAAAACACCCCCTGCCTTGGGGCTCTTGGTTGAGTAAAGGCTAGAGATGGTGTCTCGATAAAAATACTCATCTTGGGCAGATATTAAATGCACCTGGCTACTGTCTTGTAGAAGGCCTCCTAGGCAAAGACTTAAGGGGTACACAGATTCTATTGCAGTAACTTTTCTTCTATTGAGTCTTATCTCTTGCAAAGTTCACCAGACCTACTTGCTCTTTGTGAGACTAATATGAGTTCGGCTGTCTCATCTTGCGATCTTAGTGTTGACGGTTATCTTCCTCTAATTCATAAAGACTCCAATAGTCACATGCTTAGCCTAGGCATTTACATTCGTAAGAATTCACCAATTTGTCGTGAAACTAAGTTTGAATCCACAGACTACTCTTTCATGTGCTTTCGTTTAGCACCACTTCACTCTATTGCCTTTCTCTTTGTTGTATATTGCTCTCCTTCATCTCAAGACTGCACTCTTTTTGACGTTATTTCTGATCAGATTGACCAAGCCCTCTCTCTTTATCCATCAGCTAATATAGTTGTTGTCGGTGACTTTAATGCTCACCACTCTGAATGGCTTGGCTCTAGTGTCAGTGACTCTACAGGCATTAAAGCCACAACTTTTGCCTTTCTCAATCCCAAACTCAAATAGTCAACTTTCCAACTCGCTTTCCTGACAACCCGAATCATCTACTTTCTCTACTCGACTTATGTCTTGTTTCTGATCCTAGTCAGTGCTCAGTTTCTCCACATTCACCCTTAGGTTCTTCTGATCACAGTTTGATCTCTCTAAAACTAATATCAAATTCTTCTTCATCACCTGAATCCCCCTATTATCGAACCTCTTACAACTACAGTAAAGCTGACTGGGATTCTTACCGTGATTTTCTTCGTGATGGCCCTTGGGTAGAAATCTTTCGTCTTCCTGTCAACAAATGTGCTTCTTACATAACTTCGTGGATTCAGGCTGGCATGGAATCTTTTATTCACTCTCGACGATTCCAGGTCAAGCCTCACTCCCTCCATGGTTTTCCTCACACTGTGCTGCTGCGATTGCCAATCGAAACTGTTACTTCCACATTTATCAGCAAAACAATTCTCCAGAAAACAGACGTCTGTTTCTTACTGCTAGAAACAATTGTAAAAAGGTTTTGTCTAACGCCAAAACCCGCTATTCTCAGGTCATGAAATCTCGTATCTCATCTCAAAAATTAGGCTCTCGTGACTTCTGGAGAATCTTTAATAATATCAATAATAAGGGCAAATCTATAATTCCACCTCTCTTGTATGGTTCAGACTTTGTCACCTCACCTAAAGACAAAGCCGAATTGTTTGCTAAAAACTTTTCATCAATATCATCTCTTGATTCCACTAGTTGCGTTCTACCTGATATTGCCAACAAACAGGTTGATCCATTGCTTGACATTCATATCACTCCAGCATCTGTATCTAAAGTGATTTCCCGCCTAGACTCTTCTACAGCTTGTGGCCCGGACAACATACCTGTTATTGTCTTGCAGAAGTGTTCTCCGGAGCTGTCGTCTATACTCTCAAAACTATTCAACAAGTGCTTATCAGAGTCTTGTTTTCCAGCCTGCTGGAAAGCCGCATCTGTTATTCCTATCTTCAAAAATTCAGGAGAGTGATCTGATTCGTCTAATTACCGCCCCATAAGTCTTCTTCCTATCATAAGCAAGGTTTTTGAATCTTTAATTAACAAACACTTAATTTCTCATCTTGAATCTAATAACTCACTTTCTGATCATCAATATGGATTTCGATCTTCTCGTTCTACAGCTGATTTGCTATCAGTAATAACTGACAGGTTTTATCGTGCATTAGATAAAGGTGGAGAGGTTAAGGCCATTGCTCTTGACATTTCAAAAGCTTTTGATAAAGTTTGGCATGCTGGTCTTTTTCATAAGCTTTCTTCTTACGGTGTATCTGGTAACACCTTTAAAATTATTAAATCCTTCCTTTCCAATCATAAAATAAAAGTTGTTCTTGATAAACAGCACTCTTCTTTTTATTCTGTAACTTTAGGGGTTTCTCAAGGTTTTCTCCTTGACCATATACTCTTTTTAATTTACATAAACGATTTTCAAGATACTCTCACATTTTAGGTGGCATTGTTCGCTAATGATACTACCATTTATTCTTGTCATAATAAGTAGCTAACACTCTGTGATTGCTTGGAGGGACATTTGAGCTTGAAAAGGATCTCACTTCTGCTACAGCAGAAGTGAGAAGAAGACACAGTGGCTGGTGAACTTTAATTCAGATAAAACTCAATTTTTTTCAGCCAATCCTTATCGCAATAATTTAAATCTTCCTATATTTATGAACATTGATGTACTCGATGAGTCACCTACTCTTCATCTTCTAGTATTAACTCTAACTTCCAATCTTTCTTGGAAACCATATATCAAATCAGTTGCAAAATTAGCATCTGCTAAGGTTGCATCTCTTTATCGAGCTCGTCACTTTCTTACTTCAGATTCTATTCTCTATCTCTATAAATCTCAAATACGGCCTTGTATGGAATACTGTTGCCATATCTGCAGCGGATCTTCTAATGATGCTCTTTCTCTTTTAGACAAGTAAACATAGTTGGACCTGCTCTTGCAGCCAACCTCCAACCATTATCACATCGTCGTAATGTTTAAGTCGTCTGTCAATCATTATCTTGCTCTACAATCTTCATCTCTTCTCTTTCAGTAACTTCCAACTTTAATTAGTGGCTGCTTGCAGTCTTGTTGGAAGCGAAGATGTTTGAAAAAAAAAAAAAAAAAAAAAAATCATCAAAGCAAAATGTAATTTGCCTGGTCATATAAAAACACGCAATCAAATGTCTTCCTGTGAAAGACTGCTATTCTTTCTATAATTAAAGGATGAACTGAGTGATGTGGATTTCGAGCAACCGTACAGTGGTCTAAAATGTCAAAAAATCTGGTAAAAACCATAATTTAAAAAAAAAGAAAATACGAGTTATAAATTTATTTTGAATTAAATTTTGTTATTTGCCCATAAAGTGGTTGCTATGGAAATCTTTTCACCCTAAAAACAGTGTTATATATGTGACTATTCAGGGACCGATTCAGGATTTTTTTATATTTGAGTTATGTAACTTTCAGGTAGGTTCTAAACTCCAAATTTTTTTTTATGTCCATACTTATGTTATATAAAGATGTTTTCCCAAAAAATTGCGCTGTTTAGAGTCTGGAAATTAAAAATACCTGAAAAAGATAGCAACATAGCTTAATTGTGAGGGGAATTGATTTTTCAAAATATATATTATTATATCTTAAACTAGGTGGAAACATCTTCGAGGTTCTAAAATTTTATTGAAAAATAATATTTCGTTTAGAATTTATACCTAATTTAAATTTACAGCCCCCTCCTTTTGAAAGTTGTAGACTTTAAATACTTAAAACTTTAAAATGCCAGATGATTTTTTGATTAAATTTCAAATATATATACAAATTTCAATCTTATTAAAGAAAGCAATTTTTTTTCATTGGAAAAACTAAGTCCCTCACATTTGGGCTAGTTACTTTTTAGAGCATTTTTGTTCCCATGTTTATATGACATAAGTATGGACATAACAAAAAACCAGTTGTAATACGCAGTTGTAATATTAATAATTATTAAAGACAAATAATGGAACTATAATAATATGCAAAAGTAGTTGCTAACATTTCTTTCATTTTTTAAAGTTTGCTTATAATTAAGCATAAGTTATTTAAAACACGTTATTTAAGATAACAATCAATTTGGACTTTTATCATTTGCATTTTTAAGTAACTACTTAACTTAATCAATTTCCGTTGTATAAAGTTTTATAAAGTTAACATTTTAATGTAAACTAATTTTCTATGAAGTCTTATACCAGAAATAAAACAGTGATAATGCTGTTACAATATCAAAGTGACTGCTAAATATAAAAAGGCTGAGTAATAGAAATAGTAGGTGTGCATCTCACATGACCAGTATGGGTACTTTCAAATAGTTGGTCACATGACCAGCATGGGTACTTTCAAATAGTAGGTCACATGACCAGTGAGGGTCAAATTTTCGATTTAATAATCGAAAATTTGAGTTTTGATCAAATAATTTGCTATGTATAGAGTTTTCAAATTTTTTTAAAAGAAATGACAAAAGAATAACCAGCTTGTAACTTAATAAGTGAGAAAAAATGTGAAAATAAATTTAAAAAACTGGAATTATTCTTTGTTTTTTGTTTTTTTTTCGAACTTATTTTTGGTTAAAACAAATTAATAAAAAATAAATAACAATAACTGTAACTTAAAAAAATTTTTTAAATTAAATAAAAATTGACAAATAAAAATTAAAAAATTGAATACAAATTAACAGCTCCTTCTACAGTTATTTTTTGGGGCATTGAATTTATTAGTCTTTCAAGGAATGCTTCATCAACATCTTTTATTATTGAAATCTAAAACCAAAAAAAAATAATATTAGCAAAAAATATCTAAAAGTGGTAATAAAATATTAATTTATAAATAAATATTATTTTTATAAATACTAATTTATAAATAAATATTCATTTAAAAATATATATGTTATTTATTTGTCTTTGAGAAAAATATGATAATGCCACATGTATTTTTTAAAGTGGTTAACAACTTTTGTCCTTTTTCAGAGATAAATGAAACAAAAACAAATGATCCACATCCTTAAAATTATAAATATATTTATAACAGTTAAATATATTTCTTCGTTTGCTATTAATCTTTGTTTGCTATTAATGTAAAACAAAAAAACCTTCTGTTATTTATTATAAAACGTTTTTATCTTTTCGATTTTTTCAAACTCCCATTAAATATATAATGAACTTATACATAATTATGACACTTTTAGTTAGAATGTACTCTTCTTCCATAGCAAGTGCATCTAACGGGCTGTAACTCTTTCTCAATATCTGTTAGATAATTTTGATCAAAACTCCCTGACTGTCATCAATCTCACTGTTGTCAGCTTTATAACCATCCAGAGGATTTATTTAAAATATTGACTTGGAATTATCTAAGAGAAGTTCAGAAGGACGTTATATTGTTTCTAATGATTGAATAACTATTGCTGCACTTTGATTGCTTAATGGTGTCCATAACGTGTATCTGTTTGGGTCACAATATAAGATAAGATACAGATAAGATATAGCAAAGATTCAATATGAGCAACATTGCAGGCTAATTTTTCCCATACTTTACTAACAGCAAAACTTCCTTTATCCAACAATTTACATTAGGATCAATGGAATTATCATCATATTTAACAACAACTTTTTTTACTGTGTCTTTGTAAATATCTATACCAGCACACACACACAGTAACTCTACACTCATCTGAACTTGCTATGTATGCTATTTAATAAAATCAACGAATCTGCTGATTATCATACTTAAAAATGGTCACACATTCTTACATTGCAACTTTGTTTTTATTCATTTTTTTGGCACTCTTGTGAGTTCATCAGAAACACTTTTAGTAGTTGGCACCCATGTAACATTTACATTTATGGGATAATCCTCTGCCAATTTTCTAAACATTTTAGGCCTTTGTCAAATTAACATTTCATATAGCACAGCACATTCACAGGTTAATTATGAGTCAATTCAGATTTTAACTAACTGAATACACTATGAGAATCAGTTTTAGTAGAAACACCACTCAGGTTCCATTTCAATGCCATATTTAGACTTTTAATACAAGCCTCCAATTCAGACTTTGGTTAGTTCCATATTGCATCTTTAACTTTTTGGTCACCTTGCATTATTACAACTTCTTTGCCAGTAAACTTGCATTGCACTGCACAGTTAGAATGCATTTGGTTTGAAATTCCAGACAACTTTTGCAGGACTTTATATACACCAACCACAAAAAAATTTTCTGTTAAAAAAAAGAGTTTTTATTATTCAGCATATACTTTTGTTCTTGGCCTCCTTAATTATAACCTTTAAGCCCACTATATACATATATGCATACTATATACACACCTACCTATACTAATGCATTTACCTCAATTATCCCTACATTGTCTGCAGATTGCACCACTTTTAAATAATATTAAAATAAGGCTAGACTGAACATCAACTGATGGGTTTGGTTTAAGGCAGATTTAATCAACAAAAAAAAAATTAAACTTATATTTCTTGTATTTTCTTGTATACTTCTTGTATATTTTTTAGGGGTAAAAAAAATGATGGCAAAAAAATTAGATTTTATTGTCAATTAATTGCCATTAGATTTTTTATCAAATAAATCATAGAAACAGATACTTGCTTGTAATTGAGTATTGAACAGTTTTCTGTGTTAATAAAAAGATTTATAAAATCTGTTGTTATTAATTTAGAGAATGGTTTGAGATGTGGAAATCTCAATTTCTTCTCTTATTACTTGACTGAAAAACATCTTCAAGTTAAGAAATACAGTTTTGTTTTTCTAACCCTTCATCCTCACTCATAGATCACAATAAATACATATGATAACGTTATATAAAAACTAAAATTAAATTCCTATAATATATAATGTTCAAACTTACAGGAAATTAAAATTTGGGGTGCATAGATGCATTGGCATCAATTCTATATTATATGGAATACAGAAACAGAAAAAAAATTATTCCATTAACAAAAATGCATTTATAAGCTTTATTTATTTTATAGCCGTATCTGCAGCCACTAAACCTTTTGAAATATTTGTTGAACAGTCTTTTATCAGGAGTCCTATACTTTTTTAATGTCTTTTTATAATTTAGAACAGAAATCATATGACTTATGGATCCAAACTTTAAAAGAGAGAAATTTAAAATCAAGAAATATACATTTAAAAAAACTTTTATTATTTAAATGCATATAAAAAAATGTTTTTTTTTTTTGCAAAATTTACAAATTGCTTTTTGTTTATTGCTTTCCAAATAAGCCCCAGAACTTTTATTTGATTTGCTCGTTGTGAATTTATTTCTTACTAAATTTTATTTCTAAGTTTATTCCTAGATTATAGTAAGAAATTTATATATATATATATATATATATATATATTATATATATATATATATATATATATATATATATATATATATAAATATATATAAATATATATATATATATATATATATATATATATATATATATATATATATATATATATATATATATATATATATATACATATATGTACATATATATATATATATATATATATTAGTCCACTATACCATACAAAAAAAAATGTAACTTTTTAATGTCTTAATATAAAATAATTTCATATAATGAAAAAAAAAATTATAAAAATAATTTTGTACAGCAAATAATGCCACACCTTATGACAAGTTTGCAGTATGCCGATAATGAAAATTGCATAGATTTGATAATAGACAACTGCATAAATTCACACTGCTTAAAAATATATATTTTTATGAAATAATTGTGATTTTATTAAAATTATTAGATTATTAGATATTATAAAAATATTTTGATAGTGCACTTGAAGCTTAATTTAATCTGGCAGCTTCTTCAACAATCTAGTCAACAACTAGCCTGTACTGCAGATCTGGATATGTGCAACAGTTTCATTATTTAATTATTTAACATGTTTTTAAATTGTTTATTTTTTTTGTTTATATCTGTTGCTTATTCTCAATCAAATTTGTTGTGCCAATTACAAAAGCAATCTTAAAATAAAATTACTTAAATAGTATTCAATTTATTAATTACTTATAGCAGTAGCAGAACTTCATGTTTTTTATTACAGAGAATAAACAGTTAGTGAACAAGAATAACCATAGCTGCTTGTCCACCATATATAAAGACTAACAGAGAAACTGAAATATATCTTAATGGTCATCCAATTGAAAAGTTTTGTGAAATGAAGCTTCTTTCGAAAGGTGATGTACTCTGAAGATTTTAAACATATTATGCGAGAAAAAATCTACAAAAGAAAACTTGAAATTCGCTGTTAAAAGAATTACAGAATATTGGGCCAATAATTCCAAAATTCCAACAGTGCAGATTAAAATATATTTCTAAAAATAGAGAACGAATATTTAAAAGGCCTTTTCAAATAGAGAGCTCTCGTAGATCCTACTCCAAGATTGAAAAGAAAAGAAAATTCAAAGACAACCTTGATACCTTTTTTGACATTATTAAATGTTAAATGCTCTTGAAATGAAAAAAAAAATCGAAGTTCATGCATTTTTATTGACACAGAGAGAGAAGGATAGAAGGGGCTTGATGGAGAGATATTCCACTAACGGTTCACTGGGATGGGAAAATTTTACCAGAGTTGACAGGAACTGATAAAGTCGACAGATTGCCTGTAATTATATTAGGGGCAGGTATTACCAAACTTTTTGGCGTCCCAAAACTTCCATCAGGAATAGATGAAGATATGGTGAAGGCTGTGCTGAATTGTTTTGAAGACTTGTGCATTAAGATTGTGTACAAACGATGTCATTTAATACCACCAGCAGCAATGTTTGGGTGCCTGTACTTTAAATGAGTTAAAATTTGGTCACAATCTTTTAAATTTTGCTTGCCTTCATTGTATAATAAAAATCGTTGCAGAAAATATTTTTGCTGCAATGATTTCCATCAGAATTCGTAAAAAAAAAAAAAGCATTTAACTGGAACTGTACATTTTTTAAAGAAACAAATCGTTTTATAAAAAAGTATTTTAATTTTAATAGACTTAAAATAAAATTTTTAAAATTTAAATTTAGTTTTAAAGGAATGTATAATAGTAAAACGTTGAATGAAATATTTAGCTTTAAACAAATGTAAAATAGTTTAGCTATTTTTATTAAAGTTTTTTTCTAATCGCCTGCTAACTAATTCATTACGAAAAAAAAGTCCATAGATTATTATATGCATAAGGGAATTAAAAACTTTTTTTTACTTTTTTTTATTATTATAAAA
>NC_088927.1:48825000-48907500 GCF_038396675.1 Hydra vulgaris | reverse complement strand
ATTACGATTAGGTATAGCAGCTGCACAAGAAGGTCAAAATCATGGAGTAGAATGAGACTTGACTTGAAACCAACAAGAAGGAATAAAAGCTTCCATTCCTGCCCCAATCCAGGAGGTTACGTAGGAGGTAAATACTTCTATTTTGTTTCAATTTTTTTTTTTTTTCCAATTTTTAATAATTAAATTTACTTTTTTTATTGTAATTTAACATAAACTAATTTTTTTCTTTTCTCAACATTTGTATAAATGAATTAAAGTATATTGTTGTTTTTTTTCATTATTTCTTAAAATTTTGATTTTTTACTTTTAAAAAGTTATTATCAAACAAAAAAATTACTTGTTGCAAAACTTTTTGTTATAAAATCATTACAACAAAACAAACAAACAAAATTTAAAATATCAAAAGCGTTGCTAATATAAAATAAAATTTAACACGTACTATTTTTTAGCTAATAATTTTTGTTTTTTATTTTTTAAATTGGATAACTATTTTTTCTATTGTTTGTTATGAGAATTTGTTCAATTAAATATTCTTGCGCTTGCAAAATGATAAAAAAAAATTTATTATGTTTATTTTATGATTTCTTTTTTTATGCGGCTATAACATCTTTTTTTTTACTTTTATTGAACATTTTTTATGGAAAAGTTAGATTAATAAAAATGAAATTTTCTCTGTTTTTTCTTAAGTTATTACATTTGTAAATAACGCGAATATCAAATTGTCATGCAAACTTTTTTATGTAACCATCATTCAAACTTTATATAATATTAAGTGGTTTTTATAACGTTAATTACGTTAATTATATTCCGCATCAAATTACCCAAAATTCAGAAAATTTTAAATCATGGGTCCTCAAATTTTTTAAAAACTTCTTTGGCTGTTGCATCTTAAAAAAGAAAAGTAAACACATAAAATTTCAGCTAATAGTGTTGAGCGGTTGACAAGATACTGAAGTTTTAAAATTGACCTGGTTTCCTAAAATGACTTGGTTTTCATACATTCTGAAAAAACAATTTTCTTAAAAAAAATAAAAAATAAATATGAAAATAAACATATGTTTTTTTTGATGCTGAATTCAATAAATGTACTTAAAATGTACTTAAAAAAATATAAAAGGAATTTGCTCAAAAGTTAATGAAACAACTAGTTTCTATAAATCAACTTTTGATCTTAACAACTGAAAAAAATATCCTGTTTTTTTTTAATATAAAAACTGACTAGGTGTGATATTGAAGTGCATTTGTTTTTAAAATTTTGAAAACTATAGTTCGTAAAAGTTTATTAAAACTAGTTTATAAAAAGTTCAGTTATAGAAAAACAGTTATTGGTAAAAAAAAATTTAACAAATTTAAAATTATATATATATACATATATATATATATATATATATATATATATATATATATATATATATATATATATATATATATATATAGAGAGAGAGAGAGAGAGAGAGAGAGAGAGAGAGAGAGAGAGAGAGAGAGAGAGAACAACAGAAGAATTATGAAAAGGTTTGAATTATTTCTATACTAAAAAAAAAATTTTTTTTACTGAAAATTAAGTAGGAAAGAAGAATTCTCTTTTTTTTTACGAAATACATTAATACTAAGTAATTTATTATAAGATGTGTTCTATTGGGGTAATGACATCAGATGCATGCAAAGGCCAACAAGATGTTATTGAAACTTTAAGCAATGAAGAAAAAATTACTATATCATTACGCTGTAACATTTAACTTAACAATATTATGTGAAAGACATACTACAAAATATTTTAAAATGTATCCTATATGGCAGAAAGCATGTTGTGATCCATTTAATAAACATACAAAAAAAATCACAAGTAAGTACATTTAGTATTTAAATTATTATAGTATTTAGCATTTAAAAAAGAAAAGTAAACACACGCCTATGAAGCGCTCGCTTCATAGGCGAGAGGTTCCGAGTTCAATCCCCACCACGTCCCTGGTAGTACCGCGCTCAATTTGTTTCTCCGCGCAGCGGCCTTGTTCGTCAAGGTTTGTGTTTCGGAGTTATAGAATTGAGAGAGGGTTATAACCACTATTAAGTAGCCTCCTCATCTGTAGTGGCCTTCTTGGCCTTGAGAGGTGAATAACAAAAAAAAAAAAAAAAAAAAATTTAAATATTTTAATATATATACTTTTTTAATTTGCATTTTCCAAAACATAAACAATGTTTTGAATAATTGTGCAGATAAGCTTTATACAATTCAATTACTTTTAAAAAATCTTAGAGTAGTTATGATAAATGAGTCACAAGTCATGATGAGAAGTAGCTTGAATATTGCTCCTGGGAAGAAACTTTCCAAACCATATAAGCAAAAGATTGCCAGAAAAGAAGATCTTAAAGAAGAGAAGCAAAGTCAGGGTGAGAAATTTCTAATATCATAATTCAAATTAAAAAGACAGGAGATCAATGAAGAACTCAAAAATTTTAGTATATCTCTTTTAAAATCTCATTAAAAGTCATCAAGACATATACTCTCAGAAGGAAAGCGTAAAGTTGTGCGCATCAACGAAATGGTAAGTAACGTTACTAGAAAAACTGAAAGTCAATGTTCCCTTAAAACTGTGTTATGAAACAAATAGCATAAAAAAGAAGGCTGAAAACTTTAATGAAATTATGAGCTTGATGAAAGAAAAAATTCTATGTTCTAACAAAAGGACTATTGTTCAACTTCTAATACTGGCACCCCCAAGTTGGTTGATATTACCAAGCAAAGATGGCTAGACAATTTTTAATAAAAAAGAATTATTAGCTATCTCTCCGTTGTATAAAGGTAAAGTCTTACACAAAGAAATAGAAGATTCTGTTAAATTGTTTTATGACTCAAGTGATTCATGTAGAACTATGCCTGGAAAAAAAGATTATGTTAGCATTCAAAAGAACGTCCATAAACAAAAAAAACTGCTTTTGAGTAATTTAAAGGAACAATATGTATTATACAAAGAAAACAATCCAAAAATACAAATAAGTTATTCAAAATTTGCTTCACTTAGACCAAAGTGGTGCATTTTGTCAGGTGCAAGTCGTACACATTCTGTTTGTGTTTGTTCTTATCACCAAAATGACATATTGTTAGTAGATATTTATAATATTAGATTAAAGTATAAGGATTTACTTTTGAAAACCATTTGTTCAGTAGAAAACAAATAATGCATGCTTGCACAGTGTGATAATTGTCTTGGTAAAGAACCCCTTACCAAATATTTGTATAAGATTTTTGGAAAATACAAAGATGATTTTGAGGTACACCAATGGCAAACTACTGATCGTGCAACACTATTGAGTTTAACAGCAGATGTTCCAACGTTTGTTAAACTATTAATATCTTGCTTTGAAAAGCTACAAGCTAATTCTTTTATTGCTTACTCTCAACCACAGTACCTTATCCAACTAAAACAAAATATGGATCAATCAAACATTATCATTATTGGTGACTGCTGAAAATTATGCTTTTGTTGTCTAATATGAAATAAAAAGCTATCATTAGAACACCCAGAAATATTCTTTATATCCATTAGTGATATACTATAAAGTTTAATACGACTATACAGAAACCAAATTCTCACATCAGAAGCTATGTATGAATTTTGTATTGAGAAAATCAAGGTTGTTAACTTCATTTACATAAAGGGATTGGACTTACATTTACAATTGCCATCATTTTTATTCATACAAAATTTTTACATATCTATAGTTGTATAAATTTAAAAAAATTTAGATTTAGCATTATTTTGCTTAATGTTATTTCAACCATGCAATATTAGCTTTTAAACTTTCAGTTTTGTTTTGCATTAAAAGAATGGTTATTTAGACTAATTGAAAATACTTAGTTTGAATTAGCATAATTAATTATGCAGTGTAAATTTAAACTAAAACAAGAACTGCCATTATCAAAGATTTAATTGAAAACACAACTGATTTTAATTTTAAATCGTAAGAAATTTTACTTTCTGATGAAAAGGTTGAAGGAGCTACATCTACTGGTAACAACTTAACACAGAAGCGCTTTTCAGAACAAAAATATATCTAATTTTGTTAAAAAATAAATGGTTAAAAAGTGACTCGACAGATAAACATATTGTTCTGTGTTTGCTTAAACATGATTATGAAGGTTTTTGGATGCTTTAAATAAAAGATAGACAGATAGGGTAAGAACAATGAGGAACAAAGATAATCAATGACACAGCTATTTATCAGGCATCTAAAATTTCTGTTACACACTTGGTAAATTCAATAGGGTTAGTTTTTAAAAACTCATACAAGTTTTAAATGTTTACTTTTTAGCCTATTTATTTAAAAAAACAAAAGCAATAGTTTTATCGAGGTTAAGTAACGGTAGTAAAAGATAATTGACAATAGTACAATAAATTAAATTCATAAAAATTTATATAAAATAATAATAATGTAGCATTTTGAAAAAACATACGATTATTAAAAACTGTTAGAATTTTTTACTGTTAGATTATTAATAGCTCGTAGAAATATTACAGACTAAATATTTAAGAATTACAACAGTTTTAAAGCAATTATTATTTAATTTAATGGTAAAAAAACAACATGATTCTAAAATATGTGGAAAAAGCAGAAACAAGAATTATATAAAAAATATAATTATTATTTTCTCACAATATCTTTTTTTGTTTGTTCCATAAAACCACTCATTCCTTTCACAAGTATTGGATTAAGAACCACTGGTTCTGGTATAAGTGAATCATTTTGTTGGGTAATTGGTAAAACATTTAATGATAGCATAGCATTATTAACTTTATCAAAACAATTTTTTTTTTGCGGTATTACTTGAGTTATCAAAGTATCTCTATTTTCATATTTTCTCTTTTTTTCTTCTTTATTTATTGAATTTATTTTATCAGAAACTTTGATTTTAGTCCCTAAAGAACTAATTTCATCTCTAATGCAACATAAATCTTTATTAATAGAATTAGAGTTAAAAACTTCAACACCACTTCCAGAAGTATTGTTAGTAGAATAATGTAAATCTTCTTTATAACTATCAAAATTTCTATTATTAGATTTATCAATGTCAATCTTTTTATTTATGCTGTTAGTAACAGTGTTACGTAAATCTTCTTTATAACGTAAATCTTCTTTATAACTATCAAAATTTTTATTATTAGATTTATCAATGTCAATCTTTTTATTTATGCTGTTAATAACAGTGTTACCATTGACTTGGGATGGCATGAAAATATTTTGCATAATGTCGTTAGGTATCTCAACTAGACTTTCTATACATGATGTTAATAAAAGAGAACGATTTTCAACTCCTAAACTTAGCAATACATGATCGTATAAATATCCAATTGCATCTTCACTATGCTGAGGAAAGATTTCTTTTAATTCAATAATAATATCTTGTTTAAGTGACATTTCTAAGCATAATAATAAATTTTTAGAAATCAAAAGAAAATACATGTGTATATAAAAAACAAAATAAATTTTTATTATTCATATTGAATAATTTTTAATCTTCAAAATTTAAAACTAATCATACTACAAATTAAAAAAAAAATTAAAAAGCAAATAAAAATTAAAAACAATCCCAACGTGACAGTCAAAAACAAAATACCGATAAAATTAAAACCAATCAGATCACGTGTTTAAAGCAATGGCTTAAAGCAAAAACTAAAGGAAAACTAAAAGATTTTTGAAAGTACGCCAAAATGAAAATTAAAAATATGAAAAACTCATAACATGATCCCATTGTTATTCAGACCCCATTGTTGATTTTAAAATTTTGTCTAAATTTATATTAGTAAAGAAATGTATTTGTCTTTTCTGCATTTATTAACTTTTTTTTTTTTTTGATGTGAGGTATTAAAATACAGTGTTCGTTAACTAGGTAGGAACACTAGTCAAGCGATCCGTCAAGTAGGAGTCATTGTACAGTTAATTACACCGTTAAGTACTTCGTACCTCCTACAACAGCCTTAGGCATAGGCAAAATAGTAAGCCGCCGATTGGCACCCGATTGGTGAGGGCCTCTCAGTTGCACAAGAGTTTTTAGAGGTTTAAAAGAGTTTCTAAATTTTGTTTTCGAAAAGAAAGTTATTTTTCATCGCAATTCCCAAAGGAGTTTTATAGTTATATTTATATATTCTTTGAACACGAATAGAATTCTATGAACATTGATTGAAGTTTAATTAAACAAAGGTTTCATTGCAAAAAGAAAGTTATTTTTTACCATATTTTGAAACCCTATACAAGTTGGTAAGCAGAAGATAGTATGACTCAAAATGAGGTTTTTTAGCTTTTAAAAAAGCAGATCAGACAATATATTGATATATTGATAACATAAAAAGGAGAGCTGCTATACCGACTGATTAAGGTAGAATATGCAAGGGGATGCAACTACATCAACTGAGGGTTTGGGTTGAGCCAGGTATAAATCGGTAAATTTAGTAGCACTCTTACATTTTTTACGAAAACAGTATAATATCTGGTCTGCGTTTTTTTAAAAACTCAAAACCTTATTTTGAGCCATACTATCTTCTGCTTACCATACAGCTCAGAAAAGGCAGAAATATGAACAATCTGATTCGCTGATTTTGAAAGAGAGGCAAGTTGGCTTTTGTTGAAAAATATAATTTAAATCAAAACAACCAGATTTTCGAAATAAATTTCAAAATAATGATAAAAGTTTATCAATACAAGTCTTATGTTACTATCAACACTGGAAATTTATTTTATTTTAGTACTCCTCAGAGCATTTAAAAGTATCAAAAAAATAAAGTTTACATGCAGTTGTACGAGACTACTGGTAAAGTGCTTTTGCATACAAAGATTATAAGCAGTTTTACCAGACCACTGCAAGTAGTACTGGTAAAAGAACTTTATTTATAAATTGATTTATATGTTATTTATAAAGAGTTAAACATTAGAGTTTTTAAATAAAGAAAAGTTGCATTGATCGCAAAACTAGCTTACATGTTCCATGTCAATATATGAGCCTTGAGAAGACCTTTTTTTAATGATTTAGCTACAACCATAGTTTTGAGGAGACGGATATATCTTTTTATAAACACTGACATTAAAAGCAAGAAAAAGTATTAAAGTCAAATAAGTTAATTAAATAACAGCGGGCTATAGCATCAGAAAATGCAAATGATTGCATTTTCTGATGCTATAGCCTTTTTTTATTGTAATAATTAAAAAAAAATTTGAAAAACAAAACTAACCACTTAAAATTGAATGTTTTAATGAAAAAAGAGTAATGAAGAAAAGACAATAAAATTATCAAAAAAAAAAAGAATAAAATCAGTTGCCTTGCTATAAGTATTTTTGTTATTATAAAATGAATTTCGTATGTATAAACTCTTGAAATATTTAACATGAATTTGTATATGTGCAATTTTGCAAGATTTCTTAATGCGTTTGATGATTAATGGAAAGTCAAAAAAACGCTCCTTTTCCGGTTTCTATTACGTTTCGTTATTGCTCCTGTTCCTGTTCCTGTTCCTTGTTAGTCACGTTTGTTATTTGTTAGGTTAGGTTTGGTTAGTATATTTTTTTGTTTTTTTAATATCTTTTTAATAATCTTTAAATAAATAAAAAAAATGCTGATTCATGATATTCTTTTATACTTAATGAACCGTAAATAAAGATATATATTAAAAAAAAAATTTCTGCCTGCTTTATTAAATGGAAACGAAAAATAAACCGTTACAACAATTTGAAACAACGACTTGCGTAGCTGTGGTACGAACGTATAAACCAGATAAACCAATCGATCACGGTGGAACTCACAATTCGCATGGGAATCATATCCGGAATTTTGTCGTTCGTTAAAACAGTGCAGCAAAAATATCAAAAATTTTAAAATATTTGAAAAAAAGAATTATACCTTTTCTAGTACTCGCATTAATTATTATTTTAATTACACTTGGAGGATATTTATTTGAAGAAATATTAGCTGGATTTATTATACTTGGAACAATTTTGACTATTTATATCTGTGAAAAAATAGATCATTGTATAGGAAACCGATCGTGAAAATGGGATTAAAAAAACTCAAATATATAAACATTTAAAGTCAGTTATAAATTTTTTTAAACTGATATTGCAGTGTATAGCTACGCTAGTATTAGGGTTTGTTCTATATTGTTTTGTAACACTTGCGTTACCTGAAGTGTTTAAAATAACATAGCCAGATTTTTTTTATTTTTTGGGATTACGGTTTTATTAATCGACGAAATGATCGTTTTAAAAAGATCAAAATCCGTTGTGATACGGAAGAAATAAAAAAACAATGTAATACAATTTGTAATAAAATAGAATAATACAATTATTTTCCAATTTGATTGATTCCGTAAGAAATTTCTCCTGAAACCGCTCCTTCCACAGCAGCTCTTCCTAATATAGGTAAAAGTCTTGGTAAAAGTCAAGACACGATTGCTGCTAATGCTGGTAAAAATTCTCCACGCATTCGTCTTTTGGAACGTCTTCTAGAACGTCTTTTTTTAACAACACGTCTTTTATACATTTTTTAGTATCGTGTTCCGTTTGCGAGTTGTAGCGAGTTTAGCTGCTAGCATAAATAGTAATCTTTTTAATAAATCCAATTGTTAATAAACTTATTAACACCTCTAATAAAACTTTGAAAACCTTTACCGCATGTTTTTTAACGGGGGTTAAAAAACATGCCTTACCTTATACTTTGCACACCTTATACTTTGCTTTGTTTTGCTCATTACGAACAAGCTGTTACAAACAAAAAAGGTGTTACAGAAATTACTGTCAATTTAGGGAATATAAAAAACACCAGACGTTGTGCCTCATTGTATTTTATTTTCTATGAAATTGAAAAAAGAAAACGATCATTTAAGCAAAGCCTGTTTAACGCCTAACGAAATGGCCTAATACTTAAAGTTCGCAAAATATAAATTTTGAACCTTAAAGTAGTTGCTGTTTAACCTAAATTTTGAGAAGACTGATATGTATGTCAATATTTTTCTTTACTTAGCTTTATTAAAAGTTAGCTTTAATAATCCTTTAACCTTTAAACGCTTTGTAAAAAATTAAAAAAATCTTATCTTATATATAAATAAGATTAAAGTTGGATATTATTAATCTATAAGAAAATTTAACAAAAAAAGTTATACTTGTTTTTTTACTGAACAGTTTTTTGAACAGTTACATATAAGCGTTGATATTACAAGCTAGCAAAGAGTATTGAAGTCAAAAAAATTCAACCGAATGAAGGTGGATTATGGCTCTTATTGTAATAAAAATACTTTATCAAAACTTTTACATTTGAAGAAGTTTTCAAAAAAAATTTAATAATATTACTTCAAAATAAAACATGACATGTTTCTATTTCTATATTATTATACAAGAGATACTCACAGAAATTCAAAAAAACACACTTGATTTTATTGGTTATACCAAAAATTATATAATGAAACTATTCATAAAACTTGGAAATACTGATTATATTTTATTCATTTTTTCTTCAGGAGGTTATAGTTTAAAATAAATTAATAGCATTATAAATATAAAATTTATCAATGCTTTATTTAGTATAATTTACCATCAGTTGCTATTAAAGCGTTAACTTTTTTTACCAATTATAAAATATAATAACTAATATTTTGTTCAGTTTAAATGCTATATATTAACAAACATGTGTTTTATATATATTGACTTTTGAAAGTGAAATAAACAAGAGCATGAACTTGTATGTTTGCAATTTTTCTTGTTTTTACCTTTTTACACTTAGTTTTTCATAAAGGTGTGGTAAGTTAAGAGTTATTTCTTTGGGTAATTAGTTTGCTATATCAAAACACACTTGTGGACATCAGGTTATAAATTTTTTCTTAAAGCTAAATATGCTACAATGGTTTGTAATCTTTTATTACTATACATTAATGAAGGCAATCAAAATTATCTCTTGCTTACAATTGCTTTTAATTTGAAAGTGTTGCAAATTATCTGGGCAAGCTATAAAAACCATTAAGCAATATTCTCAAACTTAAAATGTTTTAGTTATGTATATAATTTATACATGGGAGTAACAAGTGTAAAGTTCTAAAAAGATATTAGGTAATTTTTTCAAAATTTTTTTCTTGCTAAATGATAGGATTAATGAGAACTTAATTTGAAAAAAATTATACAAAGTTAATAATTAATCTACAAAAGTAATTTTAAAACTGTTTTGAAAAATCTATTGTATGAGAATCACAGCATAGTCAAGTTTTACCATCTGGTATATAGTTTGTTACAATGGTTGTCTTTTTTATATTTTAGAGTTATAAAAGCCGTTTGGAAAACAAACAAATTATCTTAAATCTTTATTTTTAAGAAAATATTATAAAAATTGTTTTGATGTTTTGAGTTGTGAAGTTTTGTAAAAGTATATGTACAATATATTAGTACTATGTTGTACAAAATGGATAGAAAAAGTCATACTTTTATTTTTATTTTTATTTAGCAATTACTCAATTTCACTTTTATTATTCAATACGTTTTTTGACATTTGTTTTGATTTAAACATACGCGCAAAAGCCTCTCTTTCAAAATCAGCAAATCAGATTGCGCTTATCTCTGCCTATTCTGAACCTGTATAGGGTTTCAGTATATACATTTCGGAAGGGGTTTTATAGTTACAAAAACTTATCGAACGCTGTTAAATGAATATCTACAAACTATTTGAAGAAATAAAATATGTGCTCAAAGTAGTCAGATGGCTTTAGAAGAAGTGGTCGACGAATCGGCTAATTTACACAAAGAAATCATGGGCACTGAAGATACATGTTCAAGCGATGCAAATGAGAGCCAAAATACTGCTTCAACTAACGATGAAGAATGTGTTTACTTGGTTATGAAATAGTGAATGCTCAGATCGTTGTTTTTTCAAAACATAAAAATGCTATAATTTATTTTTACCGTCGATTGTTGTCCGATTTAAAATCAAATTAAAATTCAAAAGCTCACAAATGAAGGATTGAAAACACATTTTTAGCGTTCTAGTTGGTCATGAGTCTTGCTATATGTACTTGGTTTGAGCTGGAGAATTGATTTAAGGAACGAGAGACAATTGAAAAGAAAATATTTAAAGAGACTTAATACTGGAGCAATGTTTTAAAAAGAATCGTTTCAGTTATGCTTTTTCCTACAGAACGGAATTTAGCACTTTGTGACACTGTGGATCGATTGTTTCAACAAAACAATGGAAGATTTTGGGTTTGGTTGAGTTGCAATGAATTAATGATTTTGTACCAAAAAGGTCATATATGGCTTAAAAAAAAGAAATTTATTATCATTACTTGGACAAAACAATTCGAAATGATGTAGGGTAATTTTGTCGGTGATGCTGCTTATAAAAAAATATAAAAATGTTTAAAATTCGAAATATTCTTTCATCATTTTGGACTGCATTCCTAATGTTGGTCACCAAGAGCAAATGACGATGATTTTTTGATTATGCAACATTGGGAGTATTCAATGAATATTTTGTAGAATTTCTTAAGCATGCTTAAAAAAACGTACTTACACTCAATCCGAAATCATTTTATGTGACATGTGGATGACACATTTTCAATCTAATTCTTGGAGACATGGCGAAAACTTCAGTCTTTACAATAACACTTTTTGGAACTTTGTATCAAAATTATCTTTTGATTTTGCGCTTTAACACAGTGATGTCTTTTGTAAAAACAGATTTTTGAAGAGAAATTCAATTAAAAGAATTGAACGTTTCTATAATGTCAGGAAGTGATTACACACTAAAAAATTATGCTGTTATATTTTAAAAAAATATAACAGTATTGGGACACGATATAACAGCATAAATGGCGCTATTTTGTGTCATTATGGTGTTATTTTTCTACCTTATACCGTTATATTAATTAAAATAACTGCAAAAATAACAGCAATATGCTGTTATATTGTTTTCGATCAGCGTTATATTCGAAAATCAAGCTAAAGGCATAATATGCCATTACATTTTTTTAAACATGTTTTGTTTTTATTCAAGTAAAATCTTAACTAACCATTTATATGCGTACATTATCTAATTAATAACAATAATTTGATGCATTTTGACGTTTATGGTTACTTATAATGCATTCATTACTAGTAAGGAATAAAATATATATTACAAAATACTTTAACTGTATACAATGACAAAATAAAATCATTTTAACATAATTGTAAATAACACCGTAAATGTACCTTGTAAAAATGAATTACATATCAATGATTTTTATGTAACTGCACAAACTAAGAAATAGGTTTATATTTTTAAACATGTGTCAATAAATACATTTTCAAAACTTTACAAAATCAATTATTTCAAAGAAAGCTTTATATCCCAACTAGTTTTTTTTAAGTAACAACTTAAATATAAAATGAAACATTTTAATAAAATAATAAAGTAAACAACTAGCGTTACTTGAAGACGTCAAAAACTAGCGTTACTTGAAGACATCAAAAACTAGCGTTACTTGAAGACATCAAAAACTAGCGTTACTTGAAGACGTCAAAAACTAGCGTTACTTGAAGACGTCAAAAACTAGCGTTACTTGAAGACGTCAAAAACTAGCGTTACTTGAAAACGTCAAAAACTAGCGTTACTTGAAGACGTCAAAAACTAGCGTTACTTGAAGACATCAAAAACTAGCGTTACTTGAAGACGTCAAAAACTAGCGTTACTTGAAGACGTCAAAAACTAGCGTTACTTGAAGACGTCAAAAACTAGCGTTACTTGAAGACGTCAAAAACTAGCGTTACTTGAAGACGTCAAAAAATTTAGTCAACTGTTTATAAGAGCAATATAAGAGCAAGTCTTTTTCGATTTTTTTTTCAAAGTATTTATTTTGCAACATCTCTTGCAAAAGACTTATCAGTTGTGAAAAAGAAGATGGATAAGAGAGGTCTAACAAATAGTATATGCAAACAATAACGCATAAAACCTCTTTACTTGTCTGTAACTCTGTGTTAATCATTTCACACCCTGATCTACTTTGAACGCCATATTGTGTTAAGTTATACAGAACTTGCGGACCGTACTTTGCAGGTATCTTTAACTCATCGAGCAGATTATCAGACTTAAAAAAAATCAAATTTTAATAATATAATTTCCAGAAATTTAATTTAATTCGGGTATTTTCTAAATATTTTAAAAGATTTCATTAAACTAGATTAAAATTATTGCTGTTCTTTAAAAATAGTTAAACAAGCTAAAGAATAAAATTCAGTAGCTTTCCAGCTACTGAATTTTATTCTTTTTATATTTTAATCTATTTTTGCATTATAATTAACGCATTGTGTAAATGCTTTTAATTTTTTTATACTAAGTTTAAACTAAAATGTACATCTTGTATAAATATTTTTAATAAACAAATTGATAAACTTTACATTAAGCAGATTATTTAATACAAAAAGAATGTAGACATTTTCAGAAATTCATTATATGATATCATTAAAAAGAGTTGAACAAAATATTTAATGTTACTTACTTTAGATTTCTCAAACAAGACATCCTTTGCCTTTTTTGGAACCTATTTTACATTGTAAATCAAGCAAATTTTCTAAATGATTTGAAGATCCTGCAAATACTTAATTGACAAAAAAATGTACATGCTTCTTCGATAAAACTATACAGTGAATGAAGGCGCTTAAACTCAGTAATTATTAAACATGGAGACAGTGATAATCGAAGCGGGAGTTTTTCATATATTTTTGGTTGAAATAGATTTTTATTTAAAATTGCAAGAACATCGATAGGTGTTTTGATTTTATTAGTTCGTTCTAAAAAATATAAAATCTAAAAAAACAATAAAGTGCACATAATCATTTAACCAACAAAAAAATATATATCAAACTCTCTCCGAACCCATGGATCATTGTCTGAAGGAAGAGCAAGTATTTATATTAATTAAAAAACATTAACTGTAATTTTTGATTGCAACAAATATTTAATATTTGTATGTGGTTTGTGTCCTCATTCACTGCAGTAAAGCCATTAGTTTCTTGAGCTTGTAATAGGAAAGACAGATTTCAATGAAAGGAATGATACAACCTTGCTTATTCAGACCAATCACTTTTGGTCTGAATAAGCAAGATTGTATTTACATGAGATTCTCCAGCCATATATTGGTTTTCAGATTTCTGACTTATTTTCTTTGGTGATAACACAAAATTTACATATTCATTTAAAATAGATGAAAATTGGCATAATGGAGATGATTGAGTTGTGTCAGCTTTATTTAAATCAAATAAAAACCCAACTTGTTGAGAGTTAAATATATCAACAAATTGTGGAGCTTGAATTGTAAGCTCTAAATTTTGTTCATTAAGAAGAGCAGTAAAACTATTAGCAGTTACTTTACTGTTGTTCCACTTCACTTCTTCAATTATGGGCAAATTGAAAGTTTCACGAACTAAAACATAAAACAATGTAAATATAACTCAACATCATTTACAATCATCTAAACATTACTACTAATTCAATTCATTATACTAAAAAAGGAGTGACAAATTGTTTTGTGCTATGATTTTATTTTAACAGTTTAAAGAATTCTTCAAATACCTTATAACTTTCTAGAAAGTTATAAGGTGTTTTTAGATTTTGATTTGAGATGATACTACAACACTGGATTTGGTTTTCTAATAACACGCATGTTATTTAGTTATAATAGGATGCAATAGCATTTTCTAATGATAGTTTTTAATTAAATTGAAAATACTCAATAATACAATGAATTAAAATGATTAAATTTTAATAAATTTTCTACAACATCTCTAAAATAAAATATACCTTACAGCTGCACAAAATTCATATAAATTACTGCTGATGGCAATATTTATTTATTTTTAATTTAATTTTTTAAACTTTAATTGCTTTCATTTTTTTTTTAATTTTTCTCGTTTTTTTGCTGGTGAAGGGAGAAGTTTGAAATACAAAATATAAATCTTTCATTTATTTCTATTATGGCTTTTTAAAATGCGATTTGTATCAATGACTTCTATCTTGAACCAGTGTGACTAAACCTCCAACGACAAAACTAAAGACATCAAATTATGTTAATGTATACGTCTGCTTTAAACGTCTGCTACGTTTTATTAGACTATTTTGATAAAATTTACTTTACAAACTAATGTGTCAGTTTCAAAACTTCTTACTTATTGCAATGATACTTTTTTGATATATTTGCTGTCACGTGTGACATCAAAGATAGCAGCAAGTATAAATGCAAAACCATCAGTAAAAATAACAGCAAACATCTTTAAATATAACACCAAAGTAATTTAGCATAGAGATGTGATCATATCAGTTTCAACATTTTTTGATCATTGATGTAAATATATTGAAAAGTAAATAATTTGTGTTACTACTTTATTTTATAGATTTGGAACACTTTTAAAAACTCTAAAATTTTTGATTATTTTAATAAAGTCTGCTTATTTCCTTCAAACCAATCAACGAGAAAAAGTTTCAGAGTTTAAACTAGTAATGGAAAAGTTGTAAAGCTGTTTGTTAATGATAGTGTCATTGTAAAAAAAGGCAGTAGAAGTTCAAAGTTTTCCTTTAAGTTTGTCAATACAGTCTAAAGACAAGGTCTTAGATATTTTACAAAACCCATCTGGCTGGCTTGATGACAACTTGATTGATATGGCACAAAGTTTGCTTTTGTATCAGATTTAAAAAATATCTAGGTTTCAAAGTTTAAAATATCTGGGTTTTTTGTGCAGTATTAGTTGTTTTAATTAGTGGTTTTTCAGAAAGTTTCAGTATTATGAAAATGATTAATGTTAGAAAACCACATTTGCTGCTTCTAAGTAATGTGTCCTGATTTTGTTTCACATTCGAAGTGTGTTTAGTTTTATGAATTACTCTTTAATAGTTTAAGTAAAGATAATGCACCATTGTTAGTGCTCAGAGTTGGGCATGAAAACGATTGCAATCTTTACGTAAAAGGAAACGCAACAGGTTAGTATACCAGTATCAACTTAAGCTTAATTATATGAAAAGATAATGATATGAGGCAATATAACCTGAAATATATTATAAATGGTAAATTCGATATATTTCATTTTGTTACTGTGTTAGACTGTCGTAAAAGGTGCGGCTTTAGTTCTATTATTGTTGTGAATGTGTCCTGTTATTTTTTCTGGTTTATTGTTTTGTTTTTAATATTTTAATAGTTCATTACTTATTTCATTTTTGTAAATGTCTTATAGAGGTTTTAAGTTAAACAATTAGCTAATTTATGTCAACTATTGCTTGTTCTTTATTTTGCTATTGGCATGATGATTTGTTTTTCTCACTTTGTAGCTTATTTCTTACTGTCATCAGATATTCATTTTATGAACTAAGGGGTTTTCGATACAGTTATTAAAATCAGCTCTTTATTTACATTTGTTGCAGTTAACTAAGCTACTATTACAACTAGGATAAAAGGTATTTAAAATATGGTTATGTTATTTTTAATTATAATGAGATATTTGATCATTTTTCATTTTTGATCAAAGTATAGACTATTCTTACATGTAGATGCCATTACTGTTTTAACATTTTTAACATTCATATGATTCAAAGATTCAATGCATTTTTTAAGTACTTTTTTGGCATAAAAGCAAGTTATTTTTATTTCATTTTTCAGTGCAATTTTACGATTTATTTCATAATATATTTTAACTTTTATTTTTAAACCAAATTAATTCTATTATAAAGAGATTATTAAATGACAAATTTTAATACTAAATTAGTTATCTTAGTCAACTAGAAAAAAAGATATGCCATTTTGAAGATGGAGAAAATATAGTGGATATCTTAACAAAGATACACAGGAAAACGACTTCAAAAAGTGGACTTCAAAATATAGAGCATAAGATAATCACTATGTACCATGACATATATAATAAAAAATGTTTATTATATCCCAATTTATGATAATTGGATTAATAAATATATATATATATATATTCTATTCAAGTCATTTTATTTAAAAATTATTGTAATTTGTTATAAATTTAAGTTTGTTCGTGCATGTTTTAAATAAGAGTGTAAAAAAAATTTATGAAAAAAAAAATTGTGATTGGAGCCTGGGAACAAAAATACCCAAAAAGTTTAGCACTTTAAAAAGTGGACTTTAAAATATAGCGCATAAGATATTCACAATGTACCATAAAAAAAAATCTTATTTAAATATGTGACGGGATTTAGTAAATACAACACTTAATTTAAATTCATCAACAGACTTCAAATTCACCTAATAATCTTTTATTTTTCTAAAGTTATGACCAAGTGAAGTTTCCACCCATTCCTAAACGAGGGGGTTGTAAATATCACATGGTCATAACTTTTGAGCATTAAAAGATGTTTAAATTAAATTTGAAAGCTGCCCATTAATGTAAATTCTGTATTAATGTAAAAAATTAATGTAAAAAATATAAGATCAAAAATTAATTACTCGTTGGTTTAACAGTTAGTTAGGCCAGCAGAGACAGGGATGCTAACTTTTTTAGGTATTTTTGTTCCCAAGTTTTAATTATAACAATTTTTTGCAAATCTGTCATTTTACATTATCTAAAATGTAAAATAATCATGTGTCAGCTCTTAGTTACTACAGAAAAGTTAAAAAAATTGTAACTAAATAAAAAATTTGTATACAAAATTTTCAAAAAAGACGTGTCTTAGACAATAAAGCTTAATATAATAATGAAAGTTTTTAATAAATTCCAGGTCTTTAGGTGTTAAATCTGCTACAACTTCTTCCTGGTATATTTCAATATCTTCAGCTTCATCTTCATTGACTTTCCAATATCCTATTGCGTATGTAAATGGTTGTTTCTTTGTTGCTAATTTTTTATTAATAATTCTACCAAAAATTAAATGTACATTTCTTTCATCAAGCTCCCATTTATGGCTTATAAGCTTCCCTATCAAGGTTCCATTCTTCAAAATTATACCAAAAAAGAGGATGTGTTATTTTTGCATTACCAGCTATTGCTTTTTTAACATCCTTCTCTAGTTGCTTTCTTTCCAGTAGTTCTTTTTTTAAACTAGCTTTGGTATACCTTTTTCCAATTTTTCATACAAAAGATTATTAAAGTTTTTAGAGGCTTGACATGTTAAAGCTCCTCTCTGAATCGCAAACTAAATGAGGTCTTTTTGTTCTGGCAACGTTTTCTCATCAAGCCATGTGAATGTTTTGTTTACTCTGGCTTTTATTTTTGAATCCATGCCAAAAGTGTCATTAGGAGCGTGACGTAAAAAAAATCAAGCATGCCCAAAATCCTTTCAGCCTCCATTGTATGTGGTGGAGCAGATTGTGTGGTTTTTATCATTTCTTTAGATGGATTTAAGAGATTAGCAGTCAAATACCTGGTCATTTGTCTTTTAATAACTGTTATTTATTATTTTCAATGACACATAGTGATTGGTGTACCTTATCTTCTATAATATTCAATATTTGACTAAATACATCCACATCAGAATTGATTCTGGATTACTTTTGAAGTGGGATAATTACTTTATTTTATTCTGGAAAATGTTCCCCTAACAAAAAAGGTTAATCTTTTATACATGTTTTAAATTCCTTTATGACTTAATTAAAAAACATTAAAAACTTACTAAATCAAGATTACTCTTTCCTGTTGCATTTTTATAAACCAGACTCATTCATTGCCCAGTTATTATTTTTCCTATCAGGCCCAATCCTTGCAATTGCACAAGTGTCATATTGTTACTTGACTTGAAGTAAGAGTTTGCAAATTTTATTTTTAGTGTTGCTGAAACAATGAAAAAAAAAATTCAAGTATAATACAAAATTGTAATGGAATTCTATTAAACTTAATATTTAAAAAAATTTTTAAAATTATTATTGAATATTTTATAAAGTTATACAATAAAAAATAGCCATTACCTTTGCTTTGAAATATTTTTTAAAACTTTTATGGCAATCCCATCAGTTCCTTTGGTTGGTTTTACTTCATTTCGTTATCTATTGTTCTAAGAGCTGGTAATGCCTCTAAAGCGATAGTTTTCAGTGGATGAACATTGCAGTGCAGCTGTATTAATTCAATGTCCATCTCCTCCTGAAGCATGTTTCTCACGCAACTATTAACAGGTGCTCTGTCTGACAGACAACTTTTGATTTTTTGAGTGAATATATCTAAAACTTCTATTGCTGGCATTTTTTTCTGAACTCTGCAAATGTATTGCAAGTTCTTTTAACACACTGACTATATAAGTAGCACAGTCAAACCTTGTACCCCCAGCAAGTTCAGCGGTTGATAAGAAATAAGATCTCTGTGAAGGATAGATACTAATAGGAAACGCGTTGACATGTTTGTCTAAAATGGTGGTCGCGTCGAATACCAATGTTGCACATTCACAATAAAAAAGTGCCTCACCAGCTTAAACCAATGCTGAATCACCTGGCTCAAATGCTATTCTATTTACTGTGGATAAGTGGGGTGTTTCCTGTAGTTTTGTGTTGTGTAATATTTCACAAAATTTTTCCAACAAAAATGAGACACTTTCCACTGGCACGTTAACAATTGTAGCATAAACACATTTTCTTATGGGTAGGTCATATGTTTTTAGTTTTTTAGTTTCTATCTGTTCCTGTAATTCTTTGATAGCAATTTGGTATATAGCAATTTCCTAACTCATTTATACATGCTGGAGTGTGGAACTTATTCTGCAGAATTCTATTTTTTCTTTCTTCGTTTGAATACTTTAATTTCCACAAATTTATTGAAAACACTGTCTTTTAAGTTTTTTGCTTGTAAGTTTGTTTTGGGTCATTGAACGTGTTAAAAAACAAACTGTCCTTTTGCAATTTTCTGTTCTTTTCTTGTAAATTACGTAGTGCATTTTTTAAAATTTTGCATAAACTGCATTTTATTCTCTGTGTTGCGTCTGAGGCAATAGTTAAAGTAGGAGAGGTAAGATTACTAGAGGTAGGAGACACTTTGCTAGAACAGGATGAAAATTTATGTTCATATGATTGAGCTTTAATTGTTGGTATGTCTATTGAAATTTCCCTTGATTGACTACCTACACCAGGCTCTGTATTTAAATCACAAGTGATTAGGAGAATATTTACATGGGATCAATTTATTTTCTTTTAATATAAATGGCTGTTGGAAAATATTAACAATAGTTGTCCATGACTTGGTAGGGTTCCTTTTGAAGATTTTTAATGCTTTATGTAAGTGTCTTATATTGTTAGAGTATCTTTAAATCAGATGCATTTTTAGGTTCAATGTTCAGTTTTTTTAGTTTCAGGCAGGTTTTTAATAATCTGAATTTATTTTTAGAAAAAATGTAGTAAATGTTACCATTTAACACAGGCTTGGATTGTCATTTATATAGGTATGTGTGTAAAAATTTAAATATGTTTATATACTAAATTGTTATATATCTTTAGAAAGAGCTTTTAATTAGTATTACAATGGTGAAAATTTTATCAAAATTGGATGATTCTATAAAAAGTTACGAGCATTTAAGTGACAAAATTTAAGTACAAGGATTACTTAAGAAAACTGTGACTAATTATCCCGTGATCCGCAAAATTTATGATAATAAAACATAAAAATTAAAATGTGAGAAATCCTTAATTTCACCGAAATACCTGGTGTGCTTGATGACTCTTGAAAACAATATGCGCACAACAGATTTACTTGAAATTTTGAACATCAGCAGATAAATAAATTATCTAAAGGACCCTTTAATTTCAAGAAGGACCCACCATAACTTACAGAGCTGTTGCTCGTTATAAAACACTGAGGACTTACATTGTAAAATAAAGAATTTTTTTTTTATGACAGTAAAAATAAAATATATGAGTATATAGCCTAACCTTTTTACTAAACGACTACCAATTTTTATTTAATTTGGTTTATAAATAGCGGCACAATGTGGTTTGACGTAAATAGTGTCTTCGTCAAGTTAAAAAATTTGGTCACAATTTTTTGACTTTTTTTACGGCAAATAACGGATATTAGCACATACCTTATTTATATGAGTTAATTAAAAGGCAAATATCTTCTGCAGTATTGTTGTCCATCTAAAATTAAGAAAAAAATTAGCAATAAAAAGAGACAGAGAATTGTACGACTATCGAAAGTATATATTAAATGAAAGATCTATAAATAATTTATTTAAGCATGTTAATTTAATTTAGGAGCATTTGTATTGGTATAATAAATTTTTCATCTGAAAATTAACTATTTTTGCAAGATTCGTTAACAGTAAAAATCTCAAAATTAAAATACAGTTAGCACTATGATCAAGTTTAACCTTTACTTAAAACAAAATAATTTAACCAAATTTAACTTTAATTTTTAAATTTTCATTTTTTTGCTAGCTTTTTAAAACTCTTTTCCATATTTTCGTAATTTGAAAAACATAAAAAACCGAAAACTTTTTGAAAGCGATGACAAATAAAAAACGGATATTAAACGGACGCGAATGAAAGTACCTATATATAGGCTTGTAATTCCATCTGAAAAAATCGTAATTCTTCCGAAAATGGTTAAGTTAAATTTTTAAGAAAGGATTTAGAAACCATGTTATTTTATTTTGTTAATTATATTTTGTAAGGATATTTTGATCTTATTTTCAAAATAAAGTTTTTGCATGAAGTGTGTTGTTTTTTTAATGTCGATTTTATTTAAAACATTCACATAGTAAGGAATAGTAAACTAAGTTTAGATCACATTTTATTATTATTGTGCTATATACATAACACCGCTAAAATCGTCGAATAACACCTGTCTATGTTGTTATTCAACGGTAGTGCAGAAGTGATGTATCGTTAGAGGATTTGCCTCAATCGAGAAGTTTCGAGTTCGATCACCACCACGTCCCTGGTAGTACCGTATAAAACTTGTTTCACCGCGCGGCGGTCTTGTTCGTCATGGTTTGTGTTTTGGAGTTGTAGAATTAAGAGAGGGTTTTAACCACAACTAACAGCCTCCTCGACTGTAGTGGCTTTCTCGGCTTTTGGGAGGTAAATTAACACCCACAAAAAAAGGCCGGACACAAATTAATAAATTCTCTTATTTTCTTTTTGCTGCGAAAATATCAGAACACTTTCCTTACTATTTGTCTGCGTAGAATCAAGTAACAATTACTTTTAATCAAAAAGCTTAATAGTTGGTGAGAAATTCTCACTTTAAGCTTTTTGATTAAAAGTAATTGTTACAGTTAAAGAGAAGTTCTCACTGAGAACTTTTCCTTAATTAAATAAAATCTTCTTTAACTAAATATTCTTGCATATTGCAGATCACAAGCTTTTACAATTGCTAAGTTTAAGAGTTAAAGATAAATAATTTAACTTAATTTAACTTTTATTGTAGACTCATTCAATTGGTGACCTAAGGACAAAAAATGCTTTTTCTTAAAAATATGTTTCTTGTCATACTACACTATAAAGATATAAATTTCGATTAGAATATATATCGTGAATTGAATATTTTTTTAAATATTATGAAAAGGAGTAAATTATCACTAACAAAATGGCGTAAAAAGTACTAATACGCTTGATTAAGTAAATGCTTTTACTTCGGTTAACGTATTTTTTTTTTAATTGTTCGTCTGGGTGAACAAAAAATGCCTTGATTGTTCAATTTGTCTACTTATTTAACGATCTACTTATTTAATGTGGCTTATGTAACGTGACGTTATAAAAGTATCCATAAACTAACGCATGCGCAGAATGTCATTTTGTCTTATTTAACGTGACAAAGGCATAAAAGGATCTGCTTATAATGCCGTTAGTTTTTTTAGTGTATAGAAACAAGCAACCCGGTGGGATAAAGACAGCCCAATAAAAGACGTGTTTAAATGTCTAAAATAGGTATTACTACAATTTTAAACGTATTAAACACGTTTATTACCCATAATTGCGACAACCTAGCTATTCGCTGGCTAATCGCTTCCCACCGGGTAACATCTCGTTCTTCAACAAAAGTAAATCTGCCTACTAACCCCATTTACTTCGCTAATCAATGGAAGTCAGCGAATTCCTAAAACTACTTTTGTTTATCCATTACCAATTGTTATTTCATCCGTATTATGGAAAAATCTTTGAACGCACTCTGAGTCTCCTATAAACAGTTCAATATCCTCCCAGGCCGTAGTACAATGGATCCCATTATTCAACTTATAGATAACTGGAGTCATAATAAACAAAATAAGAAATAAATTTATGCATCATTCTTTGATTTTGTAAAAGCGTTTGATATGTTGATCATGACTAGTTACTGCTAAAGCTAGTGAATCTTGCTAGCTGACTCACTTCCTGGATTGCATCTTATTTATCCTAATTGTCAACAAATAGTAAAAATAACTAAAACATACCACTGATAAGAAATATTAATTCTAACTATTTTCGAAAAAAAAATACTGATGTCATCCTGATCCACATTAGCAACGATAATGTTCAGCTAACTTATTTCATTCTATTGTTGGTGTTGTTGCACTTGGGACTGTGGTCAATCGTATAAAGTTCAACAGCTCAGAATGTAAAATCATTAAAATTAATGCCAGTTGTTCCGATAACTACACTGTAAAAAATGTCACGTCATATTATTTAATAATACTGCCATGCCATTAAGCCCATTTTTTCACGCGATACAAAAAATTAAATTTGTCATGCAACTTTTAGTTTTATCGAGCTTTGGCATGCAACACGATAGTGTTTAAGACGACTTTCGAAAAATATAATGTTAAATTTTACACCATACTTACATAAAATCAATAAAAATTATAATAGAAACAAAATGATTATATTTTATTTGTTTTAAAATAAAACCTTCATTAGATATTAATATAAATAATAAATTTTGACTTTTCTTGGTGTTTTTAGTCATATAGTTTAATAGTTTCAAAATGTCAAACTACTACTCTTTTCACAAGACATTTTTTTTAACCAAAGCTAACCTAGTAAACACACAAACGTCTATTAAACGTCAAAACAAAGTTTTGACAAAACGTTTAGATTTGGTCGATTATCCGTTTAGAATGAAATCCAGATTAATGTTTAGAACAAACGTCCATAAAACGTTTATATTCAAAAGTATTTTAGACGTCTATTATAGGATTATTATACGTAAATAAAGCGTTTAAATTTGGTCTAATTTACGTTTAAATCTAGCCTAATTAACGTATATAAAGCATTTAGATTAAGTCTAAGTAAACGTTAATTAAATTTTTAGATCTTGTCAAATAGTTTCTTTGATTTAGTTAACATAATTTCAATTTATATGAGTTTAAAAACCTATATAAATTAAAATTACGTTATAGTTTTAAATTTATATAAGTAATAAGAGCTATATAGGTCTTGAAATTTATAAGTGAGATATAGTTGTAAAAGCAATTAAATTTATAAATAATATTAATAATAATAATAATAATAATTGAAGCTGTGTTCTTGAGAGTCTCAAGAAAGAATCTAACAACAGTAGATGTTAGATATTAACAAAGTTTTTTTCGCTTAATTTATTAAGTTTGTTTTTAAAATTAATCACTGAAATGGCAGTGACAACATCACCTTCCGAACGATTCCAATTTTCAACTATACGGTTCGTGAAGAAATAATGCCTCGGCAAGAAGTTTGGAACATACTGCCTTCTCAACCTTTGATTGTGCCCTCCGGTTAGCCTAACCAATACTTCTGGTTCACGATGCCAATTGATAGTATCATGTTTGTTTAGAAATTTATACAATTGGATAAGATCACCGTTTTCTCTTCTATTCGATAGATTTTGTAGAACCATTTTCTTTAACCTTTGCTCGTAACTGTCTCCCTTTTTTTTTGTAGCCAATTTTTGTAGCTTTTTGTTAAACCCTTTCGATTAAGTCTATGTCCCTAACAAATTATGGATTCCATACTTGAAAAGCATATTCCAAGTGCGCCCGAAGGAGTGACGTATATAACAACTTTGTTGATGTTTCATCTGGATAGAGAATTGCGTGTTTTAGTCTACCCAACTTTTGATTCGCCTTACTTACCATTTTTTTATGGTAATATGGTTTTCCCATTTTAAATTGTCCTAAACATAAACACCAATTCTCTCTCCAATTTCGATACTACTAGTTCATGTTGAATTGTATTTGATTCTGTAGCGTCATATTTTAAACTATATGTTTTTTCGGATTATCACAACCAAAATGCATGATTTTACATTCATCTTTATTAAAACTGATTAGCCATTTTTTTGTCCAGGTAAATAAGATATCAAGATCATACTGTAGAGAGTGGTTTATTTTATTTTTTTCTATAACTGCAATTGTTTTTAAATCATCAGCATATAGCCTTGCTTTATTGTTCAATTTTTGTGTTAAATCATTAATATAAATTATAAAAAGCAAGGACCGTTGCTTTTTATAATTTATACCGATCCTTGTGGTACCCCACTACAAACTGTTTCCAGTTCTGATTCAATAAGTCCCAAAACAATTCTCTGTTTTCAATTTGCTAAGAAAGCTTTACACTATTGTAACAATTTTCCAACAGTACCAAATGGTTTCAGTTTTAAGAGCAGCCTGGAATGCGGAACTGAATCGAATGCCTTTGAAAAATCCAAAAAGGCAACATCAACACATTTACCACCATTTATCGATTCTGTTATTATATCTAATGTTTCAAGAAGGTTTGTCACACAATTTTTTGATTTAACGAAGCCATGTTGTTCTGGTATTATTTATTTATTTTTAATTAAATGGTTCATGATTGTGTCCTTTACAATACTTTTCATTAGTTTACAAACAACAGAGGTCAATGAAATTGGACGGTAGTTACCTTCATGCAGCCTATCCCCGTTTTTAAAAATTGGTGCAATGTTTGCTTTTAACCAGCTTGTAGGCAATGTTCCACTAAAAAATAAGCAGTTAAATATCATACAAAGTGGTCTAGCTAAACTATCAGCACATTTACTTAAAAACATTGAATGAATTTTATCAATACCTGGAGACTTGTGCACATTTAAATTTATTATTCGTTTGTTTATGTCTTCCTTTTTAAACAATAGGGTTGGGCAAATTATTTCTGTTATACTTTCACATGTAGGCACATTAGTTAGGCTTTCGTTTATAAATACAGAATTGAAAAATCTACTTAATTGATTAGCAATAGCTTGACTGTCAGTTGATATTTCGTTATTTCCAGTTGAAATTGCTCTTATATGGTCTTTAACTTTTAGTTTACTGTTAATATAAGCATAAACTTGTATTGGATTTTTTTTGATTCTGTTGCAATTTTTTTTTCATATTATTTAATTGTCATCTTTGCAAGTTTTTTGACTGACTTATTTTTCAATTTATTTTCTTCTTTTAGATCTAAATTTTTGAAATGAGAAGTTTCTTATTGATACCAAAGATTACGCTCAAGTTGAATTTCGTGTTTCAATTCTTTATTCATCCATAGAGATCTTCTGATTTTATTTGTTTTTTGAATAAATGAGGGTATGAAATCATTGCACCCATTTTAATAAATTTGAAGAAATCTTTTGTGAACACTGATCAACATCAAGTTTAGTAAACTCATGACTCCAGTTAAATCTATATAAATATTTTAAAAACTCATCATAGTTTCCTTTCACGAATAATTCTTTGGTAATGATATTTTTATTTTTGCAATTATTACGTGCTAGATAATTAAAATTAAAACGTAAAACATGATGACCTCCTTTTGTTTTTCCCAAGGGATCCATATGCACCAAGCTAGATATACGAAAAGGAGAGGCTGTGAACACTAAGTCTAATATATTGGTCAATTTTGTGTCATCTAGTTGGAATGTTGGTTTTTTTACATGTTGTGTAAGATAACATTTTTCAATGCATTCCAGAAACTCTTTATTTGCGATGCAGACACTTTCGTAACTAGAATTCCATATACTATTCAAGGGTGGAAAATTAAAATCACCACATATCAAAATTTCAGAATATATTTTAGTTCTTGAAAAATAATTGTAACTTTCTTTAATAGAATTGATTATGTTTTGACAGTTTACCAGATCATCACTTCCTGGTCTATAAATACAGCCACATAATATGTATTCATTGCTTTAACTGTACACCATATCTGCTCAACATTTTTATTGTTGTAGACTTCCTTATTGACTTCGAAAGAATCAATTTGGTCATTTACATAAATACAGACTCCACCACCTCTGGTATTCTTGCGATCTCTACGATAAAGGTTATACCCAGGTATGATTGTTGCTGAAATATCATTCTACCATATTTCTGTAATAAAAATTATATCTGGAAAACTTAATTCATTTTCGATCATAACTTCATGTAGTTTACTTTTTTCAAATGATGTGGCATTGATATATAAACATTTCAACCTATTTGAGTTAAATGCAGAACTTATAACTGGCTCTTTTGCATTATCATTTATCTTAGTATTAAACGCTTGAATGTTGGTCACAGGTCGTTCAAATATTCGGATGTTATTATTATTTTTGGCCACGTTATACTCAAATTGCTATATCTTTTTATTTAGTTAGTAGTAAATTGCTATATCTTTTTATTTAGTTAGTAGTAAATTTCTATATCTTTTTATTTAGTTAGTAGTAAAGTGCTGTCTTTTTATTTAGTTTGACTATTTTACTACTTCTTATATCATAATAAAATGAGCTATTGTTTATGTCTGAATTTCCATTTAAAATTTTAATTTCAGACCTTAATTGCTTCGTTAAAATTCTTTCTGCTTCAGTCATGTCAGTATTAAAGTAAATACTTGGTATCTTTTCCCTGTTTCGAAAAGCTGCTTTTAGCACTTGATTTCTTGCATGCACATTAACAAGTAACTTGTTGATGTAAATTAAAAAAATTATGAGATTACAATCAAAGGATATGTCACAAAAGTCCACAATTATTATGAAACTTGTCAAGTTCCAAAATAACTGGGGACTTTTGTGACATATCCTTTGATCGTAATCTCGTAATTTTTTTAATTTGCACACTTTCTAAATTTATATCTTTAATAAATTTTAATACTTCTTTTTTATCGTCTTCTTTTCTTTCATTTAAATCGGTTCTTATGGGCTGGTTCAAATCAAATACAATAGTAACAATTTCTATCAAATATTTTTAAAATTTAATTTCATCAGCAGAAAATAAAAGTTTACATTAAGATTAAGTTAAAGATGACAAGCAAAATTAAAAAACTCATAAACATATATTTCCGATCACTGTTTTGCGTAGTTTAAGCATTATCCAAAATCTTCCTAGTATACCGTCTACCACTTGTTTATCATGCACTGGTTTTTGTGAAACATCATCTTCTACATTCGTATCTTGATCGTCTGATTTCGTAACCTGATTTATAACCACAAAAAACTAGGGTAAAATAGTTAGCATTTGAAATGACCATTCAAATAAATCAAAATTGGGTTTACACAGAGCAACTGTGTAAACCAATTTTGATTTATTTGAACTTAGTCAGACAAACGTTTTTTTGATGTGTTTCTTTTTTAGAAACATATATAAACATAGGTTATTTTAGAAAATAAGAAAGGTATATTCATTGATTATTTTGCTCACGAAAGTTTCGTTGATCTTTTCATGTTAAGATTTTGTCGAATTAAGGCTAAGCTAACTTTTAAAACCCTCCAGAGCCCATTTTTAACATCTATTTTCTTTGTACATGCCAAATTTTAGGAAAAAATATTACGTAGCAGATAGTTTAAAAAATGTAGCACTTTTGGTACTTAATTTCTGTTTTTCAGAAATCGGTAACAGCGGAGAAGGCGGGCGGATTTGTTTAGAGTTTTTCAAAAAACTTGGTATAATTCTACGTAGATTATAACATTTTTTGGAATGGAAAACAAAGAATACATAGTAAGTTCTTATTATTATCATATGATTACTTTAAAAAAAAAAGACAAAACGAGCTAACTAGATTAAGGATCTATTCAATAATATTTTATTATCAAATTTATGATTTTACTAGATGAAGATTTTACCAAAATATTTTTGAGTAAAAGTGGAGTAAAAGCCGAGATGAGTCTTTTGACTGGATTATAAGTATATACTAGTTTTAATAATACTAGTTTTAAGCAATAGTTGTATAAATTATTTTTTAAAGGTAATAGTGTTGAACATACTTCACTATAGTACAATAGTATTGAGCATATTTCACTATAATACAATAGTATTGAACCTACTTCACTATAATACAATAGTGTTGACAATACTTCACTATAATAAAATAGTAGTGACAAATCTTTAATTGTTGTTTTATAGTAATACTATAAAATAACAATTAAAGTATTGCATTTGCTATCGCTCAAAAATTGATTTATTGCAATCTATTCAAAATTATTAGTCAATCTTTTCATCTAAAATTGCAAAAAATTTAATATTTGACTTGTCTGAGTACTGACTAAATAGTCAGTACTCTAAAAGAAATTGATTAATAAGCAATATTGCTTATTAATCAATTTCTTTTAGATTCTGGAGAAATGTCTACAGAAATAGAACAAAGTAATATCTACATTATTTATTGGTGTCTTTTATTGTTTATTATCTTAAGAATTAAAGATAATAAACAATCTTTTATTGTTTATTATCTTTAATTCTTAATTTTATTAAAAATTATTATTTGTAAATTATACAAATCGCATATTTTATTCAATAAAGTATGTGCCATTTTTAAAGGTTTACATCAATAAATTATTGATGTAAACCTTTAAAAATGAAATGTATTTAATTTAATAGAAGTGTAAATTTTATTAAAATACTATTTATTCTTTATTATATAATATTCTGTTTATACATACTGTATTATACAGACTGTATTATACAGACTGTATTATTCTGTTTAAATATACTGTATATTACATACCAGTTTCAAAAAAAGTTTGATATTTATTACACCTTTTGTTGTCCTTAGGACCATCTACACCTACTACGGCTGGTATTTTTATTGTTTATAATTTTTTTTTATTTTTATATATAATTAACTAACTCTTGGATTTGACGCAACAACACAAAAAGGTATTCATGTCAATACTTACATCCAAAGATAAATGCCTTGTTATTGCTCTCGACCAATTGCCAGGAGGGACAGCTAATGATTATGAAAATAGATAAATTAACGATAGATGATCTACTGCCTCACAAATTTGTAAGGCAGTAGATCATCTATCTTTAATTTATTCAGATTTTCATTTACGTAACTATAACGAATGTCGTCGTATGATTATTGGAAATATTTCAAACACAATGTCATACAGAGTTGCAGTTAAGCAAAGTTTGTGCAACTTGGAGTTAAAATATAAATGAGTCATTTGGATCCGCTTGACACAATTGCAACTGAAGGTCGTTCCGCTTTGAAGTCTCTTGAGTCAGAAAACTGTGAATTGTTTTGAAATATTTGTATAGCAGTCGAAATTGTTTTGGCCATGAATAAGATGAGATTTAAAGATGGTAAAGGTGATCCAAAAGAGTTTGTAAGTTTTTTAGACCAAAACAAACTACCAAGATGTCTCATTCTAAGATATCGAGGAAATCGTCTATACATTTTTTTCCATACATGCTATATTTTTATAAATCACTACGTTGATTTTTTACATTACTTAACAATGGAACAGTATAATGTAGTAATTTACAACCAGCTCAAGCAATTTTGTGGCTTGCTAATTAGTACCACAAGTTTTGTGGCTTGCAAGTAGGTACAGCAAGTTTTGTGACTTGCAAATTAGTACCGCAAGTTTTGTGGCTTGCAAATAGGTACAGCAAATTTTGTGGCTTGCAAATATTTTTGATAGACGGCTCTGGCTTACCTTCAGGAGGTGTCTATTGTTAAAAATGGTTTAATTTTATTCATTAATGGAATTTAAAAATTAAATCATTTACTAAAAGCCAAGATAAATCATATCTAAATAAAATAAAATGGATAAAACCAAATTTATTTTGTTCCACAAAGTGAATAAATCAAAAAATATTCGCATCAAATTGCCTAATCTAATAATCAATAACACTAACATTAAAAGAAAAAACTCAGTAAAATTTCTAGGCGTAATCTTAGATAAACATTTACGTTGGAGTTTACATATAAAAAGTATTGAAAATAAAATATCAAAAAATTTAGCAATGATATATAGGACTAAACCATTTTTAAAAAGTAGTTTTTTAAAAAGTTTATATTTCTCTTTTGTTCATTGTTATTTCATTGTTATTTAATTTACTGCAAAATTGCATGGGCAAATACAAACCATACAAAATTAAAAAAATTGTACTAAAAACAAAAACACGCGTGCAGAATAATTTTTAGAGCTAATAGAACTCTACCTTGTGAGCCTCTTCTGCGTATACTTGGAGCATTAAATATAATTAAAATCAACTTACACCAAGTTTTAATGTTCATGTATAAAACATGAACATTAAAACTTGGATTATCTCTTAAAATATTTCAATCCTATTTTGACAAAATAGTTCATAAATATCTAACAAAATTTTCAAATAACAACTTTGTTGTCCCAAAATACAATTCAAAACTAAATACATATTCAGTTCTTAATCGTGGACCTTACTTGTGGAAAATGTTTCCAAAATTGTAAATACACATAAAACTAGAATAGAGCAGTTTAAAAATGAATCAAAACAGGCATTCTTACTTATGGGTTTTAATATATCCGATTTTAAATGTTTATTTTTGATTAAAACTCAAATACAAAAAACTGAGTCACTGAGTGTATAAACATTTTTTTTTATTACCTTAATTATGGTATTACCTCTATGGCGTTTGCTAATTTATATACGTTATTTCTATGGAGTAGACTAATTTATTTATGTTATTTCTATGGTGAATATTAATTTATTTACTTTTTATTTTTAAATCTTAGTTTAAATTTTTAAGTTTTAAGTTAATGATAATGTCTTATTTATTTTTTCTTGATATTCACTCAATCTTACTCTTTCCTTAAATTTTTATTCTTTAAATTTTTTTTTAAAAGACAACGAATTATTATCTATTTTATACTTTTTAATAAATAGTTTGTTAACTATAGATATTTAAACATTACGGTTTTTGTAAATACGTGAGAATAGGGCTCGGTGATAAGGCTAAATTAGTCTTCTTCTCGCCCCGCAAATATTTATTTTTATTTATGTACTTCAAAACTGTATAGGGGAACATGGGGCAAGATGACGAACGTTTCGAAAAACGCCTGTATCTTAGTCAATATCTGTCCCAAAACTTAAAACTTGATTTAAAAGTGATAAAAAATCATTTCGCGTCACTGATGTATCAAAAAACCACTCTAAAAGTAGAAAATAGCTGAGGAAAAACTCATAAAACAATGTTAACTCAAATCGTCATCTTGCCCCGCATAGGGGGCAAGATAACAATTTGAGTTAGCAAAGTTTAAGACTTAAAGAAAAGAAAACTCTATGAAGCTATAAACGCCTCAAATGCATCATCACAAATTCTTTTTTATCAAAAAAGTAATACAAACAAAGGCGTATTTTTTAAAACTAATAAATTATACATTTATATCGGACAATGCAAAAAAAACAGTGACAACCTAGTAATCAGTTTGTAGCAAACTCCAACGCAACAAAATAAAACTATTGTCAAACAAATATTGTATTTCGTAATAAAATAATGACTGAACAATACCAGAATAGCAAACAGTACATGTAAACTTACGTTTAATATAGATTACGGACAAGCCATCTTGCCCCGGTCATCTTGCCCCAGGCTAATACAATCTTTAAAATAAATCAAAACTATACATAATCAAAATATTATAGCCTAATACTTCTTGTATGGCTTTCAGTTTAATCAAACTAAATGGAAATTTCTCGCTTACCTTTAGCTGGTGATGTAGCGATGTAATAAATCAAGTCAAAGATCAATAAATCAAGTCAAAAGGGGATAAAAAGTTTTTTTCTCAATGTCGTAAAAACTTTTTTAATACTTAACTTTCGTCACAAAAATAATATTTAAAAAGGAACAATCAATAAATCTAGCAAAATTTATCTACTTACCTTTCAGCTAAGGTCAACTGTTATATTTAGTTTCGCTTAAGAGATAACTGTAGGTCGTCATCTTGCCCCATTCGTCATCTTACCCCATGTTCCCCTATATTATTTAACCGCAAAAAAAAAAAAAAAAAAAAAATATATAAATATCTTTCTTGAAATATATCACATCTTTCATATACATACTTCTAAAACAATACATCCCCAATTTAATTTTTAAAATATTGCAAACCATAAACATTTGGTATCCAGAATATCACATCCCTCCTGTGTAATCTCTATATATATCACAAAAAGAAGCTGAAATTCTTTCTTAAAATATCACATTCCCCTATGCAGATATCAAAAATATTACATCCCCCATAAGTAATTTGTACAATATTTCAAACGATTAGTATTTGGTATCTAAAGTATCACATCCCCCTGTGTAATCTCTGTATACATCACAAGAATAAGTTGAAATTCTTACTTAAAATATCACATCCCCTCTATACAGGCTTCTATAATATTGCAAACGATTAGTATTTGATATCTAAAATATCACATTCCTCATGTGTTTTCCATATTAACCCATTAAATCGCTCTACCTGTCTGTTTTCTCTAGGATTATGACGTTGTTCTACTAGTTGCAACACCTCAAGTATGTAGAAAATTATGAAGTTCCTCTGATATTAGAGAGCTGCTTCTGTCAGAAGACAGAAGCAGCTCTCGAATTCAGAGAAAATTCAATTGAATTCAAAAGACCGCAGAGAAAATGGTTCATTCTTGTTGTGTCTGGATGACACAGTGTTGTTATATTTACCTGGTCGATATTGTATCTCGTAGCTGTTGCAACGAAGTTTAGTACGCCACCACATAATTTTGTTGTTTTAAATTTTGCCTCGATGGTTCTGATTGAAGAGTCCTACAACTCTTTATAATGATTTACTGTTAAACGGTAAAGGTAAATTAAGTTGAGGCTGTAATCTCTCTGGATCCAGCTTTATATTATTATGAGAACGTAACCGAGTAGATTTATAGATTTGACAGAAATTATGCTTTTACTGCGTTTAAAAGTAAGCTTATTTTTCTCTGCTGCTTTGTACAGTTTCTTTAAATTAAAGTCGTGTTCAGTTTATTCCATATTTAGATAATATTACGGCTATTCCATGCCGTAATATTATCTAAATATGTATAGGTCTTTTTTTAAAGATTTTTTAATTATAAATTCGTTGATTTTCCTTCGAAAAACAGCAACTGCATTTGTTGGCCCAAATGGCAATCGAGTAAATTGGTACAACTTGCCATTGGCTTCAAACGCTGTATAAGATTTATCTTTTTTTAGAAGTGGTATTTGATGGTAGGTGCTTATAAGATCAAGAGTTCTAAAAAAGTGGTACTTGGATAATTTGTTGATCTGATCATTTATTCTACGTAAAGAGTAAGCATCAAGGTAAGTGATTTGTTTTTAGTTTAGGAATAATTGACACACATTCGTTTTTTGTGTCGCTCATTTGCAGTGATTACGATTTCAAGGTGAATTGCTTGGTACTCAAATTTCATCATTTAATAAATTTTTCATTTCGGTTTAAATGAAAAGCTTCTCGACGTGACTGAATCTTCGAAATTTAATATCAATCGGATGACAGTCTGTGGAAAGATTTGTAAATAATATTGCTGGAGATGTTTGAGATTTTTTGACTGCAAACTAACAAAGGGGGTAATTTTTCTTCAAAAGTTATGTTGCTATGTTGTTCCATAAAACCTTGACCAAGAATAACATCAGCACATAATTCAGGTAATATTGATAAGGTGATGTCAGTTTAGATTTGATTTTGGAAAGTCATATTTACCATGCAGTAGCCTATGATTTTTGTTTTCAGTGACGATGCTGCTTTTTATATAAGGGATTTTGTACTTATTAACAATGTATTTATTGATAAAATTGTCAGAGCTTTCGGTCTCTATTAGTGTAGCGAAACTCTGTCCATTTATTTTAACCTTTCGAATACCGTGTAAGAGACAATTAGAAACCCCATCACTTATCATTGCAGACATATCATCAAGTTTAGCAACTGCTAATGATTTATTTGATTTACATACTTTAAAAAAATGTCCTCGTTTCTGACAATTATGACAAACAGTATCCCTTGCAGGACAAATAATGTGTGGATGGCGATTGTTTCCACAGAAGTAACACGTTTTCGTGGTTTGTGGTGAAGCTTGCTGATATCAGCGTATTTTCTTGCATTACGCATTGCAAATTCTAATGAGCATGCTTGGTCAAACGCTAATGTTAATGTGAGTGTCTTGTTTTCCAATAGCCTCGGGCGTATAATACTTGAGGTTAAGCCGGTGATGAATGCGTCTCTGATAGACTCGTCACAGTAAATATCGGTTGTTACTCCTTTAAAGTTACAATCATTTGAAAGGGTTCAAAGAGCTTGGACGAATTCATCTAGCGTTTCGCAAGGTTGTTGTTTTCGCATTGCTAATTAATGCTGCATAAATATTTCATTTTTCGGTTTGACGTACAATGGCGTGAGCACTTCGATTGCATTATCAAAAGTTAGCGAATCGAAGATGTACTCATACACAGTTGGCAATAAAAAGGTTAGCAGTAAACTATATTAATTATAATAAATTTCTTTTTAATTATGCCTATTTAAACCACGTGACTCAAGCTATTATGTGAGTAGACTGACCAATGGCTATATTACTATATTATAATATAATATACGTTTATTAAACGTCAATCAAACGTTTAGAATAACGACTTATATTTACGTTTATTAAATGTTTGAGAATAAAGTTTAATAAAACGTAAATATTAAAAGATTTAAAACGTAGATTTTAAATCTATAAATGCTGATGCTTAATTAAGATTGATTAAAGGTTTACAATATTGACAATAAGTATTGTAAGTTGATATTCTAAAGGTAAGATCGACATTTAGTAAACGTATATATAAAAAAGTTTGAAATATACATTTCAAATCAAGCGTCGATTTTTATTCAATAATAGGTCGCTAAACGTTCTACTCAGTTTTTTGACCGATATTGACAAATACTGACCAACTCTGAACCAACCTGTGTTTACTGGGAAATCATATATAATTAGTTTCAGCCCGAAACGAGAGACCATCAAATTATTATATGCTGCGTCATAATTTAATTTCATTGCCCTAAATATTATGTGGTCCAAAATTTGTTATTTTAAAGACGTATGAGGTGTAATAGTCAAAACATGAATTCCATTATCTTTACAAAAATTGACTGATTCAATTGTTATATGTGACTCAAAACAATAAGTAAAGGAGATCTTTCCTGCATCTCACATGATTTGTTATAATTAGAATTAGTAGTTCTGTAGTTCTGTTGTTATAATTAGGACTAGGGTCCTGGTAATGCATCATTAACTATTCTTGCTGCCAATTTTTGTGATTGGTGTTACGTGGTTTTCCAACGTATAATGGCTTTACACCGTGAGCGTAGAGTGCTTATGCCTCCAAGGGAGGCCAAAATTTAAAAAAGTTCGATTTATTTGTGTGATGTGTGTCCAATGTCCAGTATTCCGTATTCTTGACAAAGTAATAAAAAAAACTAAATTTTTGTTAATTTTAAATAAATAAATAAACAAGATTAGTTGGATAAACGACTCAATATTTAAAGGTCAATTAAAGCATCACAAATTTCGTGGTCATAACCAAAAGTTAACAAAGGCGTACTGTAAGAGAAATGCTAGATTTGATTTCTTTTCATGTTGATTTGTAGACGCTCGGAATGGTTTGCCGCCATATATTATAGAATCAATAACAATTGATCAATTCAAAAATAAGCTTGATAAATCTCACTATTTCAAAAATTATTTATTAAATAAAACTAAATAATGATTATATACACTAAAAAGTAAACAATGCTATTATAAAAACATTTATAGCTGTTACAGCACAACATCTACTGTTATTGTGCTTAACAATTGATTTCACCAATTGTCACAGTGTATATATATATTATTATTATTAAATCTGTTTTTTAAAAACCTTTTTTATTAGTAACTTGATCATACAAAAACGCAACATATTCAGATATGGGAAATTGAGTATGATTTGACATTTTTCGGAAATTAAAGTAGATATGGAGCTTACTTGGTTTCTAAGTAATACATTCTACAGCGCTTTTCGTTTTTTTCAATATACATATCTAGATATCTACCAAAAAATCCATTTCAAGATTTTGGGTAAATTCTTTATGTGTTTTCCTGGCTCATATCGATCGAAGAAAAGTTTTTAGTCTACGCAGACTACTAAATCTGCTGTACAAGTTGACACGGGCTTAACCAGAATAATTTTAATAAAACGGACAATCTCTAAGGCTATGCTTCTCAATCCAATTTGTTCTTTAGAACAAATAAAATCTAGAGCTAATTGAAAATTTTTTAAGTGTACTATTTTCTCTTATTTTCATCAATGAAAAAGTCCGGTGAAGTTGTAGTCTAGTTTGCAACTGTAGTCGATATTGCATTCAGTGTTATTGAATCCGATCACAAACTCTGTAACTTTTTTTAAATAAGGAGTGGCTCCGGTTGATTAAAATTTGTAAGCGAGGCCAACTAAAATTGCATTTAAACTGGTAAACTGTAGCTGCTTGTAGATTTCATTAGGGTGGTAATAAGTGTTTCTAGAACCGAATTCAAATCTTACAGGTAGTTTATTTTTCCTGGAAGGAACTGGTTTAAATTGTTTTATCGTTTTGGCGATATCGTTTTAATCACGTATTAAAAAGTGTTTTGAAACGCGAATCCGTACACAAAGTTACAAATTTGTTTTAGCGTCTGAATGATGGATTCAGCCTTACTAAAGTTGAGCTGACTTCCTGAAATTGAATGCTTGAACTTTCTAGGATGGTAAATATGATTCGATAAGATTAAAATTTGAAAAAGATGTCGAAAACCTAAAAAGAAGACAAAAAGGCTATTGCTTTCACTTGGCATTTGGCAAAGTCAGGATTTGTGGTTTGGTTTTCCAGCCAGATCATAAGTGATCGGTAATTACTGCTAAACGATACCAGTGATAATTTGAGCATTATCCATCTAGTTGGGCAAAAAAGTCTAAAAAATATTCCATTTTGGTGTCCGTCTTCGCTTTCATTATGGTCTTTTAGGCTTGAAATTCAAGCGATCCTTTTAAAGAGTCACTGGTTAAAGCGAAGAACTTTTGACATTAGTATTTTCAATATCAGGGGTGTTTTTTATTTCAGTTTTTATGACCAAATTTACGCTGTGAGCTCTGCAATGAACATAAAGGGCTCTGCTTTCTTGTCGAAGAGCAAGTTTTTGAAAACCATGTCAGAAGACATAGCAGCAGCTCCATCGTAGCATTGTCTTTGACAGTTCTCGAGCCTGTAGCAAATTGTATTTGTTTCTACAATAGAATTGAATCGATGTAAACAAAAACGTTTTAAGTCATAAAAACTATTTTTTCGGGGAACGAGAAAATATTTATTAAATCCAAAATTATTACTTTAATAAATTCAAAAAAAAAATCTGGGAGCTATTTGACACAATATTAGATTTGGTAAAAAATATATCAAAATTTGTGATATATACATGTGTTATACAAAGTTAAAATTGTCTGACTTAAAAATAGTTTTTGTGACTTAGAACGTTTTTGTATACATCGATTCAATTGTAACAAAGATTGATAACAGATGCTTGCATTTAGTTGTAGCAAAACTTTTCGAGAGCTTTTTTCAGTTACTAAATCCATTAATAGCAAATTTTTTTTTAGTTTGAATGATGAACTTATCCATCCTGTAAGTTTTTCAATTTTTATAACACTTCAATTAATCATTTCTTGCGAGTTATCTTATAATAATCTGTAATTTACACAAGCAAATAATTGTAAATAATAAAGTAAATAAAAAAATAAAATATAAGTAATTAATCTTTAAAATGCGACTTTTATAATTATAAATAAAAATGAGAACAAATGTATAATACACAGAGGTGAAAAAAAAAACAGAATTTTTGAAAGTAAAAGTTCAGTTACTTAAAATTATACTAAAGTACAAAAAAAAAAACCGATCAAAAAGTTTACTCAAGTAACAGTAAAAAGTAGCTAATTAAAAAGAAATCTTTACTTTTCATATTTTTATATAGTACTTTGTATAAAAATGTAAACATTTAATTGTAAAACTTTGATTTATATTTACTTTTAAAATTTTTGTAAGAAGATTAAAATTTGAAACTTTATAACTTAATTTTCGCAAACTCGCTGCTACGTTGGAATTTGCATAAAATAAGCTTTTTTACGATTAAGTAAAGTCTACCAAGGAACCCTCTCTAACTTGTTTCTTTTAAGACTTTTTTAATGTTCCTATTAACAGGGCGTCCCGAGGGGGGACGTATGGAGCTGTCTAACTTTCCCCCTTCCCTAGTAGAATTATAATCAAAAATTAGTCGACAAATTTGAACACTGAAGTCAGCAAAATGTCAGCCAACGAGACCCTTTTTTTTTTTTTTTAAGATCTGTTGGAAAAAAATTTTCAAGGCCTCAGTCGGCAAAAAACAGATTCATTATTTGTTGTTTATAGCATTTGCCCCTCATTTTTTTCTCTGTTTAAAAATATAAAACCGAAATAATATTTATTATAGGATTGGATGACGTCTCAAGGAGGGCAAACAATTCTTCAAGGGGGGCAAGGTTTACTAAAGTAGAACAACCTACCTCCGTTACACCCCATACTCTATGCCTATGCATCTCACACAGTAGTCAGAGCTCTCCTGAAGCCACTTTTAAAACTCGTTTGATAACTTTGCAAGATTCTATTTTTTTGGCTTATTGACAGTAGTAATACTTGTATCATCTACATTCCTAATTTTCTTCATACTAAAATTGTACTGGTCTTTTAATTTAAACTTTTAATTTAAACTTTCTAAATTCTCAAAAAAGTGTCCTACATTGTGTCTATTGAAAGCAATAGCGCATTTGTATTGGTAAGCAAGCTGTTTTACTGTTTTGGGGGCTACCCATGATTAAGTTTATTTGCTTTTTTCAAATAGCCAATTAATTATTTCTCTTCTTTATTAGAAAACACTTATGACTGTCTTCAAATAGTTATAATGTTGCCGGAGTAAAAACGAAGTAAAAATATATATTTTTCTAGCTATTTCTAAAAAATATTATTTTTTATTTTTAAAAAATCAATGTTGGTAGTAGCATAATTTTCAATTAAATGCTGCATAGTTATCATAATCTACAGTTAACCAATCACATTCCACTTTTAAAATAAATTATCCAATGATATTGTTTTAAAATTTCATAAGCAATGTCAAAACATTGCAAATAAAAAATAGAAGTTTAGAAAAATTTTTACCCAGTATTAAGAGTTTATTGTTATTTTTTTGTGTTGCGCCTTTTTAACGAATAAAAATAAATTTCTAGATTAGAATTGAACTAACAAATGCCTTGATAAGAATTGGTAGTATTTTTGCCGGATTTTCAAAAAAGTATTATATATCTTTTTATTTAAAATATAGTAACTTGTTTTTAAATGCAAGAAAAAATACTATGGCACAAATTAAAATATTTGAGTATTATAATAAGTTACTTTCCAAAAAAAACGTTTTTTAAGAACGTAGCAAAACTATAGCTAAATGGGGATAAGGCTCAACCAAGTAGTAGAGATTGTCTAAAACTTTGACATTTATAGTTAGTATCGAGGCACAGGCGCCCGCAGGATTTTTTGATGTTTCAGATAGGACTCTTTAACACATTGTGCAAACTTTAAACTTAAGTATGTTCATACCTATGCCAAATGAGGAGGCCTTGCAAAAATTGGGGTGACGGAGGCCTGGTAACAAAAAGGCCCCAAAACGCTTGCCCCCTCCCTCCTCCTGCCCAAACCTGAGGGCAGTGATGTAGTAAAATTTTACTATCTAAAGCTAAATTTAAATTTATTGACCGGCTCTAATTTTAATAGAAAAATATTGTAAATTACAAAAGTTATGACTATGCAAATTTTACACTACCTCATTTTGGGGATTGAAAAATTTGCATGGTCATAACCTTTTAAATTTACAATATTCTTTTACAAAATTTAAAATCTGTTGATCAATTTATGTTTTATTAAAGAACTGTATTTAAAAATTATAGGTCATCAAAATGACCTAAAAAGTATTAAAAAATCCAAGTAAACTATTGAACTAAATAATCGAGGTATTCAAAAAACGCCAAAAGTCAAAAAATGATTGTAGTTAATGGAAAATTTCTGTAAATCATTTTTTTGAATCCCCAACTTTGAATTTGACATAAGTGTACCAAAATTCAATAATGGTAGATCCAAAATGGCGGTGTTTTAAAAACATTAATCATTACAAATGCCTTTGGGCTTTCGTGTTTTACCAATTAGTTCTAATTCGACATTTAAGTTCAATAGACTAATGTATTATTTACATTACATATATAAACATTATATATAATACCGATATATAATGTATTATGACTGTATTATTATGCCGCAATGTTAAAAAAAATAAATTAAAAAATTCATTATTTATTCTACTTATTTATTTGTTCAAGGAAAACAAGGAAAACTTTTATTTGCATCATTTATCATAATTGTTTCATTTATATTACTTTAAAATAAATCACCACTTCGTCATCTCCAAATCGTCATCTGAATCATTTATTGTTGAAATATTGTTGATAAACTCAATCACAGACGAATGAGTTTCAGAGTTTTCGTTAATCTCCGGAGGTAATAACATTTGTAAAGCTTGAGAAGACAAAGATCTGCTAACTTTTGCATGAGATTTTAAAAGTGAAGATATTGCAGGATCTGACGAAACCAGAAGTCTGCAAAAAACGTCATGCCCCAGCTAACACATGCTTAATTGGCCCAACGTTAGGTTAACGTTGGATTGGATGACTAACGTTGGCCCAACGTAGTGCCAACGCAATGTAACTCGACGTAGATTTTCATTGGGCCAACTTACTTTGAAAAACTTACGCTTGCGGCTGATCGAGCTATTCACGCAAAGCATTTATATATAGCATTACAATCTCCATTTTAAAATAGTTTGCCTATTATAATGGCATCGTTGTAAATTAATAGAAAAAGCAAAGTAATTTTTGAGTGTTCTGCAAAGATATTAGAGCGTTGCGTGCAAGGAATTGTGCAGCTACACTTACAAAGGATTCAATACAATATCTATAATATTATTAGTTTCGTCATAAATCTTAAATCTTAAACCAAGATTTCTGTTGTTTTTATCAAAAAAATTATTGTTAATTTTAGATAATATTATGATCTATTTAGATTAAGTTTTAGTATATTATATTTATATATATATATATATATATATATATATATATATATATATATATATATATATATATATATATATATATATATATATATATATATATATATATATATATATATATATATATATATATATATATATATTAGGTATGTTACATGAAATTTTTAAATTCATCAAGTTCTAGGTTGTTATATATCATTAAAAAGAGTTTTATTTCATTATTCCAAAAGTGAAAAAATTTTCAAAATCGAACCACCCTACAAAAAGTTATGACGTTTTAAGTACCGATTTTTTGATATTAGGATTTGTTGAAGAAACTGTGGTCAAAATAAAGTTTTTATTAACTAAAACTATTATAACTTAATCAACTCTTATCCAAAAGGGTACGTCTTAGTATCAAAAGATGGATACAAAAGTTATCTACAAATTTATAAAGGTTTCTAGATTACGGGTGCATCCGGCAAGAGGGGGCACAAAACCACCATCAATACCGGCAATAAAGACTAACAGTATTCGTAAAAAAGTGTTTTTTTTTTAATGAAAAAATAAATTTTTATATACAAGATGTTTTGTAATTAGCTATTCGACCACAGTCAAATATAGAAGTTTTATCATTGTCTTTGGGTGGATGTAAGGGTGATGGTTTCAAACACCCTATTGTCAAAAATTACTCTTTTTTTTAATAAATATTTATCTTTATAATTAAAAAGAAATCTAGTATCAAATCAAAAATTATATTTTACTACTTCACATCACTAGCAGTGCACCCTTTGTTTCAAGGGGTGTAGATGGGGAAGGGGTGTATCATCGCCCCCCCCCCCCTTTTACAACCTAAAAAAAAATTATATTTTTAATGAGATTCGAAAAAATATTTAAATGTAATTAAAATAATAAACTTTAATATAAAAACATCTTTTACCAAAATTCAAAATACATCACATAATGCTCAGTGATAGTTATAGATGGTTCCCCCTCTGACCTGAAAAAATTTTTAAAAACAAAAAATGTTTTATAATATTATTTTAATTAGTTTACATCTTGGCTTTTAGTTAATGATTAAGATATTAAATTCCATTAACGAAACTATATAATAATCATTGTTAACAATAGACACGACGTGAATGTAAGCTAGATCCATCTATCAAAAAAAGTTTCACTACTCACTTTATATTTTTACAAGTTCCACTACTCGCAGTAATTTTTTTTGTGCTAGTTCCACGAGTTGCTGTACATTTTTTTTGCAAGTTCCACTACTCGCTGTACATATTTTTTGCAAGTTCCACGACTCCGTGTACATATCTTTGCAAGTTCCACTACTCACTGTACATTTTTTTTGCAAGTTCTACTACTCGCTATAATTTTTTTTGCAAGCTCCACTACTCGCTGTAACTTTATTCGCAAGTTCCACTACTCGCTGTAAATTTTTTTTGCAAGTTTGACTAGTTGCTGTATATTTTTTTTGCAAGTTCCACTACATGCTGCATACTACATATATATATATATATATATATATATATATATAAATATATATATATATATATATATATATATATATATATATATATATATATATATATATATATATATATATATATATATATATATATATATATATATATATATATATATATATATATATATATATAGTCGAAAAATAGTAAAATCATGTAGTAAGATAATAAATTTAAAATTTGATAAATATAATTTTATATAATAATCAACAGTTTCAGAATCATTTTCTTTTCTAGTCCAGTAAGAAATAGTAATAGCCTTTCTATGTTTTTTTTTAAGTTTTAGTATTCTGCTATTGTGCAAGACTGTCATTGCTCTATCGGAATCATATCATTCATAATTATTATTGATATAGCATGTATTAAATATATATATATTATATTATAGTATATATTTAATATATACTATAATATAGTATATATTAAGTATATAATATAGTATAAATATAATATACTATAAATAGTATATTAAATTTAATATACTACAAATATATTATAGATGTCTATATATTTTTAGACAAATATTAGTATATTACTAATATATGATATATTCTAAATACGTAAAAAAGCAATATATTATATTATTATATGATATAAAGCTTTTTAAAAATGTAATAGTATGATTGGACTGAGCAAAAAACATGTATTATTGATTTAATATATAATAAATGCTATTTTGACATTGATACTTTATAAATGTAATATTAGTACTTATATCACAAAATCACTTTATAGAAAAATCACATAAATTTTTTAATAATTATTATTATTGGCTTTTAAAAAGGAATATTCAATATCCTTCAGTACCCCCCCTTCTCCCCCAGAAGAAAGACGGAAAAACAAAATTTAGGTACCAAAAGTGAGGGTAAAAATAGGGTATCTGCTAGTTAAAATAAATTCTTAAAATTTGGCATGTGCATAGAAAACGTATAAACTTAAAAAAAAGAATAGGATAGAAAAAAAAAAGATAATATCTTCAACATTTACTAAGCACAAGAAGTACAACACACTTTTTGATATCAATAAATAACACTTTAACTTTCGTCAATATAATAAAAAAAAAACTCTTTAAAAAAGTTCAACCATTCTACTTTTAAAAAAACTTTTAAGTTAATATAAAATTCTAAAAAAATATGCTACAAAACATCATCCTACCATACTGCCTAAACGCGAAGTTCTAAAAACGTGGAACAGTTTTTTAGCACAACCCAGCTAACACATGCTTAATTGGCCCAACGTTGGGTTAACGTTGGATTGGATGACTGACGTTGGCCCAACGTAGTGCCAACGCAATGTAACTCGACGTAGATTTTCATCACATTGGCCAACTACGTTGGGCCAACTTACTTTGAAAAACCTACGCTTGCGGCTTATCGAGCTATTCACGCAAAGCATTGATATATAGCATTACAATCTCCATTTTAAAATGGTTTGCTTTTTATAATGGCATCGTTGTAAATTAATAGAAAAAGCAAAGTATTTTTTGAGTGTTCTGCAAAGATAATAGAGCGTTGCGTGCAAGGAATTGTGCAGCTACACTTACAAAGGATTCAATACAATATCTATAATATTATTAGTTTCGTCATAAATCTTAAATCTTAAACCAAGATTTCTGTTGTTTTTATCAAAAAATTTATTGTTAATTTTAGATAATATTATGATCTATTTAGACTAAGTTTTAGTATATTATATTTTTATATATATATATATATATATATATATATATATATATATATATATATATATATATATATATATATATATATATATATATATACATATATATAGGTATATATATAATATATATATATATTTTAAAGAATACATTTATAATTGTTGTAATAAATATATATATATATATATATATATATATATATATATATATATATATATATATATATATATATATATATATATATATATATATATATATACACACACATAGGTATATATGTATATTATATAGTATATATTATTATGTAGGTATATTATATACTATAATATATATGTATATATATATTAGGGATATGACTTTTTTGCAACCTACTAGGCCTGTATCGTAGTTCAATGAACTTTTATGTAAAAAGAACGAATAGATGTTTCATTTTGACATATTTTGAAAAAAGGTCACCCCGAAACCAAAAAATCGAATTTTCAATAGGTACACTTTTGTACAGTAAATGAATATTAAAGGCTGAAGATGTTGTAAGAGTCATACTCCTGTTGTTATTTTATTTATTTATGCAACATGTACTGTGATATAACAAAAAACATTATGTGATATATAATTATACAAGTATTACAAAATTAACAGTATCAAAGCGTCTAGTACAACAATATACATAACTGTCTGTGTCTATAGGCCTACTGTGTTTAGTACATGGGTCACATGATGCTCACGTCTCATAAAGAGTCTAGCGCTTATTACTTAGAATGAATCGAAGTTGCAGTTTGTCTTTCTTTCTGCAGGAAGCATACAGGTCTTGCATCACCTTGATTGCACGTTCAGCTATCTGATTACTTCGTGGTATGTCGATGACGGATGGCTCTTTCTTCCAGTGATTTTTGAATGACTGCAATGCCTTTTTGTAAGGCTTCAATACATCAGATAAATTCTTGAAGTCATTGTCATTGTACTTTTGACTACTAAACCAATGTTCTGCCCACTCATATGAAATGAACCTGCAAACCTTCTCCAAATTCTTTCTCGCTTCAGGCATAAGAATGAACGCCAGAATGGCGAGAATGGCTCTTGAGTTCCATCTGGCATTGCTCATATTAGGAATGTTCTGAAAGTGAATCAGAGGGAAGTTTCTTTGTTCTTCATAGAACCTAAACACTCTTGTTAAATGGTACAAAAACTTCATATCGTCTCTCCACCCTGATTTATCAAGAATTTCTACAGTTCCATTCACAAACTTATCCTTCAGTTCATCATACTTATTCAACAGTTCAGACACAAATGGGTATTTAATGTTTGGAGATTTGGTATCACCCCCAAGTTCTTCGTCCATCACCAGACGGAGAATCCTGTCTAGTACGTGATGCTGACAACCGATAAATTGTGGTATTGTGACACCCTTTAATTTAAACATACGTTGCAACTTCACAACAACTCCATTTCTATTCCCAGTATTCATCATCGTCTTTATCACCGTCGTCGTCTTCATCATCTTCACTCTTACTTTTGCAGTTTTCAGATTCAGTACCACTGTCTGTGGTAGACAGGACTTGTGATGTGGAAGGTATTGCTGTTCCAGACTGGACTTTCCTTCTCTTGGAAGGGTGAATGGTTTCTTTACTTGCCACTTGTCCTGTTGAGTACCCCACCTGTCCTTTACTTTCTTTTTGTAGGTGGTATAGACGTTTATCTTCCGAGGATAACCACTGGCCATTCACTTTCGTGATGTCAAATAATGCATTGAGAACATCATATTTTCCACGCTTGACACATTCATCATAGACCTTCAGCACCTTCATAAGCTTTGCTCTTATCACTTGATCAGACACACGTGGAAAATTCAGTTTATTGTCCCACAATTTTGTAATTTCCTTAGAAATTTGGTCTATTCGTTCTTTTCTTCCTTTAACATATGCTCCGAGAAACTGGTATCTTCCTACGATCTGCAATTGAAGTGGTATTCTGGATTTTTCATCGAGTGAATGTTCTTCTACAGCCACGCTTCCTCTTCTTCTGTGTGACTCTTGAAATCTCACCAAATTTTTAGTCCAAGTCTTCTTGTTCTTTGTTACTGTGGTATGACTTTTCTTGTGAGACATCATATAATATTGTTACGACTTTACGGATAGCTGAGCGTAAATATCCGTTTAATAAAGTCGTTTAATTAATAAAATACTTTAACTGTATAGTAATCCAATTATAGTTCGATAATCCAGTCAATGTTGATAACAGTTCGATAATCCAGTCCGTATCCTAACGATAATGCTACAACTACTTATACTTCGTACACTTACAGCGTCTTTAGTTCGCTACAGTAGTTCCTTATTAGCTCAGTTACACGCAGAGTACTTCATAGAACTATTCACATTATCAACACTGAGCTCTGACAGCAGCTCGCTTATATAATTATTTAGAGCTTCCAGAATGTTCTACTAAGTTCTATAATCTTCTACAGTCTGTTACAGTCGTCTATATCACCGTGGTAACACAATGACGTCATCACATAACAATTCCAAGTATTTGCCGGCACACGGCCGTTTCGTTGCCATGGTAACGTGTGGCGTTATATTTATAAATTCATAACAAAATAATGAAATAAATAGAATTAAGCTGAGAGTTAAGCTTAAGATTAAAACATCGGTCAAAAATGAATGTATAAAAATGGTAAATCAAATTTTTATTTTGGGGTGACCTTTTTTTGTTGCAGAAAGCTATTTGGGCCTTTTTTCATGATTTTAGGTAAAAGTTCATCGATTTATGATACAGGAAACATTTTATTTGAAAAAAAATTAAAAAGTCATATCCCTAATATATATATATATATATATATATATATATATATATATATATATATATATTTATATATATATATATAAATATATTTATATAGTATATATTACTGTTACCCGCAGTATCAGGAATTTGCTAAATGCTAATATTTATATTTATTATTTGCTATTTATATTTTTTATATAATATTATTTGCCAAATAATATTATATATATAAAGCAAATAATATTATAACTATTAGCATTTAGCTAATTCCTGATACTGCGTGTAAAAGTAATATATACTATATAGCTCTAGTTTATGTATTGAGCACTCTTTAAAATATACATAATTTTACATGATAATATAAAGATACTATCTTTAATATTTACATATATAGACTTGCGTATATATATATGTATATATGTATATATATATATATATATATATATATATATATATATATATATATATATATATATATATATATATATATATATATATATGTATATATATATATATATGTATATATATATATATATATATATATATATATATATATATATATATATATGTATATATATATATATATGTATATATATATATATATATATATATATATATATATATATGTATATATATATATGTATATATATATATATATATATATATATATATATATATATATATATATATATATATATATATATATATATCGTCGCTGCAAAACAAGACTCATTCAAAGTTTTTAACGTTTGTTATATTTACTTTTAGTTAGTAATGTGAGTGAAAAACAGAATAGCAATTTGCCTATGCGAAGAATGTCACCTGGTTTATCAATATTAATATGTCTCGACGTAAATAATGTATTTTTTGCTTTTACATATTTTTTAGTAGTCATTATTACACTGTAGAATATAAAAAAAGCCTCCAAAAAATACTAGATCCAGGCCTATAAAAGTATTAATCCACCGCTGCGCTCCTCAGATGTTGCTGTGGTATTAACTGACAATATATTTTTGCCATTGCATACCATCTTTATAACATCTTTAGCAGGTTCTACTTGAAAGAGCTTCAGTGTACTTTTAATAAAATATTTTATCTGATCATATGGGTTTATTTTTAAACTTTTCAGATTATTTATCTTGTTTTGATTGATGGACGAGTTGTTGAAGAAACAGTGAGCAACATTTTCTGTTAATTGATGGCTACAGAAGTGGATCAACAAAGTAAACACTGAAGGTCGAGGAGGACAAAGCAAGGGATGAAAAACATGAATCTATTGTTTATGGTTAGTGATCAATAAATATTAAACATGATAATAGTTATGTTGTATAGGGCCATTCAGTTATAACATAAAACAATTTACTTATACACATGTAAGTTTTAACTTATACTTAAGTTATAACTGAATGTAACCCTATTTAAGGTTTTAACTTTTAGGAAACCCAAGTTGGCTTTACGAAAAATAGATAAAATTTGGTTTAAATGTAAATAGAATGTAATTGGTTTCATTTGTTGTCTTTTTAATGATTGCCCAACAAATTACTTTTAAACTGTAGTTAATCTATTTTTTAGGGCTACTAAAGTTTTTGAAATGTTTTAACACAAAGTTATTTAATAATATTTAAATGTATTTTTTTTACGACAAGGTGCAAAAGATGTTTCAAAAGCGGAAGTAAACGATCAAATGAAGTCGTGGGTTCGTAAATTGTACGACCGAAAAAAGTCAGATGGTGCGAGGATTGATTATGCATGCCACTCGGAACTTTGGGACAAAGGCAGTGATGCAAATGGCGAAGATAATGTCTAGATTATTGTATAACAGTTTTAATATTATCTGATATACATTTCATTTTATTGAATATGTTTTGTTTTTCACCTTGAAAATAAATTTAGCTTGAATGAAATAACAAACACATTTCAGTTTGCATTTGATTAAAACAATTTAAATAGCTTTAATCATACGTCGATTGCAATTGCAATCTTTTTAATACATTAAAAATAAACAAATTTAAGAAATTTTATGTTAACAATGACCTAACTAACTGCGTGCTAGTTACAAGTAGCGTTTATAATTCACTGAACCTAATAAAATATATCTTCGGATAAATGCTGGCTAAACTGCATTGGGCCAATGTATGCCCGGCGGCCATCAAGGAATCGGCCCAACGCTGGATGCCAACGTTGGGCCAACGTTACAAGAAGCATTGGGCCAACGTTGGCCCAACACTGGTGTGTTAGCTGGGGCATTGTATTTTTTCTGGAATTTTTCCTGGAGAAATCTTCGCGATATTTTTTTAAGTCTTTGTTTCTCGATTCCTGTGCATCCTCAGATAGTTGTCCTATGGGTAGTATTGCTGTTTTTGTTATTAAGGCTCCATGAATAAGTACTTTGTGTACTGTTGTAGGCATGTTGTACCAAGGATACTTTTCAACAAAAAGTAGTGCAGTTTCGGTAGAATAGTTATCGAGTTTGTCTGCGTCTATTGGAAAGCCACTAGATAATACCTGTAAAATTACATGAAACCGATTTATTAGTTCTAAATCCACTCCTAGAATATCAGCAGACACTTGTGAGTTTTTAAAAAATCTTCGAGCTGTATTTCCGTCATTTGTATTACCGCATCCTGGTTTCGGTCGATCAACTAAAAATGTGTAGTAAAAAACCATGTGTGCTACTAATTTTTTTGTAGTTTTATTGCACTTAACAAAATCAGTTTCTCAAGAAACATAATAACTATATCTATATACAATTTGACTGATTTTGTAAAGAAAACAAAACACCGCCATTTTGTTTACTAAAAAACACGACTAGCACTACACAATATAAGTTAATGAAGTAATAGGCAAAAATAGGTGCCTTTTCTTTTAATCAATCTTTAGAATACACTTTTATGAACAACATCCAAATTATAACTAAGCGGAATCTCGCGGGTTCAATACTTTTTCAATGCTTGAAAAATAGGTTAAAGAAAATAAATAAACTTTATTCTGTACTTTTTTGTTCGCACTTTTCGCATAAAATTTAGAGAAATAATATAAAACTTTTTACTAAAATATTATATAAATACCTTGAATAGTATCGTCCATAGTTAGTTTTTTAGTACCGATAAATAACTTTTTTGTAAACGATACTTATTTGACCACCTTTTTTTTTTTGTTTTTAAAATGCCTATTAAGTGTTTTTAATAACAGATGTTTAACTGCGTAGATTTAGGTAAATTTAAAATGTATACAATTTTTTCTTATACAATAAAATGCAACAGGGCTTTGTTTATGTAGTTTCAAAATAATAAAATCACAATAGTGATTTTTTTTTGTTGACTTTTGGCCAGCTTTTTTGAAAATTAGCCCACTGTGGAACGGCGCAAACAATATTAATCAAGAAATTACAAAGTTTAAAGTTTTGTGAACGCAGCAATTATCTATTTTGATACAGCACAATGTTTTTCTGTTTTATTATTAATTATCTGGATTGAGATTTAAATCATCGGTTCATAAATCTAAACTGGATTTATGAAACAAAATCTTTGTGAAAGTTAAATTAAGTGCCTAAAAATGAAATTTTCAAGCTGTTCTGGCCGATTGATAAATATCAATTTTATTGTAGTAGCTCACCTTTTCAGCCTAATCTTCTTCAATTGGAATAATCAAAAGACCAGTAACGCGATCCTGGCCCATGGTCAAACGGAGAAAATTTTTTCACAATAATCTGTTTACTAAACGGTCGTTCATCCTCAGCGACTGACACAGGAATAGTGTTGAAAATCTTGAGTATGATACAGTTGTACAAATAAAGACTTTCAAAATTCTACTCGAAGATTTGATTGACCATCATTATCCAACCAGATGAATGAAAACATATTGCCAACTATTCTGCTCGCCTCAAATCTTGTGCGGCCGTGGTGCAGTGGTTAGAGCGCTTGCTTCGACAAGACCGTTAGGACTTCTTGGGGAACCTAAAAAGTAAAAGTAACAAAGATTATCTGCTTAGAAGTATCTATCCTGGATATCTTCGACTACATTAAGTCGGATAACACCACCATAGTTTCTAATGAACTCATTTTGAAACGACGGATAGAGGTAATGGGCACTCCTTCTGAAACCCTCTTGTTAAAGAAATTTTATATCTTCCAAGTAGGATGAAATGACGGTGTTGTAGCAACCAATAGGCTCCTTTCCAAAAAGAAAGTTTTGATTTCTTTTTTTAATGGGAAAGGAAATGGAAACTTTCTTTCTGGGTGCAACAGACTAGATTGACGCTGATTTACACGTTCTTTGATTTTCCTCCATTGATCCTCCTTTCCAAAAAAGATTCCTCGCTTTAAAATCTTTATTTGAGCAGCCATGGCGAATTAGTAGCGCACTTACCTCAGAAACAAAAGATCCGTGGTTCAAACCCCACCTCTGGACAAGTTTTACGACATCGGTCAGGAAGGAGGCGTAAACTTCCTATTAAATGCTTATCCGCGTTGCTCTGAGATAAAACCAAAAGGACTTCTTGTGGCACCTAAATAAAATTTAAAAAATAAAAATAAATAAAAAAATTTTAAAAAAAATACTGTTTTCGTGCCTACCGAGATGATTGGAGATTGAGCTCGAAACCAAAAAAAAATTTTCTACTCATTCCTTATTAGGTAAAGATTGATAAAACACATGCAAAGAAAAGGTTCTCTTTATTGAACCCGGGGATAATCTTGTTGCTTCAAAGAATTTGAAAGGGGACTCTTTAAAATGGTTACATCCTGATCTTTTTAACTTAAAACAACTGATCAAAAAAAGTCAGCATTAGTTATTATCATTAACCATCACATTCTCCTCAGTTGGATAAAGTTCTTCCTTATGACTCTAAAGAGTCACTTTTATTTATTTATTTATACTTTTGCGAATAAAAAGAAATTACATTTGTAACTTATAAAAAATAATTTCATGACCGGGACTAGAAAAAGATAAATTTAATCTTATCACCAAGCCCCAAAGTTTTATCACCAATCACCAAGACATTCACTTTTCACTTTTTTTCACTTTGAAGATCATTTAGCTTTTGGCCTTCACGGACTGACTCGGAGTCATGGTCAGTATGTCAGTGAATCTTTAAGGAAAAAAGTTTAGTAATAACAATAAAGGTTATAATACCAGAGGTTGCTAGAAGAAAGAAAAGTGATACAAAAACAATTAACTTACTGGAGGCCTTATTTAGAGGAGGCATTTTCTTTGGTCTGTGTAATGGTTATAAACCCCATATTTTCTAAAATCTGTCTATTTTTGCTTCTTCCGCTGCATTTTAGTAGCTTTGGTACGGTTTTGAGCACCGGAAGATTTCTTTTGACCCATTTATTTGGAAACACTCAAAATATTTTGTAATTTATAATTAGTTTATAAACAAAGGTTTTAATATCTCCACATTTATACAGATCGGAAGTTTTAGTCAAATCAAATTTTTTTATAGAATAATTGGATAAAAAAACATAACTCAGTTTTATTTTATTTATGGTTTTAGCGTTGGAGTGTTTGCAACAGCTACTGCTTTTTGTGTATTAGTTTTCTTTCGTTATAAAACTGTTCTTTTGCTTTATTTTTTATTGTTGAAGATACTGTTTAAAATATTATTTTCAGCAGATTTGCTCAATCCAATACATTAAAATACGTCCACAGTAGACTGTTACATTATATCCGAAGGGACACTCCGTTGTAAACAAAATATCAGCTTGCTTTTTTTTTCGTAACTTGTCAACTGCAAAAATAACAAATTACAACAAAAATTGTAATATTTTTTAGTTTTTTTTTAGGTTCCCCAAGAAGTCCTTATGGTTTTATCACAGAACACATCATTTGTAACCGATCTCGCAAAATATGACCAAAGAGTGCTTTGGACCACCGATCTCATGCTGCCAAGGCAAGTGCGCTACCACAATCTAAAAAATATAAATATATATATATATATATATATATATATATATATATATATATATATATATATATATATATATATATATATATATATATATGTATATATATATATATATATATATATATATATATATATATATAATTTTCAAAATCCTTTTTAAATTATCAACCAACTTATTTGGCCTTTAACTAAAAAACAAAAGAAAATTTTTATATATCAATCAACTTTTTTAACCAAATACTTATTCAACCAGCATCAACACTTATTATTTTATGCGGAAATTTCAATTCGATGCGTCTTACCAACGCATCGAATTGAAATTTTCGCATTTCCACCAACAATTTCAGCAATAAATTGTTTTTTTTCTATTGGGTTTAAAGTAAGCATTCCGTCTGCTTTAAACCCGATGCAAAAACTTGATACCTGATAGAAGCGAAACGGCTTATTTGTCAAAAAAATGCCACGCTCTGTTTTTTTCTTTTGCTTTAATAGTCAAAAAAGTAGCGTTTTTATCGTCAACAAATGACTCCTTTGCTTCAACTTAGCCAACAACCACGTTGCTCTTACATGGAACGCATTACCTAACAAAGTTGTCAGTGCTATCATAGTCTACTGCTCCAAAGCAAACTCTGATCAGTTACCGTTATAACTAACACAGCAATCGAGCCCGAGCTAGCATGGCTAACTGTTTATGGGCTTACGGAATACGATCGGTTCCGTTTAATTTAACTATTACTAAATCCTATTTTTTCTTAAAAAATAACTTATAATTAAATATGATACTTTTTTTTTTTGCGTGCTTTATTATTCCGAATACTAAAGTTTCTACCTCAAATATAAAAACTAAGCAGATTTCACATTGTCAGTCATTAAAATCTTTTCTATTTATTGTAAAAAAACAAACAAAAAAAATACGGGTCATCCGGTGCCCTTTAAAGCATGGCGCTCGGATTAACTTGCCTTCCCCCCCCCCCCCTCCTCGATGTCCCTGTAAGGAGATTTACTCTAGCTTACTTCGTTCTTCCTAAATTCACTTACTCTTAGTCAGCAAAGCGGGTGATAATGCTCATTAGTGAGCTGAACTTGTCTTCGCTGGGCCGGGTATGTGGCCTCTATATTGCTATTAGCCGGAGGAGGATAAACCACAATACCCAATTAACAAGAAGCCAATGATAGCTAGTTAGTTTTTTTTTTTTGTAAATATGCACACATTTTACAATGTTATCCTTAAGATCTAATGAATATATATAGCTACAATCTGACTGGGACAAGTAGAAGACAAAATATCGTATCATCAAGCCCTGTCGTGAAATTGAGAAAAATATAATTTTGCATTATATAAAAGAGTGAAATTAAAAAGTTTGTAAGAAAGAAATTATAAAGTTTGCAAAATAGAAAAAATCTTTTTTTTTTTAAAAATGTACAAATTGGTACATATACGTATCGTAACGTAAATATAAAAATAACGTATTATATAGCGTAAATATATAAATTTACAAATACCTATACATATTCAGTAAAATACGTATTCTCGAGTACTTAATAAAAAAAAAGGAAGGGGGCGTTTATTAGTATTTGGATAATTTTCCCCAAGCTTGTTAAACACCCCCCCCCTCCCTCACCTCACTCCCTCGTTTATTATACTTTTACTTGTTTCAATAAAAACCTTATATCTCAAAACTAAAAAAAATTAATCGGCCTTTCCTTTAAAATATTAGAAAATAATTACTGAAGAATAAGTCACTGAAGAATAAGTCACTGAAATAATTATTTTCTAATTTGTTAAAAAAAATTTCAGTGTGAACGGGCTTTAAAAATCGTCAACCCAATTTGTCGAAAATAATGAGCTTTGGTTTATTTTTCACCAAAATATAAAACTTACATCAACATATTAAATCCTTTTAAAATTATGATAATACAGCCGTTACAAAATGCGCATTTGACACGCTAGAATTTTAATGTTTTTTACGTTTTAAGTTTTATGGGTGTTTTGCAAAAAGTATTAGTTTGGATTTATAAACTGAATTTTTTATATAAAATACTTATATAAAACATTTTATTTTTTTATAACATAAAAAAGCCTTCCTCCTTCTTTTTATTATCCCCTTCCCGGTGTATTAGATCTGGACTAAAATTCCTTCATGACATAATTTTTATCAGTGTATGTATTGTTTAAATTTAGTAAGTGTTTTTCTTTTGTTCTTTTAAATATATCAATAGATTTTTTTTTGTTAAAATGTTTGTGAAATGTTGTAATTACTTGGATATGTGCTAAGCCTTCAAGGACTTCTAGGAGTATCTCAATAACCACACACAAAAAAATTGGATAAATGGTTTATCAAGGAGGTGTAATAGTTTAGCTCTATGATAACTCCTTGGCTTTATTGAAAAACAAAAAGACAACAGTTTAGAATAAAAAAAAGTATTGTGTTTTTTGTTTACATTTGCCGTAAATAAATACTATATTTTACAAGAACAAACAAACAAAGCTTCTGAAAGAAAATCAAATGATCTTATCATCAGAACCTTTACAATTTTAAAAAACAAAATAGTACAATAAATCATACCATAAAAACTGAAAATATAAATCCAAAGAACGGCCGTAATAATAAATCTATAATGATAAATTCATAATAATAATCACGCACCGGTAATATTAATTCTCACAAATCAGTGATAAAAATCCATAATAATAAATTTTATCGATCTGTTATAAATTGAAGAAAATAAATTTATTAATATAAATATTACTACAAATCTCATAAATCAAGTGAGTACTTATTAGTAGGTTTCAATGTAAAAAGGTAGTTAAAAATAAGTAGGGATAAACTGTTGTTCCACATATAAGTAAAACATAAAACATTAAAGACATTAAGTTTGTAGACATTAAGTATATTTATTTCATCAGAAAAAGGTTTTGAATGTGAAGAGCAATCCTCATAATTAATTACGCGAATTGCATGTTTCTGTCGGCGTTGTAGTTTACTTTTTTCGGTACTACCCTGTGCAATATCTGCGTAAATTATATAGCTGTGTATAAATGAGCAATAGAGCTGTGTAAGGCTTTTTTTGTTTAAGTAAGATCGGGCTTTATACAAAATGGCAATATTTTTAGATACTTTGGTACTTATATGATTAATATGGTTTTTCCATATAATATTCTCATCAAGATAAACACCTAGGAATCTTTTAACAGAATCTCTTTTTATTATAGTTTCATCAATATAAATTGAGGCATAATATCTGGTAATGAACGTTTTTTGAGCGTGAAAAAAAAAAATCCATTTAGTCTTGTTAGTACTTAACCATTTAGTCTTGTTAGTATTTTATTTATAGTTGTTGAGAAAAGTTTGTAAACATCAATGTGGGATTGGAATAGGTTGGTGTCATTTGCATAAATAATACCTATCAGGATAGAGGCTTTGATTAGTTCGTTGACTTTGATTAGTTCGTTCGTTGATTAGAAATTGCAGCGGTCCAAGAATGGAACCTTGCGGAACACCACAGGTTATATTTAAGGATCCACTTTGAACGCCATTATTACTATACCCTACTTGCTTACGATTTGTTAAATAGCTTTTAAACCACGCGAAAGCATTATTGTTTAAACCGCAATATTTCATTTTTGTATTAAAATATTAGTATGGTCACCGTTTAAAATGCTTATGATAGATCTATAAAAATACCTAATGTATATTGAGCTTTTTCAAAGGATTTTGAGATGTTGCGTACTTTGAATAATGGCATGCTCAGTTAAACTATCTTTTTTGAATCCGAATTGATTGTTGTATGGAAGGTTATTGTAATTAAGAAAATTATTAACTCTGTTAAACATTTAAACTCTGTTAAAAATTTCTTGGAATTTAGAAAATATAGATAGGATAGAGATGGGGCGATAATTATTGATATTGGATCTGTCTTTAGAGATAGAGATGGAGCGATAATTATTGATATTGGATATATCGCCTTCTTTATGAATTGTAATAATTTTAGCAACTTTTAAACGCTCAGGGAAAATTCTTGATGGATGGATGCTTTGAAGATTTTAAAAAGATTATTTTTAACTTATTCATAGCAATCTATAACTATATTTCCGTTTATATCATCAGGTCCAGTTGCTTTATTTTTTTTTAAGGATTTAAAAACTTTCTCAAGTTCTTCAATGGATAATTCAGACAATAGTTCATCAGAGCAAATGTCTTTACCAAGAGGTACTAAAAAATCATAAAAAGAAGTTTTGGTAATCGGAACTTTATCTGATAGGGTTAGACCAATTTCAACAAAATATTTTTTGAACTCATTAGCTATAATTTGTGTATCGATTTTAAGCATGTGTGGCAAAAAACTTGAGCATGTTTTTTGTTTTCCAATTATTTCTTTTAGTATTTGCCAAGTCGGTTATACGTCATTTTTAGTTTTATTAATCAATTTTAAGTAGTAGTTTTTTTATAACTTTTCCGGATTTTTTCAAATAAATTTTTATTTGAAAAAATCCGTAAATAAAAAAACATATACACGTGAATAAAACGTTAAGCGAATAAACTTTGCTTAACGTTTTATTCACGTATAGTTGAACAATTGCTAAGTAAATTGCTTAACTTTACGTGAATAAAAATTTAATCAAAACGCTGATCGATTCCTGAGTAAAAGCAATTGCTCATTTTTATTCACCCGGCCTTTGTATATTTTTTTGCTTGCAGGAGTTTTTGTTTTTAGACATTTTATATATAACTTTTGCTTAGTTTTTGATGATTTATTGAAACCTTTGGTAACCAAAGGATCACTTAAGTTTTTAGTTTTTAATGTATGAGTAACATTAGCAAGTTAGCATCGTAAACCGAAATGAATGTTTAAAAAAATTTCCATAAAGATTATTAGCGCTGTCATTTAAGCCTAAATGTTTCCAAAGAAGTTGCAATAGTTGGTTTTTAAACGATTCAATTTTTAATTAATTAAAAATACGTTTAGTTAAGATTTTTTTTAGGTTTTTTTACATTTGCTTGGTTAGTGAGTATAGTCAGAAAAAAAGGAAAGTGATTCAAGATATCTGTTTGTACTAGGTAACTTAAGGTGAGGGCCGTCCTGAACGCGGGTTGTCGGGGGTGTCCCACTTCCCAAAACTGTTATATGTGAATTTGAGTTGGCACATTTGTACATTTAGTATTTCAGTTAGCAAGTATTGAAGTATAGTTGGGAAATATCAGATATCGACGACCTTTTTTTTTTTACTTTGACTCTAGTTGGCAAAAAAGCATATATATATTTTCTTTTTATCACAATAACATTAAACTAGATGTTAAATATCCAAAGAATCAAGTGGTAACATTCAATCAGTCATCAGTAATTGTTTGGACCAATAAGCTATCGTGAACTATCATGGTTTGTCTACCATGTTTTATTAGAATATAGTTCTAAAGTTTTATATTTTGTAATGTAATGTTTCTAATGTGATGTTAGAAATGTTGTATATAGTCACCTACGTATAATGTTATTTATCGTCACCTCCGTATAATGTTGTTTATAGTCACTTCCGTATAATGTTGTTTATATTCACCTCCGTATAATGTTGTTTTAAGGTTTTGCATGTTCTGTATATCATTTAATTTCTTCTTAGTTTTCGTAAAAAATTTCTATTTTCCAAGATGACTGTATAACTTTGTTATACAGTCATCAGTAATTGTTTGGACCAATAAACTATCGTGTCCCACTACCCAAAACTGATATATGTGTATTAGAGTTGGCACATTTGTACATTTAGCATTTCAGATAGCAAGTATTGAAGTATAGTTGGCAAATATCAGATATCGACGACCTTTTTTTTTACTGTGACTCTAGTTGGCAAAAAGCATATATATATATATATATATATATATATATATATATATATATATATATATATATATATATATATATATATATATATATATATATATATATATATATCTTTTATCAAGCGATCCCTCTTGATAAAAGTTTGAACCTAATATAACCCTGGAATCTGACTTTTGAATTAAAAGTCAGCTTTTTTCTTTTTATCACAATAACATTAAACTAGATGTTAAATGTCCAAAGAATCAAGTGGTAACATTCAATCAGTCATCAGTAATTGTTTGGACCAATAAGCTATCGTGAACTATCATGGTTTGTCAACCATGCTTTATAAGAATTTAGTTCTAAAGTTTTATATTTTTATGTAATGTTTTTAATGTAATGTTAGAAATGTTGTTTATAGTCACCTCCGTATAATGTCATTTATCGTCACCTCCGTATAATGTTGTTCATAGTCGTATAGGGCTGTAAATCCTGGCTCGTGTTCGTGAACGGCTCGGTGATCGGCTCGACAAGAGCTCGTTCATGTTCGGCTCGAATGGTAAACGAGCCGGACTTGAACAAAAAATTAGGCTTGTTTATTAAACGAGCCGAGCTTGAACATCGTAAGCTCGTTCATATAGGCTCGATTAAAGCTCAATATATATATATATATATATATATATATATATATATATATATATATATATATATATATATATATATATATATATATATATATATATATATATATATATATATATATATATATATTTATTTATTTATCCAATGCAATGAGAGCAAGACTTATATTTGTGAAAATGTAATTTGAACTATTAGAGTGCAGTGTTTAATAGGAATTATTATGTTTGTGAGAGTTTACATTATGTTTGAACTTTGAACATTAAGTTTGAACATTGAACTATTAGTTTTAACTTTTATTTTGAACTATTAGGTTTGTGGGATCTTATTTCATTATGTTGTTTATTTGCATTTTTAATAGACTGTAGGATTGTTTATGTTGTTTGTTGATTTGGACTTGCATTATTTACAGACCAGCCTTTAACGAACAATTTTTTTTTACTAAACGAGCTTTAAACTAACAGGTTACAATAATTATTTCGAGTTTTAAACCAGTCGAGCTCGAGCAACACGTAAAACGAGCCGAGCCCAAAAAATACTAATCCTTAACGAGCCGAGCTCGAACAAAGAATCTCATGTTCGAAACGAGCTCGAGCCGAGCCTGAACACTCTTAATATGTAAACGAGCCATGCCGAGCCCTGGCAAGTTTGGCTCGTTCGGCTCAATTTACAGGCCTACCTCCGTATAATGTTGTTTTAAGATTTTGCATGTTCTGTATATCATTTAATTTCTTCTTAGTTTTTGTAAAACATTTCTATTTTCTCATCATACAATTAGAACATTTTGTTTTAATATTGGTCCAAAACTATTTCTTACTAAATTGATAATTTACTAAAGGCAACCAATAAATATTTATTAACGGTTGCTGTTATTGTTATTGTTGTTGTTATTGTTGTTGTTGTTGTTATTGTTGTTGTAAGCATAGTAATCATAAATGAGCTTCCTTTTTACCTACCCTTTATTTCAAAAACTGTGTTATTGATTCTAATTAATATTGATTTGTATATAATAAATAACAGGATTATAAAAAGAATACTATTTTCATATTTTATTGGCAAAAGTAAATTACTTCATATAATGCACAAGAACTGAAAATAAATAGAAAGTAAAAGTAAAAACAGTATTCTTCAGTTGTATGATAGTATGCTTTTTTTATTCGGTAATTTGCCTTTCAAAAAAGGCGGGCTATTCAAACTTTCTTAATAAATCCGGAATCTTCGCAATCAAATTGTTTGGCAAAAATCGCGCCGTTGCTATAAACTAACGCGTAAAATAGAAATTAAAGTTGAAATAAAGCAAAGAGTATTTTTTCATTACTTTCAAGGTAGGCTAAAGTATAATTTTGATTGTTTCTTTTTGTCTATTTATAATATTATTGATATTAATATTATTATCATTTTAGTTATTATTTTTGTCATAATTTCTGTTGTTGTTATGATTATTGTTAATATTATTATTCTAAAACAAAAATTGGAATGATAAAAAATTAAATTCGTATGGTGTTAAATTCAAAGATTTTATTTAAATTTAACACCACACAAACGTATAAATTATTTTATACGTTTATTAAAAGCAACAAGAAGTTGCTTTTAATAAACGTATAAAACAATAACGATTATTTTATTTAAGAAAGTTATAAGTAATTTAAGTAAAAAAAAATTACTAAAGAAAGTTGTGAAGAAAATTATCAACTTGAACAATCATAACTTCCATAAAAGTAAACTAATTAACAAGTAAATCTACAGTTTAGTGGCCTAAAATATTTATATTTTTGCTTTTTTTAAAAACAGAGAAAAAATTAGATTCTGATTTTCTTTTTAAACAATGCAAACCAATAATTGAAACAATTAACAATTAACCCAATGGAAAACTGTTATCAATTATTGCTGATGGAAAAGTTTCGGTTGAGTAAATTGAAACTTTTTAAGCATGGCGATTAAAACTGAAGAATAATCTTGGTTTGAAAAAACTGACAACATATTTTTGTTGTTTGATTATCTTCATGTCATGAAGTGTGTTCAAAATAAAAAATTAACTGAAGAAAAAAAGGAACTATTTTTTGAGTTTGACGATAATAAACATCTAGCTAAATAGAGTAATTTAATAAATCTATGAGTTGGAATCTGCCAATATAAAATAAAACTTCCATCTCACCAAAACCAATTGAGCAGCAGAAAGTTAAGCTTTGTTTATGAGTTTTCTATGACAAAATGATTGCTGCACTTAAAAAGCATCCATCCTTTAAAAAATATGAAGTTATTGGCACCATTAACTTTATTTCTATATTTGTGAAGTTTTGGAAAATTTGTAATGTGAAAGGTGTTGGAGCAGATATATTTGTTATAAAGATAAGTAACATGTAGTTAAAAGATTACAAGCAGTCAAAATTTTGCTGTTCTTATTATATGTGGCAGATATGGTTAAAAGAAAGAAAAATTCAGGCCCAAAACGTATAAAACAGCGTACAAAAGATATCTCTTAATGTATTTCTATGTTATCATGGGATAGTTCACAACTGATTCATTAGGAAAAACATTTAACAAGCTTCACCAGGGTTCTGGAGCAACCTATTTTATTACTGCTCATTTTGTCATGGAAAAAGTTAGAATCCAACATGTAAAAATTTCTTTACTGTTAGAAATGGATAGTCTTGATTATTATACAAATGGTCATTTCTGTCATAATTGTTTTCAAAATTTAAATGAAAAGGATTCCCAAATTTTTGATAACTTGCCAGAACTTGAGGATAAAATTCAAGCAGAGTCATTACTTTCAATTTTATATATTGCTGTTATGTTTAAAGAAAAAATGGCTATGATTATAATGATATAGAATTTTGTTATAAAAAATATGATGTCTAAATTGATGACCTAAATAGGTCTTGTTATTTCCTTTGACAATGTTGTTCAATGGTTCAAATATATTTCTCAAAAATCTAGCAATAATAAAATCTCCAAGATGCACATAAAACTGTGATGACAATGAGTCTTTATTTAAATTTTATTACTTGTAAAAAGTATATTATATTTTATAAACTTTATTGTAGTTTTACTTTAACAGTTATATATTGTTACTATTATACTTTTTTTGCTCTCCACATACGTTTTACTTATTAGTGCTTCACTCAGCCTACAGCCCAAAAAAATTTTGGTGCGTTGACAATGCCTGTATTTTCAGATTTTGCCATGAGATTGGCGCAATTAAATGTACATACATCAACTAAAAATTGGGTTTAACAAATAAATGTACATTTTTTTGGGTCAGATATCAATCAAAAAATTGATGCAATTTGCATTTTTAAACAATTTTGCTTTAAAGTGTCAATAGAAACTAGGCTTTTTAAAGTTTTTTTTTTTAAATATTCTCCATAGTTTCATACTTGGTTATGATTAAATTCCTTTTGAAAAGGAATTTAATCATAACCAAGTATGAAAACTATGGAGAATATTAGCTTTTTTTATTATAATTTTAAAAACTTAAATATCAGAGTATTTTTCTCAGTTTTTAGACTTATATTTTTATATAATTCTGGTTCAGTGTAATGTATTCTACCATAATCAATCATAAAAACAGGAGAAAGAAAGGGGGGGAGATATTGAGGAGAGAAAGTCAGGTAGCGCCCATAAATTTGGTATCACTAATAATAAATAAAAATTATTATTTTTTAATTATTGAATAATAATAAAAAAGCCAATCTAAAATCAGTTCTATTATCATGTGACACATCATAATCAAAACAGTTCAAGGCATATTACAATCTTACTTTTTTATTCAGAAAAAGTGATTTAATTACCAAAATTGCCAAAAGATTTAGTATATGTTCCAATAAAAAAATTTCCTGAAATTTTCATATTAAATAAAAAAATACTTTTTCTTGTTGAATTTTAAATTTTTTAGGGAATTAACTCTTACTTCAATTGAACTTTGCTTACCATTTTGATCAGCTTCTTCAGCTTGACTTTAATGTTTTAATATGTAAATGCTTAAGTTTATTTTAAAATGAAATGAAAAATTAAAATGTAAGGAACATAAAAAACATTAACACCTTTTCTTAAACAATCAACAATTTTATAAATATAAGTAAAGCAGATGATGACCTTGATGCATCAGGTCATCATCTGCTTTACTTAGATTTGCTTTTACCTTGATTGCATCAGGAAAAATTTGGAAACACTTTTTAAGCAAATTAGACTAATGTTAAATTACTTATCAACTTTTTTTTCTTCTACAGTATTTTATCAATTTTTTTCTTTTATCAGTGTTTCATCAAAGACTGGAAATCCTGTGATTCCGTAGTTTTTAACAACTTTGTAATCCCAGGATTAAGCATTTAATTTCAAGATTTTTTTAAAATTGTTTTCGGTTGAATGTTTTTAAATTAAAATTTTTTTGGTTTAAAATTTGGCTATTTTCATATTTAAAATTTTAACAAAAATTTACCCAACATATCAACACAGTGAAGTGCCCTCTGGTAGTACAGACTCCATGCATTCGTCTTTATTCTCTGGCTCTTTAGACCCAGTTGATGCAGCTATCAAAAAGTATATTAATCATCCCAGTATAATGAACATAAAAAAATAATTTAGTATGTGTACACATAGTTTCCAGGTCTGTCAAATCACACCTGATGATATTACAAAAATTATAGGGTCTTTGAATAATAAAAAAAAGACTAGGGTGATATACCAAATTTTATGTTAAAATTTTATATTGTTCACTTAGGGATAGTCTTAAAGATTGCATGAATAATAGTATCCATAATGGTAATTTCCAGTCTTTTCTAAAATTGGCTGATGTTATACCATTTTTTAAGAAGTATTACCTAACTGATAAGTCGATTTACTGTTCAAATAGTATTTTACCAGCCCTTTCTAAAATTTTTGAAACTATTTTATATAAACATTTTCTTGATATTTATTGAGCCTAGATTTGATAAACTTTTGTGTGGTTTCCGAAGAGGTTATCTCAGCAAGCACTTTTTTCGTTACTTAATAAGTGGCATGATTGTATTAATAATGGAGATGTTGTTGGATCAATAATAATAGACCTCTCAAAAGCGTTTGACTATATCTTACATGACTTACTAATTGCTAAATTAAACACATATGGTTATTCGAAAGAAAGTCCTTATCTTACTATACATATTTGTCCCTGGATGAATTATTAAATTTTTATAATAGTCCGAGAGTCCGTCTAAGAAATTTGAGATTTTTTATGGTTGAAACTTTAAATCTATTAATTGTCTATTAATTGTCTAAATCCAATATTTTTGAAAAATCTTTTTACTATAAAAAGTATTACGTATAAACTCTGTTGTAGCAAAAACTCATTCTATCTCGGTAAAGCTCCGTATATAATGATTCATGGTAATATTTGCGTTTGCAAAATTTGTCGTTTTTAAAATTTTGTTTTATTTTATACTGACTTATATATTTAGCTAAGATTGTATTTTTATAAATATTTTTTTTTAATTGAAATGATTGTAAATTTTCGTGACATTTTTTTTTTCTTTCTTTTTTTATGAAATAATTTTAATTTTTTTATGACATTTTTATGTGTGTGTCTATAAAATTAAATGTGTACTGTCTATAAAATTATATGTGTTTTGATTTAAATTAGTTTTAGTGTTAACTAAATCTTGTAAAAATTAACTTGAAATAAAGTTTTTAAATTAAAAAAAATTAATTTACTGAGGCAATTGTGGTCCAGTGATCAAAAAAGTACGAAAATTAACAGTTACGTTCAGACAATCACACAAAATAAAAGATATCTTGCAAAAGTATGTCGCGGCTGAATTTGGGAAGCAAATAACTCTAATAAAAAACTGCTAGACTAGATGGAACAACTTTTGTAAATGCTTCAACGCTCTATTAGTTAAAAAATTGTATACAAAAGGCATTAATAGACATAAGTCTAATGGAAGGTAAATCATTAATGCACTAGTCTCAGTAAAAGCAACATTTGAGGCCCTTTGCTGTAAGCATGCTAATTAGTTAAAGCTAAAGGATATTAACAATGTTAAAATTCAAAAGTTGCACTCATCTCTAGTTCTTTGAATGCAACAAAGGTGTACCAATGTAAATGGGATCCTCAGTATCTGTACAATTGTAGAACCAACATTCAGTCCGAATCTGAAATAGAGCTAGTAACAGTTCGCTCTTCACTAAAATGTCGCAAATTGATAGTTGATTTACTCGAAAGACTAGACGCTTCAAATCCAGCTACATCATCAGCTTAAGAGTCTTAATCTAAGTTTAAACTTTCTGTTTCAAAGGAGGAACTACTCAAAATTTTTTCTGATTCTTCTGACTCTCCATCTGAATCTATTTTTTTTTTGCTCTTGAAAAAAGCAAAAGAATAACAGACGAACTCAATAAAGCTATAAAAAAAGCACGTTTTCCTAGCATACTAATTCGATGTGAGACACTGTTGGTGACAATTCAAAAGGAAATGCTGTTGTTTGAAAAATGGAGGAACACGTGGGTTTTTTTTTGCAAAGAGCATATTATTTTTTAATGACTATGAAGCCTACCAGTGTAGAATCTGAATGTGCTTTTTCTGCGTCCGATCTTTTTGCAACAAAAATAAGTAGTCGCCTTGCCAATAAAACTTTAGATGTGCTTTGATACCTTAAAGTGTATTTGAAAATAATAAAAATAATTACATATGTAAATTATGTCTATAAAAATGACAAATTATTTTTAATTTAATAACTAAGTTGGTAAAAAATTAAAAAACCAAAGATTTTCCATATAGTTTAATAAATGGTTTTTTCTAAACATGTTTTAAATGTCATTAGTTTTTTTTTTAAACTTAAAATTTTATTTTTGAAGATTTTTTGGAAGGCATTAAAAAATAGTTTCAAATGTTTAAATTTATCATAAAAAATATATATATACGCCTACTAAAAATATTTGAATATAACATTTAATTTAGATTTAAAAATGCGTTTATTTTAAACAATTTTAATTAATCTTTTTATTTTATTTAAAGCCTTTGCATAAAATAAAAATTTTACAAAAGATCAACAATTAAAAGTTATTCTTAATGTAACAATTTTTATTGAATTTAAATTGCTAAAACATTAAAACACCTGTAGTCAAATTGTAAGGGATAAAAAAATAAGGGTGTATATATATATATTATGTATATATATATTATGTATATATATATATATATATATATATATATATATATATATATATATATATATATATATATATATATATATATATATATATATATATATATATATATATATATATATATATATATATATATATATATATGCAATATAGTTCTGTGTCTATGTTTCTCTTAATTTCTCTCGGGAGCTTTAAAATATGTTTGAAGCCAAGTGACTATAATAAACACATTGTTTTTTATTTACAGAACTTATCCTGTATTACTTTGCTTTATTTACTTAATCTTTTAACATTGATTTAGCATTCTAATTAATAAGTGGATCATTAAGTTTTTCATAGATTTATATTATAAAAGTTATTTTAAAATTTTCAATAAATTTTGAAATTTTTTCTAAAATTAAATTTAATATTATAGATAACTTGTTCAAGAAAAGCCTAATATGGAAATATACGATGAAAGTGTGTTAACTCCTTATGAAATTGAAAGACAAAACAACATCATAAGTAATTATGAGTTTATGAAAGCTTGTGGTATGTTAATCATTTTTTTTTCTGTTAGCAAAATTTTTTGTTTTAAAAGATAGAATAGCATGTTTTAATAAAGGGGCATCTATAAAGTACATACACATTAAAACTTCTGATTTATGATCCCCTTCCCCTTGTACGCATTTGTATGCTTTCAACACTGTCAAATCCCCCCACTTCTCCTAGAGACAGGTGTTCTAATCAGCTAGTTTTAAACAACCTCTCTATGGAAAAGTGAGGCCTCACTTCTTCAACGCATAAATTTTTCAACTTGTTTAATACAAAAAAACTTTTAGTTAATTTGATACAACTTTGATACGTAATAGAATATTGATTTTTTAAACTTGTGAAATTTAATGCTTCTGTTAAAAAAGCATTTAATTTCTTATAAATTTTGTTTTATAAGAAATAAAGAACAAGAGTCAAACTGTGTACATACTAGCTGCCTTGAACACCCCTCGTCTCCCTCCTTTGTATGCATTTTGTTTTTGGGTAACCCACCTCCCCCTATGCCTGCGTATTTACTTTATAGAAAGATCCCCAAATTTTTATTATAGTTTTTTTTATTAATTTGTATTCTGAGTCTCTTTTGGTTATATCTAATAAATTCTAATATCTCCAAAAATTTAATAAAGCATTATTATGAATTTAATATTTATTGAGTATAAAAATTTTCACAGTTTTAAGACACTGTTATATATAAAACATAAATATAAAGTTTTATTCAATACAAAATAATTTTTTCAATAAATAACTTATTTGAGATATTTTTGTAAAGAATTGTGTATAAGAATAGATTGCAATTAGTGCACACACTTTAACTAAAATAATAGAAAAGATATAAATAAATGTAAATTTTTATTTTTGTATACATTAACTCTTCCAAGGTTAAAGGTCTTTACTCTTTCAAGGCCTACATTTAAGTAATTTCTTAATGTAATTTTTAAATTTTGAAGTTGCTAATTTTAGAATATAAATAGTGGTGTTCAAATACTAAACAATATGAAATTTTATTATTGAAAATTCTTATTACATATGAAAACTATTTTTATAATGTAGTTGATGAAATAAATTTTTATAAATATTTATATTCAAAATTCCAATCAATTAATAACTAATCCTGTTTAACCAAGCTACTTTCTAAGCAGGGCAAAATATTCAATAAGTAGTATAAATTATTTTACCCCTCTCATAAAAAGTAGTTGTAGGTTTTACTCAAATGTGCAGTACATACAATAAATAAATTCATCTCAAACTTTAAAGTGAAGTATTTGTTTTGCTGGTATTGGAATTAGATTAGGTTGTCATAAAGATTCAACTTTATTTACTCTAAATTATTATTTGTCATCAAAAATTTATTGACCTTTACCAGAATAACAAATATGACAACTTATTTTTTATTGATTCTGCATTTTATTTGTACACACCATCTTTACAATAGGGTAAATATTATTCTTCATGCACACAAGTAATGCTGTGATCATCCACTCAGTTCACTTAATGGTTACTAAAGGAAATCTGACAGTTGTAATTTAGGAAGATAATTAACAAAACAAACTCTGCTATTATTGTGAAGAATACATGCTTTTGTTGTTCAATAAAAGCTAAGGTTGCTAAAGAAGTTGAATATAAGACACAAATTCAAAATGAAGATAAAATTTCTTCATTAAATTTGATTTAGTTCTAAAATAAAGCAGCACAAGGTTGTAAAATAAGATTTATTATTATATAAAATATTATTAAATAATGATAATAAAATTATTATTAAATATAAGAAATAACATATAAAATCGATTATTACGTCCTTGAGTGGCTTAGTATTTTAACGGTAAACTTAACTTGTAGAAGCATATAAGAATGTAGGTATGCAATTAGTTTTAAAAAAAAAAAACAATCTTATATTTGTAATGAGTTTGGACTAGTTATTATTTATAAAAAGAATTATTTTCAGCACTTTACATTTCTTGTTGTTAAATAAAACGTGTTAAGCTTTCAACAAAGTTTACTATTTGAATTTCAATTAGTTTTCAGTGTAATGTCATCCAAATTTTATTGTAAAAAATGTGCGGTGCCAGCGAAGTTTTTTTTGATTATAGTGGCTGGTAGTGAAAGAGTTAAATAATAAATTTTCAAAATTAATTATGACTTTATAAATATTTCTAATTTTGCAATTAGTGATGACTTGATAAATATTTTATAATAATATCTAATAATATTTTATTAAATTATATTAAGTTGTTTTTAATGATAAACTCAACATGCTAAAAAAGTTTTAACAAAAGTTTTAGGTTTAACTTCAACTTCTTAATAATAAAACTTAATTGAATGAATATTGAAACATATTATATAATCTAATGGTTACTTTTTTCAATATGATACCTAATTTGTTCAGAGCATAATGACTAGCCACAAAAAAAGCATTGTATGGAAGTATTTTAAGAAAGCAGATAGTAATGTTTTTTTGTAAGATGTATGTGGGGAGACGATATCATACAAAGGAGGAAGTAGGTCTGCAATGCAAAATCACCTGAACTTGCCTCATCCTCCAAATCTGGTTGCTGGGACATCTGGTGCGGGCTCAACATCTAGTGCTAGGAAAAGCATGGGAAACAGCTTGATAACTGGTTATTTTAACACAACGACTGTGGTAATGAATCGAAAAAAAAAAGAAGAGTACCGCAATAAATTGGCAATGATGTGCATTCAGGATCTGCGTCCCATCGATTTTGTCAAGGGGAGAGGATTCCGTGAAGTGGCGCAATTTTTGTATCCAGGTGCGCGCACCACAAAAGTGTGTGTATATATATATATATATATATATATATATATATATATATATATATATATATATATATATATATATATATATATATATAAAATATATGTCATCGCCAATATTACTTAGTAGATAATTTGAGGCCCGACGCAAAAAATGCTTATGTCTAAAAATAATATCGGTCACTATAGGGCCCTTTTTAGAACGGAGAACGAGGCGTCTGCATCGTTCTCTGTTCTAAAAAGACGCGTGCAAAGACGGATATTGTTATCAATAGTTACAATACATCATTTAGTCATGAATGTGTTAGTTTACATATTTTGAATTATTGCTAACACTCTATCTTGGCCAGAGAGTGTGTTCACTTTGGCGATATTAATATGATAGTAATATTTCTGGTTACTTAAATTATTGCAGATGCTCCAATGATAGGATGCACATCAGTTGTCACACAAATAACTTTGCAATTTCAAGAAAGAAAGGCATCCATTTTTGTGAGGTGCAGGAAATTATGGGACAAATTAATTTATATCCTTGCCTCACAACAGGTGCATGGACATCAAATTCAAATGAAAGCTTTATAGCGGTTTCAATACATTTGATTGACAAGAACTGGAACCTTGTCAGTTATGTAATCAACCTGATCCACTCTCAGCAGCGTCACACAAGTGTCAACCTACAGGCAGGCCTGGGGAAAGCAATGGATGCATAGCAAATTCCAGAAGCCTTTGCAGTGATGTCAGATAATGCCACAAATATTGTGCTCGCACTAAACTCAAGCAAACATATGCAGCATGTGGTACGGTGTGTCAGGCACACATGCCAATTAGCCATAAATGACAGCATCAACGCTGTCCAGCAGTGACAAGTGTGCTGGCGGCCATCAGAAGAGTGGCGAAGTTCTTTAGAAGTTCGAATCCGCCCTAGAATGTCCTCAAATAAATTCAGAAGGAGGAGATCAAGAGGAATGCTAACTACTATCAAACTCCAGCATCCAGGCTTTTCCAGCCTGTTTGTCCTATCTGTGAGACCAGGTGGAGTAGCAAAATTTATATGGCGGAAAGAATGGTAAGGCTGCAACAGAACATCATTGCTGCCATCCAGGTAAGATAAATTGTTACAATTTACTATAATATATCAAACTAATTATTTTAATAAATATTAGTTATATAAAGTTTGATGAGCCATTTGCAGTAAAGTGCTTGCTCCCCTCTCCCTTATGCACTTTTTTATAAATATCTTCTTAACAGGATACCCAAGTAAAGAAAGACATGACCAGATCAAAGTGTGCAGTGCCTAACACTGACCATTGGGGAGTTGCGCAGACTGTGGTAGAGGTTTTGAAACCATTTGCAGATCAGGTAACTTTCTGGAGTGGCCAGCGGTATGTTACATACTCAGCGATTTATCCAGCATTATTCGGATTGCTAGATTTCCTAAAGCTGGATGAAGGAAACGACACGTGGGCTGCTGTACAGCTTAAACAAAATCTTGTTAGAGAAATAAACAAACGGTTTAGTTGGGTTGGCAATAATTTTCCTCGCTATTTAGGCATGGTTGCTGCCCTCCTGAATCCTCGATTTAAAAACCTTTCTATTTTTGACTGCTGAAGACAAAGCCAGTTTAATAATGTATTCAGAAGAGTTGTACGCCACATTGCAGCCACAAGTTGCCAGCCCTGCACCAGCCCCTGCAGCCACCAAAAAGAAGAAAACATAAGTGGATTTGTTTTCACCAATTTAAAAGCCAAGCACAATTACCAGTTCACCTCAACCCACTTTTTAGACAGGAGATGCAAATTTATATTGCAGAAGTTGCTGTACCACTCACGGGAGATCCATTAATGTGGTGGAAGTCAAGCAACTCTTGTTTCCCCCTTCTCTCCAGGTTGGCTGCACAACTTTTCTGCATCACAGCTACCAGCTGTTCGAGTGAGAGAGTGTTTTCAACTGCAGGAAATGTCATAACAAAGAAAAGGTATCAACTAACGCCAGAACATGCAGAGATGCTTGTTTTTCTATACAAAAAATCAGAGATGCGTTTGGGAAACTTGGTTGATGAAAAAGATGACGAAGATGAAGAAATGCAAATCAGCAACCATGTCGAACTGATGAATGACAATGACGATGATTGAACAATGTGTACATTATAAATGTATTACATTAGTTTACGTTTTTTATGATCTTTTTATGTGCAACTTTGCAAAGTTTGACATTAACATTTTTTGTTGACTTTTCATTCGTTATAAACCAGTATTAAATTGATTCATTCCGAATAAGCCAAAGTATTAAAATAAAATCTGTTTGTTATATATTCTTATAACAATTTACAATAGAAATCTCGACGAAAACTTATCAAATATCAATAATACAATTTTTAAGAAAAATTCTTCAGAATACTCTGGAACTTTAATTCGCTTAGTGATTTGGCAGGTAATTAGTGTTCGCAAATATTTTTTCCACAACAAGAGGTTTGAGAACATTCTTGTTTAAGTATGTTCCCATGTTTTTCCGCATAACAATTAGTTTTTAAAATACACACTAAAAATTAACTTCATAACTTTAATCTTTACTAATCAAGTGTTTTTTCAAATAATCAAATAGTAGACAAACATAGAATAAACTTGAATGCTCTCAAAAAATCAATGTGGCAACTAAATATTGTATGCGTGGTTAAGATTAAAGTGCGATTGCAGGCCTTTCCCGACCAAACCTAGTGTAATATATTATTTTCAGTAAATTTAAGAAAAACAGTTTATTTATTATGCATTATGATTAAAACAAAATGTATAATAAAATAAATTACATTATCATAATACATACAATGCATGTGTACACTATTACCAAAAAATAAGGACTTCATTCAAAAACAGATAGTCGGTTAACCAATGGTTAACTGACGGTTAACCGACTATTCGTTTAAGGTTTAAGAGTACAAAACGTTAACAAACTGATTTTGTAGTTTGAGTAGTCTTTTTTAAATGCAACATGTAATTCATTAAAATTGAATAACAATAATCTTTTTTGAACATGTTGGTTTTTCTTATCACTTATAAAATCTTTTTTTCCTGGCATTATTCTGAAAATTCATCACTTTGATAAAAGTTAATCACTAAATTAACTGTTTCTGGTGAAAGTTGGTTTCCAGTTTTTTTTTGGGCAATGATAGAATTCCATGCTCATTTTTAACTTTTCTTGCAGTTCAAATAAGATACTCAGACACTTTAAAGTAGATTGATATTTTCGTGCGTGTCCATGATTTTTGTGCAAGTGTTAACATTTGCACCTTATGGCGATAAGAGTCAGTCTCTGAATTTTTTTTTATTTCATACATTAAAATGTTTAGATCATGGTCATTATTATTCATTATATGTTTTGCTGCAGGCAACTTACTGTGTTTTGAAAGACTTTTTAGTTAGACTGGCTAAATTCCAAGCAATTCTATAGTGGTATCTAACTTAATTTTTCTCAATTTTTAATTCCCATTCTTCCTGTGAATTTAAATCTTCATCAGTTTCTACTGCTTTTTTGTAACATTTACTGCAGAATTTTCAACCTGGGGTTACATAAACATTGTTTTCTTGCAAATTTTGCCAAATCTAAGGAAGTCTTTATATTACCTAAGAAACAAATTTAGTTGAATTTTGAAATAACTGAAAAAATAAAATTTTTTAAAATAATAAATAGTTTTTCTTTTGATTTCCATATCTGTTTTTATTCTGTTATAATTAATGTTAGATTACCTTTTAAAGCAATTTTTTTACTTTCCTTGTGTGTTCCAAAAGGATTGCAACACTTTGTAATTTTTCTCTCAAAATATTTTCCATAGAATTGCTCATGACAACATATAATTTTTATTGAACAATATTTTTTCTTTAAATTTGCTCAACATATTATTTTTCTTGTTTTTTTTACTAGGAAGATCTTTGAATTGAACAAAACCTTGTTTTCTAAAAAATCCAGTTTTGTGGCAATGAATGCTAACACTTTTTCCAATGTCACATTTTTCTATATGAAATATGTTTTTTATTTATAATATTAAAATCACAATCATTCTTTAAGAAAATACAAACAAGTAAAGTACAACTTTTAAAAAGAACAAATCAAAACTTTTGCTTGTTTTTGATATAAAAAGGGGTAAGCATTCACCAATTTGAATTGAAATAATGAAAATAAATTGTTTCTTAAACTTAAAAAAATTATGTTTTTAAATTGAACTTAAATAATAATTTATTATTAATTCATTTTATGTACATATAAAAAAAAAAATTCCAGAGAGATTGGGGGGGGGGGGCGCGGTTACAAAGTTGGTCAGAAGCCCCCCGGCCCTCTCTTCGCCCATGACTGTAAATGTCCTAATCGAGTCGATAAATAACACTATTTGATGTTTTATTCAAATAAATGTTTTAAAAAAATATTTCAAATGCTTTCGTTACAAAATTCAAATTTTTCCCAAGAGAGATTTTGATCAAGTATTAGAGAGACAATTGATGAATCTAATTTTTTTCAGTAGACCTAAGATAAAATATTGGTATACAATTAAACTTTTTACTCAGGATTTTGGGCTACAGTCTTCATTTTACCTCCAAAATTCATGAATTTAAAAGTCAATAATTTTGAACAAAATTGGATAAACAAGGCATTTTCTGAGACAATCGAGTTTGAGGATGCTATTTTCGGATTCCTCAAGTAAAATTCTATTGGGGTACCAAACTTTAGAAAATTTCCCCAAGCCATTATGAAGATACTATATGTGAAAGTTGCTTTTATTGCTTCAGATAATCACTAAAATTCTGAGTCAGCATTATTTTAACTGGCGATATCTCTGAAACCCATGTGTATTTTTAACTAAAATTTTTGCAATTATTATTTTTTTAATATGGACTGCAAGTGTGGTAAAAATGAACATATTCTGAGACGCAAAGGTGTTATGGTTTGGATGATTTCATATGGAATGATCCTATGGCACTGTGGACCAGAGTGACCGCCAGGTTGAGTTGTTCCCCAGGTCTAATTTTTTTTTTGCAATAGCTAGATATACATTAGTAGACACCATTTATAACATTTAGAACTTCTGGGGTGTTGGAATTTTCAAAAAAAAATGAGACAAAAAAATCAAAAAATAGCTATACTTATCACTGTGGACCTGAGTGACCACCAGATTAAAATGTTCCCTAGGTCTGATTTTTTTTTTCAATAGTTGGGTATACACTATTTCTAACATTTTGGGAAGACACTATTTATAACATTTTGGGAAGACACTATTTATAACATTTAAAACTTCTAGGGTGTTAAAAAAAATTGAAAAAAAAAAATTAAAAAATAGGTGTAACTTATTCTACACAAATAAAAGCACAAAGTAAAAAAGCTTTATGTTAACTAGTTATAATATAAGTCTAAATCTATAAATAATATACTTTACAATATATACTTGAAATTATAAACATTAAATTAAATTATATAATTATTCAGTTTATTTAATGTTTTTTGATGCAAACTCGACAACACTGGATTTTAGTCGTTTTGCATAATCTATATGGTTAACTCTTCGTTTGTATCTATTCCATGTTTTTTTGAATTCATGATGAATAGCTTCTCCTGTTTGCTCACAGTAAACTCCTAGGCCGCAGTCAGTAGAATGAAGAAAAGGAAGTATATGACATACTGCTATGTGAACTTTCCATGTAACACTGAGCTTGATACCCTCAAATGTGGCATGCACGTATTCAATCAAATCTGCATAGGACTTTTTAAACTCCAGAACAGCAGTGCTGATGTTATCCCCTGCTACCATACCAAATGCTTCTGCTTGAAGGCATTTAAACTTTCTAACACAGTTTACTATTGGTAGTAAGTCATATTTTCCATTGTTTATAATATCTCTTTCAAGTATATCCACCAACTTCAGGAACTTGCTTGCATTGTTTCCGTCAAGCCCTATGCCTTGGTATCCTCGAAACATGATGTAGTTTGATTGTAACCACTTCTCAAACAAAGGCCATACACTAACTAGAAGTACTGCAAGTTTATTTACTATTCCCATTAGAACATGGAGCTCAGGAACAGGAACCAACTCTTCGAGAAGAGTTTCAGGATCTTCCTCTTTGTACAAAAGTCTTGGATTTGTAACATTTTTAAAGTGTGACATTTTTGACTTCTTCTTTCCGTCAAGGGTAAAGTTGTTATAATGATCATCCAATGACCTAAGTGTTTGTTTAATTCCAGCCTCAAGAGTGCAGGATCCCTCACAATATAAACAACTGTATTTCCCGGCATGACTACTAATTCCAAACACTGAATTTGCACATTTTAGATCAAATGCAACGTAAAACTTTACATCGTTTAAATTCAGGGGCTCAATAAGCTTCCAAAGATTATCATTAGCTTCAGAAACCCTCTCAACAATTGCTATAAGAAAGGATCTTTTTACTCCAGCATCATCTAGCTCTGAATCTGAAGAAGTTTTTTCCAGGGGATTAAACACATTTACAGTAACTTTAAGGAATCCCTGACCTGAATCCATAGCTATTCTCAATATGGAGTCATGTGGATCTATTCCTCTTTCTGTAATGACGTGCTGTATAAATGTAGATGTATCTTTTACATGAACCAATGTTCTAGTAATGGCTTCTTCTCCATCCATAAAACCTACTTCTTTAGAAGTGTAAAATTCATCTATACGGTTATGGAGAGCTTCAATTTTTTCAAAGATGTTCGCTTCAATACAGGTTTGAGTTCCCATACTAGATCTGCATTTGGAACAAAAATTCTTTGTTTGATTTTTTGAAAGCTCAAGAGATTTAACCAACTCCATAACAGTACCAAAGGACACCTGTTTCAGCTCAATTCGGTCAGTTTTTTTGTCAGGAGTTCCAACCACAATGTTCAAAGGAGACCCTTGAGTAGCCAACTGAAACTTCTGTCCTCTACAAATATTTTCAGCTTCCATCTTGTGCTTAAGTATACCTGGCAACATACATAAATAAAATATGTTTATTATTTGGAATTTTAAATATGTATTTATATTAAAGAACAGCTTAATATACTTGCCTGAGGCTACCCGTTCTAAATATTTAGGTCCAAGCTGTTCTGCCGCTTCAATGAGATTGTTCACAGCTCTGCTCTCTGTACAGATATGAGCCACTCCTTGCACTAAATATTTTTGTTTGAAAACAAATGAACAAAATTTTTAATTAACTAAATATTTTATTAAGTACAATAAATTTTGTTATGTGAAGCATTATATATATGAAGCATTATATATATGAAAAAATAAAACAACAATAATAATAAAATTCTAACCTACAAAGCCAAAGCATGTTGAACATAGTCTGGAAGACTTTGCATGTTCAGAATCATTAGAAGCACTGATTTCATCAACAATGTCTATGATATTTGATGATCTTCTAAGATGCAATCTATCAATCTAAAATAATGGAAAAAATATTGATCAGTAAGTGATATTATTTTAGCATACTAAATGGTATTTTACTATACACTATGTAAGTTGAACTATATATACTATATAATTAAATTTTAAGCTCACACTGTAAACAGTAAATAAATAGTTAATAAATAAATAGTAATTAGTTGTTTATCTTATACAACCTTATATACATGTTTTGTATAACTAATATTTATATACTACAATGTAGTATATATGTAGTATGTATGTAGTCTACATACATACATATTATACTCAAATACTTCCATGCATGTCATACTTAAACTAAGTATATGTATATACATATACTTATCGTGCTGTATATATAATATATAAAGTTATATACATTTTAAGTCTACGCATACTAAAGAAAAACTGAAAGTTTTTTTAATAACACATGTATTATTTTTTAATACATGTATATGTATTAATAACATGTACTAAGTAAATGTTGTAATAACATGTATTAAAAAAAAAATCTGTTCTATATTTTTAGTTAAGAAACTGTGTGATTGTAAATATAACAAAGTATTAACTAAAAATTAATAATAATTATTATACATAAAAAAACAGATTAACATGAATTTTACCTTGGATATCTTCACTATCCAGTTCCCTAGGTACTCCACCTTGTTCTTGTCGAGATCATAGAGGTTTCTGTGGCAATTGTTACAAATAACCTTGGGATAGTTGGTTACATCTAAACTATACTGACTCCAGACGAAAGTTTTGATCTTTGTTTCAATTGCTGGAGTGATCTTTTGAATTTTAGATGACTTTTTCCCGAACTGTGTAAGACAAACAGCACACGTTTTATGTAAACAGTCCGCCATTGTATATACAATTTAATAATTTCGCGGACTTTCAACCGAGTTTTCACCTAATTTATTAAGATTTTTATGGCTAAAAATAAATATTTTTGAGCAAATTTTTTTTGACTTTGTCCAATCACTCAGAAGTTTTTAATGTCATAAATGGTGTCTACTAATGTATACCCAACTATTGAAAAAGAAAAATCAGACCTGGGGAACAACTTAACCTGGCGGTCACTCTGGTCCACAGTGATGGATTAATAAATAAATAATGATAAATAACATAAATTATTATTTCAAACATAATAAAAAATGTTTCATTACGAAAAAAATATAAACACAAAAGATACTTTTTTTGTGGTTTGTTTACAATTTTTAAAATACTTTTGCTCATTATTTGAGCGGTAAAGCTATTATAATTTTTTTATAATTTAATCTTTTTGGTAGTTGGATAAGCTATGTGGATTCAATTTTTTATTCTACATAAAAAGATAAAACATTTTGGGCTAAGTTTGTAATAAATTAACAACCTTTACTTGATTTAAAAACACTAATATTGCAATAGATATATAAAACCTAATAATTTTATAATTTAAAAAATAAAAAAATTTACACTAGCAACTACTTATTTGTTTTTTTTCTTTAACAAAAAAACAAATAAGTCTGTCTATTTTTCTATTTTGCCAATTGGTTTTTTATACTAAAATCTGTATGAAGGTAAATTATTTTATGTAGCCTGTTGTTGCGAAGAGAAAAAGAGTCTCAATATAAAAAATATATCACAATAAAACATACTTTAGTTAAAATGTATTTATAGTTTTGAGAGTCTTCTTATTAATTTTTTGAGCTGAACTTAAATGTTTTACCTGATAATTTTATTGTTTTCCAAAAATAAACCTTTTATGTTTCTATTCACTTTATTTTAAAAATAACTTGGGTATTTCCACCAAATACCCAAGTTAGATACTAAGTTGTATCTTTCATTTTAATAATATGTTGTAAATGTTGTAATCTCTCAACTTCTTATTTATTACTTTCTAATTTTACTAGTCACTGTAGTAGCAAATGGGTTGTAGGCTATTTATAGCTCGATATATAGGCCTTCACAAGTTAAAATTATTTCTAAACTAATGGAAACCTAACCTAGGGCATGACAATATTTATTAGTAAGTCAACAAAATTTTCTTTATTTTTCAATATAGCTATTTATTAATCTAATAATTTAAAAATAATACTTTACATGATATACAGGCAATAAAAAAAAAAGTTAAAATTGAAATTAAATTATAGTTAAAATTCCTTTCCCAGTCTTTTAATAATCTGGAATACTACTAATTAAGTACCAAAATATATACTACTATCTAATTAAGTACAAAAATATTTATGTGTATAATTTTGTGTAAATTGAGTGAAATAAAAAAATTCAACTTTCTAAAAACCATCGATTAATAATTTGTATTTTTTTTTGCTTAATGTCATTTTTCGGGTCATTTTCCTGCTCAGAAATAAATGTTTTTAACTGTTGAGCTTATATCTTCTTTTATTTTTTAAACAAGGACAGAAAATGTTATTGATTTCAACATTTATTGTAACAATTTTGAACTTCAAATGTGATTATCATATCTATGATCAATATCTAACCATTTCATGTCTAATATGTCAAAATGTGGTTACAAAGTCAAATAGATTGAAAATTTTATCGTACAGCTGTTTATAGTTTTGAATGTAGGGTTTTGTTCATTTAAGCAGGTAGAATATTAAAGTTTGAACAACATAAGTTTAACCTTTTTGAACAAAACTCTTAGATAAAATACTATTAAATATGATGGACCAAAAACTAAAAAATACCAAGAATCAAATTACTTTTTATTTACAGAAGATACCATGTATCAAAATAACTTGGACTTTATAAGCTGGCAAAAGACTTCACAAATGCTGTGTTTTTTTCTATTTGAATTGTCATTTCCATAAAATACCTTTGTTGTTATAAAACTTTTTAATAATAATAATTTTAAAAACTCACATGAATATATTGATGATTTTCGATTTTAAATAAAAACTTCAGATGCTTTTAGAATGCAGATTTAATACATATATATGTATATATATATAATACATATATATATACATATATAATAATAATAATAATAATAATAAGATTGAGCTGTGGCATAAAGCAGAGCTGACCAACTGAATATAGTCAACTATGATAGCTGAACTGTATATAAGTTTCTTATTGTTTTCTTATAGGCATTGTAACTATTATTAAACTTTTTATTTTTAAAAGATTGCTTATGATTGGCAAAACGTTTTTTCCATTCACCCTCTGTTATGCCAATATATTGTTTATCAGGCACATTCTTAGCAGAAACAACACATTTATATACCATATTTTTTGATAAACAACTTCTTCTCATTGGACAATTGCTTTTTTTGTTTACAATTACAATTTCCTGTAGTTTTTTCATTTAGGATTTCTTTTTTATTAAACAAAGCATTATTGTGACCTTTCATAATTCTTTCCATTTTTTTTGTGCAACTGTAGCTAACTTTAATTGTACTTCGATTAAAAATTTTACGTAATTTATTAAAGGGCTTATCAACTAATTTTAAAAACATTTTTTTAGTAGAAACATTTTTGCTTTATGGGGGGTTGAACCAAATTACATTTTTAGTTCTATTTCCCTTTTTTGTATTCTTACTTTCAGGGTCAAATTTTAGTTCAAAATTTTGGAAACCACTTTTTTTTAACAGCATCTTCAAATATTCGTTTAGAGGAATTGAACACAGTTTAATTAGAGGAGTTTTGGTTTAGCCTGTTATTAGTTGAAATTGGGATTTGTTTTAGAATTTGGTTTAGCCTGTTATTAGTTGAAATTGGGATTTGTTTTAGAATTTGGGGTGGATGATTTGAGTTAATGTTAATCTACAGTAATTCATCGTTTGGTTTTGTAACGGCTTATGTGAATTTTTTGAGAGGTTATATATGACATCAAGAAAGTTTACAATTTTTAAATTTATGTTTATTTTGATTTGAAAGCCAATATTTAAAAAAAATTTTATAATATCTTTTTCTAATTATTGTTGAGCTGTGGACCAGATTTTATACTCATTACTATTAAACCTTCATCGCGGCAAAAGCCTAAATCATTTATATTGATTATTT
>NC_088927.1:48787500-48820000 GCF_038396675.1 Hydra vulgaris | reverse complement strand
ATTTCAAGATCCCTGGTGCTTATCACATGGCTCGCTGGATGGCCAAGGTTATTTATTGTTTTAAGATTTATTTATTTCGTGAAGAGTTCAAGTTGACCACAAAAGAGGAAAAAAATCTCTGTGAATTTTGCTTATTTGCTAGTCTGGTTTATGTAAAATCTTGGATATCATGCACAAATGCCAGCGATGCTCCAGTTAATGACTTGTTTCTGTTTCAGCAACTTAATCAGTTTGCAGTTGTGAATAAAACGATTTCCGAAGCAGCAGTCAAGAACTTTCAAAACCATTTGTGGTACCTTTCACCAGAATTGGTCCCACTAGCTTTGTTTTCAAACAAACTTCAAACGGAAGAGAAGCGAAAAATGATTTCCAACATGAAATTTCACGGTGAGAACTGGTCTGAAAGGTTGATCAAATTAAAGAACATTGAAAGTCTAGAGAAGAAATCTCTGGACATGCTGGTGACATCAGTTTCAGCAAGTGCGTTGCGGTCAATGAAGGTTGATATTGATTTTCTGTTCAACAACGATCCAGCTACCTGGAATGATTCCCCAGAATACCAAGAAGGAAAAAATTTAGTATATTCATTGAAAGTAGTAAATGATGCTGCCGAACGATCTGTGGCTTTAATGTCGATGTTTAATGAATCGATTACAAGGAATGAATCTGAAATGCAGAGGTTAATTCAGGTGGTTGAGGATCACAGAAAGCGAGTGCCAGATGCCAGAAAGTGTACTCTGAAGAGTTATAGTCCTCGCTAGCATTAACATTGCACGAACTATAACATTACGATAATTAAATGTTAATTGCTCATATGTTTTTTTGTTTATAATTCGTATTTTAATCAATGACAAAGAGTCAAAAATCCTAGTGTTTTATTTAAAAAAAATTCTGATATAACAAAAACCGCAGAACTTTAGTCGTATTGCAGTATTTTATTTCATTAATTTCTCTGCTAATAAACCAGTCTAAAGTGGATGTGGATTGTAATTTGGTTTTTTTATATAACAATTAATTTGTAATTAAATTAATGGTTTTGACTTTCGTCCAACACGAAAATGTTGGACGAAAGTCAAAAGTAATTAAAAGTGACGTATGTGTTGGCGTAAGTAGAGATGTGACGCGTTTTTTTGGTTCTTGTTTTTTTGGTTTTTTTGGTCGTTTTTTTGGAAAAAAAACGCAGGGTTCCGTTTTTTTGGTTTTTTTGGGAAATATTTAATAATTCATCATTTAAGCTACTAAATTTAACTTTAATGGCAATATTATTAAACATATTTTAATTTCAGATTTATATAGGAAACCTAAGGCTGAATTTGACTAAAATTCTTTTTCTTTTGGTATGTTTAAAGGTAATTGTTTTATTATTAATGTTTAGGTTTACACGGTTATAGCAGTCCTGTATAAAAAATCATTAGTTAATTTTATCTTCCTCTATTTAATTTTTATTGACTTTATTGTTATATATTGACACAATAAACACTTCTTATCTAAGTTTATTACACTTAACTACATTTACTTAATTTTATTTACTATTTGATATAAATATATATATATATATATATATATATATATATATATATATATATATATATATATATATATATATATTATTATTATTATTATTATTTTTTTTTTTAAATTTATTTACTGTACTTTTAAAGTTTTGAGTTGCAAATAAAAAGTTATAAGGAGTTTTTTTTAATAATCAATTATGTTCTCTATTTAATTATATTTAAATTTTAGATATTTTGCTTAACATAGTAAATTTTAGTTATAAAAATGAGTAAAACAGGCCATACAGGGGGGAGAAATAAAACTGTAGTTTCCAATTTATTTATACCTATGAAACAAATTAGCAAAATGGAAAGAGTTAAATGTTCTTTTTGCTTTGACATTATCTCTAAAAACGGAACTCGAATGACTAAGCATATTGAAAAATGTCGAAAATGTCCTGAAGAAGTAAAAAATCTATATGCAAATAAATCAGGTCATAGTCAAAAACAGCAAGACTCTTCTGGAGATGCTGAACCAAAAACAAAAAATCCACGATCTGATTCTTTCGGAACATCCTCTTCTGAATCAATTTGTAGAAGTAAAACACCATGTTCCGTGTTTGACAGCATGACAAAAACTGAAAAGGTGTGTATTGTATTTTGAAATTTTAAGATTTATTTGAAGAATTAACTGAACTAGCTTATTAAAAGTTCATGATTTTTAAATTTAAGATTTGTTTCATGATTCACTGATGTACCAGTATGACATTATATTTTGCAGGAATTGATTGATACACACCTAGCCAGAGCAATATATGCTAGTGGATCGCCACTCCATATAGTAGAAAATAACTATTGGAAAATCTTTTTGAACAAGTTACGTCCTGCTTATAAGCTTCCGTCAAGACATGAAGTGTCAAATGTGTTATTAGATAATGAATTTTCAAGGATTTCAGCAAATGTTAAAGAAATGGTAGCAACTGCAGATTATCTTGGATTTATGTGTGATGGATGGAGCAATTTAAGGTACAGTAACAATTTGTTATAATATTAGTTGATGCAATTAAACCTATATTATTTAGTTAATAAACAGATCCTATTTGTTTATATGCTGTTTCTTCTTTACAGAAATGAAGCTATCATAAACTTTGTAATGACATTACCTTCTTCATCACCCATTTTGTGGAAGACATTGCCTACAGGTAAAACCATAATTCTAGTACTGTATACAATGGATTTACTTAACAGACTCGTAGACTTTTAAAATATGCATACTATTTTATAATTAACTTTGATATTAAATTTATAACAAACAACACTGAAAACCATTTCAGTAAGCAGAAATAATGTATCAATAAATAGATTTATAATATTTATATAGCACAGTATATGTAATATATCCTAAATTGTTTTGTAGGAACATTAAGCCATTCTGGTGAATATATGGCAAATGAAATAAAGAAAGTTTTAGAAGAAATAAATCCTAAAAAAGTTTTGGGCATTGTGACTGACAATGCTGCAAATATGAAAAATGCGTGGACTCGTCTAAAAGATTGTTATCCCCATCTTCATTGTTATGGATGCATTTCACATGGTTTAAATTTGCTGTTCACAGATTTTTTAAAATTGACAACTTTAAGTGTTTTGATGTCACAAGTAACTGATATTGTTAAAGAAATAAAAAATTCTCATTTATCTGTTGCAGCATTTAGAGATATACAAAAAAAATCAGCTGGTGTAGTAACATGCATTTCCTTGAAACTACCTGTACGAACTAGGTAATAAAACTAAAAATATAAATATACTGTACATTACATAAAAAAATTGAGCTATGTAACTAATTTTATTATACATTCATAAAAATAGATTTCATTTAGTAAATTACTTTACTCTAAATTTATTAAATTATCATAATTTCTTTGTATTTTATTTAAAGGTGGGGATCAACTGTGGCGTGCTTAGATAGCATACAAAAAAATAAGCAACCATTAAAAACATTGGCTATTTCTGAAAACAGTGGACTTAATTCAGTAACAAAAAATATTCTTTTATCAGATGTTTTTTGGGACAGGGTTGAAGGTTTTTTCAAATTGCTGTCACCAATAGCTGATGCAATAAAGAAAACTGAGTCAAATACTCCCTTGTTATCTACTGTTGTGGAAACTTTTCACTTCTTGGAAGACCTCACTTTTAAAAACTTAACAGTTAGCCCATTCTCAAAGAAGGAAGAAGAAGAAGCCAAAAAAATCTTTAAGAAAAGAAAAGATTTTTGTTTAACAGAAATTCACTTGGCTGCCAATATACTAGATCCTAAATTTCAAGGCAGAGTCTTGACTGGAGAACAAAAGGTATTTACTACACATAATTCAAATTTATAATTTTTAAATTTGAAAATACTATTTAAATTAATAAAGTAATTTTTAAATTATTGAAAGAAAAATCTTTTTATAGATTGATGCATGTGAGGCGATACACAACATTGCCGCAAGTATGCCTGATGTAAACGAAGAAATTATGATGTTTGACTTGGCTAATTACCAATCAAAGGGTGGTATATTTTCAAAACCTTTTATTTGGACTGCAGTTGGAATAACGCAACCCATAACTTGGTGGAAAGGATTGTGTTCCTTTACTGAACTATCAAAAGTTGCGTCTAGAATTCTTCAGCTACCAGCTTCAAGTGCAGCATGTGAGAGAAGTTTTAGCACTTATTCTAACATTCATAGTGCGAAAAGAAATCGCTTAACAACTGAAAGGGCTGGAAAACTAGTTTTCATTTCACAAAATTTAAAACTTGAAAATATTGAAAGCACCAGTTATAAAAATGGTACAAGCATAACTACTCCTCAAATTAATAACTCGAGTGTAAATAAAGCTCCTAGCACTTCAATGCCTTGGGCAGAGTCTGAAGCAGTTAATATAGAAAGTGACAGTGACTTTGTTTATGAATCACAAGATGAAGGTAGTCTAGGGCGGGAAGACTCGGACTCAGAAAGCACATCCATTTAGAATATTTTTTATAGTTTAAATACATGTTAAAATTACTAGATTATTGACTTTTTTGCTTAAATATTTATACTTTTTTTTAATTGTGTATACTACACAACACAGTGCTACAATTCTTAGCACTAAATTAATAACGAATTAAAACTTTTAAAATATTATTCAAAAATAATAGATATGTAAATTAAATAAATTTAAGGCTTTTATTATAAGGGCTTACTGGCAATATAATTCAAAATATGTAGCAAACAATGTAAGACCAATTTATTACATAATAAATATTAGGGTTGTCTAAATAAGCATGATGTCGTATATTAGTATATTTAAATTATAAAAATAAGTATTTTGTCATGGACAAGTATAGTTTTATATGAGTGTAATATTTAGGATGTACAACAATATTTAAGAATTAAAACATGACAAATAAACATTCTCATACAATATACCTAGATTTATAACAAACTTAATGCTAAACCGCCTAATAAATATACTTAATAAATAGCTCTTTAAATTTTTTATTAAAACATTAACTTTAAATTGGTGTTTATACATTGTATTTGTGATTATAATGATCATATACCATAAATAGACAGAATAAGACAAAAACTCTTCCAAATTATTTACCAAGAAAAATAAAAAACTTGTTAAGAAAGTCAAAAAAACCAAAAAAACACCAAAAAAACCAAAAAAACACCAAAAAAACCAAAAAAACACGTTTTTTTGACCCAAAAAAACGCAAGAGGAAGAAAACGCGTTTTTTTGCAACTCTAGGCGTAAGAATCACTTTTTTCCTTCCGCTCTTCCTAAAGCCAACAAACTATAGATCTATATATATATATATATATATATATATATATATATATATATATATATATATATATATATATATATATATATAATGCTATATATATATATATATATATATATATAATGCTATATATATATTATATATATATATATATATATATATATATATATATATATATATATATATATATATATATATATATATATATATATATATAGAGAGAGAGAGAAACCTTAGATGTTGTCCGAAAGTTTTTTCCATATTTTGTTGACAAAAAGTAAAAATTAAAATTCAAGACCGGAATTTTTTTTTTTTTAATAATGATAGACTGCCTGCCCCAACCAAACCCTCAGTCGATGTAGCAGCACTCCCTTGCGGGTCAGGCTATTTGTCAGTCGATGTAGCAGCACTCCCTTGCGAGTCAGGCTATTTGTCAGTCGATGTAGCAGCACTCCCTTGCGAGTCAGGCTATTTGTCAGTCGATGTAGCAGCACTCCCTTGCGAGTCAGGCTATAAGATAGTCGATGTAGCAACACTCCGCGCATGATTTACAGTAAAAAAAAAAAAATAAAAACATTTAATAAAAAAAAATAAAAATAAAAACATTTTATTAAAAAAATTAAAAATAAAAACATTGTTTATATTGTTAAAAACATTCAGAATGTTTTAAAAACATTTAGAATGTTTTTAAAAACATTCCGGTCAATTAAATTTGCGTTTTTGTGGTTTTTTTATATAACAATTAATTTGTAATTAAATTAATGGTTTTGACTTTCGTCCAACACGAAAATGTTGGACGAAAGTCAAAAGTAATTAAAAGTGACGTATGTGTTGGCGTAAGAATCACTTTTTTCCTTCCGCTCTTCCTAAAGCCAACAAACTATAGATCTATATATATATATATATATATATATATATATATATATATACATATATATATATATATATATATATATATATATAATGCTATATATATATATATATATATGTATAATGCTATATATATATATATATATATATAAATATATATATATATATATATATATATATATATATATATATATATATATATATATATATATATATACAACCCGTAGATGTTGTCCGAAAGTTTTTTCCATATTTTGTTGACAAAAAGTAAAAATTAAAATGCAAGACCGGAATTTTTTTTTTTTTATTAATTGAGAGATTGCCTGCCCCAACCAAACCCTCAGTCGATGTAGCAACACTCCATTGCGGGTCAGGCTAAAAGATAGTAGGTGTAGCAGCACTCCCTTGCGAGTCAGGCCATTTGTCAGTCGATGTAGCAGCACTCCCTTGCGAGTCAGGCTATTTGTCAGTCGATGTAGCAGCACTCCCTTGCGAGTCAGGCTATTTGTCAGTCGATGTAGCAGCACTCCCTTGCGAGTCAGGCTATAAGATAGTCGATGTAGCAACACTCCGCGCATGATTTACAGTAAAAAAAATAAAAATAAAAACATTTTATTAAAAAAATTAAAAATAAAAACATTTTATTAAAAAAATTAAAAATAAAAACATTTTATTAAAAAAAATAAAAATAAAAACATTGCTTATATTGTTAAAAACATTCAGAATGTTTTTAAAACATTCTGGTCAATTAAATTTGCGTTTTTGTGGTTTTTTTTAAAAATGATTTATTTGTAATTAAATTAATGGTTTTTACTTTCGTCCAACACGCAAATGTTGGACGAAAGTCAAAAGTAATTAAAAGTGACGTATGTGTTGGCGTAAGAATTACTTTTTTCCTTCCACTCTTCCCAAAGCCAACAAACTATAGATCTATATATTGCTATATATATATATATATATATATATATATTTAAACAGCTTTAAAAAGTATTCTACACAATAGAGTGCTCAATGTTCTTAAAAGAACAGAGCAATTATATTAGTAGTAGAAATCACTTAACTAGTAGAAAATCACTTAAAAAAAAAAAAAAAAAAATTTTTGTTAAGTGATTTTCTACTACTAATATATATATATATATATATATATATATATATATATATATATATGTATATATATATATATATATATATATATATATATATGTATATATATATATATATATATATATATATATATATATATATATATATATATATATATATATATATATATATATATATATATATATATATATATATAGTTCTATAGTTTGTTGCATTAGGGAAGCACGGAAGGAAAAAAGTGATTCTTGCGCCAACACATACGTCACTTTTAATTACTTTTGACTTTCGTCCAACATTTGCGTGTTGGACGAAAGTCAAAACCATTAATTTAATTACAAATTCATCGTTTTTTAAAAAACCACAAAAACGCAAATTAAATTGACCAAAATGTTTTTTAAAACATTCTGAATGTTTTTAAAACATTCTGGTTGTTTTTAAAACATTCTGAATGTTTTTAAAACATTCTGAATGTTTTTAAAACATTCTGAATGTTTTAAAAAAGAGAGCTGTGACAAGTCACATGGAAGGAAAAAAACGTATTCAGAAAGTCAAAGCCAGTATATCCTGCTACTTCAAACCTGCACAGTCTAAAAACCAGAAGTTCTTATAGTTGATCAATCTGATAAAACTCATGGAGATTTTTTTTTTTTTGCATGCAGTACTAAACAATTTCTCAATAAACTTGTGTAATAAGAATGGTCTACTATATCAAAAATGTTTCCTGATGGGTAGAAAAAAACTTGATTATTAATTTTGGTCTTAGGCATTGTTTACACATACTTTTAAAAAAAATATATGGAAATTTCTTTTTATACTTCTCCTTTGATAAAAGTCTGAATAATTCTTTTCAAAATTGTCAAACAGATCTAAGTATTCAATTTTAGAACAATGATCTAAATTATGTTGAATACATATACTTTGACTCAAAATTTTTGGGTTACCCTCCTGCGAAAAAATCATTTGAAAGTATGGCCACATCTTTGGCAATGATTAATTGCATAAATCTGACAAAACTGTATTAATAACTAATGTTTAATAATTAAACAAGATGTTTTATGCAGCATCATCAAAGGGAGGCAACTTAAAAAATTTTTATTTCACTATGGAATTAAAGGAGAAAAGGTGTGATCTCAAGATGTGATCAATATATTCATGAAAGATTGTTGGCTTATAGTTATTTAAATTCTTAAAAAAGTTTAAATTAATCTTTTTTTCTTGGAGCAACTAGTTACATCAGTTCAGAGTAAATCCTATCAACAAAAAAAAAGCTTATTTTCTTATACAGATGAAATCTGTAAAAAAGTCAGCTATTATTTCATCTTATTCTTTACTGCTTGCATATCTTTTCAAATGAATGTCTCCTCGTTTTCACACAATTCTCAAAGTTGTTAGAAAAAAGTTCATCTAATCTTTAACCAGCATTAAAAAAATGTTACACTAGAAATTGTTCAATCAAATTTTGAAACCATCGAAGATGGTATAAAATACAAGGTTTTGTCAAAAGTCTTGATCAAGCATTAGCTGAGAATGGCTTTAGTATAAATAGTAATATGCTTAGTGAAAACATAAAAGAAAAGTCACTTGTCTTTTGTGAAAGACAAGTGACAATCAAAGGTCTCACAATACTTAACAAATTGAAGGCTCAACAAGTTAAAATCAACAATGAATAGACCGTTTGTAATGCCTCATTGAAATATCTTGAGGAAAATAGAAAGTTGCAAACAAAAGGAATTGAAAGTAATGTAATGCTGTTAAATCAAGTAGTATTAGAACTTAAGGATCAGGAAAAAATTTAAAGTGAAGTTTGAAGTATGAAATGTAAATTATTATTGTCTTTCAAGTTTATTTAAATATTTTAAATGTTGGATATTCTTTCAAGCTTTTTTATTATTTTGACATTCTTTATGTTTAGTATTAGCTTTTATATTTATTTAAAAGACCAATTTGTTAACTTCAACTGTTTTTTAAAAGGGCACAAAGTATTTAGTCTTTTTTTTTTTTAATCAAACAAATGATTGGTTTTCTATTTAAATCAGAAATATAGAAGTTTCTTATATATAGAAAGTGGGCTATCTGTTTTCTTTGGGGAGTAAGAGTAGTGTTTCTGGAGATTAATGTTGAAGTTTTAATGTTATTGAGTAAAAATGATAGAAATGTCAGGGGAATATAAGCAAAATTTCAATCAACTAAATATTGAAAAACTTTCAACAAATAAATTAGTTATTAAACTAAGCTCTAAGATGTTAGGTAACTTAAATATTAGAGCATGTGATATCAAAAGTGGTATTTAAATTGATAAATAAACAGTTAATGTTGCTTAAAAAAAATATTAAAACTACTAATTATATTTTTTTGTAATTGTGGAATTTTCCTATATACATAAATTAGCAAGTAAACATTTAAAATTTTGTTTTTACAAATAGTAATACAATAACTCATAAAATAACTTATAATATATGAAATTTAATTTTAAAAATAATTTTTTTAGGTTTACCTGTTAAGCCCTTAATTTATGTCAAACAAAACAAAGTAAAATTAGAAGAGGTTTACAATTACAACAGTGCTAGTGACACTTCTGAAAGTAGTCAAGAGGATGATGATTGGGAAAGTTCAAAAGCAAAGCATAAAAAATCAAATTGCAGAGTTGTACCAGGTACATTTATATAACAGATAAAGGTTTTTATATACATCACAAAAATAAACATCAATATCAAGAAAGTGTATTTAAGAATGTGTTGCTTTAAATTTTAGAAATAAAGTTATTTATAAAAGCAGACAGAGATATTATACTAATATTTAATATATATATAGAATTTGGTGCAATAAATTTTATTTTTAAGCTTAAAGGAAGGTTTGTTTTAGGTATCTGAGCTCAGGGGTTAACTGGAGCATGAGCTTTTATGAAATACAATTGTGTCTTCCTTAAATAAATATTATAAAGTTTCTAAGTTGTGTGGTTATTTTAAAATTTGGAGTGTATTATTTCCATAGCAACATAGTGTGTTGATGAGTTGAAATGTCTAAAATTTCATTAACAGCATTAAAGTTAGCTAAATGTAAATTATAAGCAAAACATAACCTAGAATGCAGCTGTCAGCAAGTGTTTTCCTTAAATGTTAAATTATCTCCTTAAAGGTTAAAACCCTGAGGAGGTAGCTCAGTTACCTCTGAAATTTTTTAAAAGAAGAATAAATTTGCTAAGCGCTTGGATTATCTTGGATTGCCTAAATGCTACTCTCAAGGAATGAAGTTCTTATTAGAAAAGTAGTACATTACCAAATCAGATCTAATAGTAAGCTGTCAAAAAGGAGCTTTAGATTCACTGGTTCAATGATATGAGCAGTTGCCCTACTGATTTAATTGACAAATATTTTTTAAGTACTTATTGAGTATCAAAAAATTTTTAATTTTAATTGTAATTGGTAAAGCATAAGTTATTGCACAAAGAAAAAACTGTAATATCCTATTAACAAATAAAGATAAAACTCTTAATATGTTTTTTCTTAAAATAAAGTATTTATTCTTAAAAGGAAAATCAGTTATTTCTCATATCATAATGCTCCATTATCTGCATCTTAAATTTGCTTTGAAATTTTGACAAGCAACTAAAAAATTCAAATCAATTTCTTTTAGTTTTATTTTGATGCAATCAATCAAGACTTTCAATGATGAGGCTTTTCAACCTTCTGAGCCAAATCCCCCTAAAAGTTCTCAATTGGTTGTGCTTGAGGCACATTTATTGGATTAGATTTCTTATCAACCATAATTAACATGTCCGTCCATCCAGTTTAGAGAATCTTTAATGTAATGAGAACTTGCTAAGTTTGGCCAAAATAAGTTTAAATTGTCATAATACTTGTTAATGAATGGAAGTTATTTTTTTCTAAACATCTATCAACATACATTGATGTATTGATTGCTACGGCCTCGGAAGTATGAAACAATGGCTCAGACATACCTCTGTTAAATACAGCAATCCACATTAATAGCTTTTTTTAGTTATTTCTCTCTTCCTTGAAGCTAATACTTTCTGGGGATGTTTCTTTAATGTCTGTGAAGTATCCAGAATTTTCAGGCATGTTATCATCTGCAAAAGAAAAGTTTTTTTCATCATTAATGATCAGAAGTGATTTTGTTTTATAGAGCTAATTAACAAGTTTTTTGCTTCTTTTTTTATTTTATTTTTGTTGTTCAAACGTGAACAACAAATAAAAGTGTCTAGGAGTCTTTTTATATTTTCTGTAATAAATATTCATTTTTTAAAATTGATGACTAATTGTCAATTGGTTTACAGCAAATTTAAGATTTAATCTCCTCTGACTCCTTCTTGGTTGTTGACCAGTCTCTTTAGCTTGGCTTTCTTTTTACTAATCCAAAATGTTGGACAATCAAAACGCTCTTTATAAGAAAATAAATTACCAGTTTTAAGTCTTTTTAAGACTTAAAACTGGTAATTTATTTTCTTATAAATTAAACGGGATATTTTAAGACTTAAAATATCCCGTTTAATGTTTTAAAGTACTGCTTACAGGAAATAACTTCTTATAACTACAAGACAAGGTTTAAAAACTCAGTGTAAAAGTATTTAGACTGATTTAAAAAAATGATGATTCTGAGCTCTTTTTTGATAAATTAGATAATGGTTTTTCCTTATCTTTTGAGTTTTTTTTCTTGTTTTAGCTGAAGGTTATATATAAAGATGTTCTTCTGCATATAAATGAGAAAAATTTTTTAAAAGAATTACTCATTTTATTATACAATCAGTAATTTTTTTAATAAATAATGTGACTTTTGTCTGGTCAACTTAAAACTGAGTTATGATGTTACCTTTTTAATATATTTTTATTATACTAATAGTCTAATTTAAAAAAAAATTGCAGTCATTAAAATTACTATTACTGTTTATGTTTGATCTTGTCTTGAAATAATAATATAAATACTATACTCACATAATTCACATTATATTAAAAATAAAATATTAACACAACCTTAATTTTGTTTCTTCAAATTTCGAAAAAGCTAAGCTAAAATTGATATATTAAAAATAAAATAAAAAATTAATTTTCCTCACAAATTGACTCTTTAAAAAACATAATAATGAAAAAAAGATATAAACTGATTTATATCTTTTTTTCGTTATTCAATTTCATTATATTTTCTTTTTTTTTCATTATATTTTCTTTAAAAGAAGGGGCGATTCTAGAAAATTAGTTTATGCAGCATTAACTTAGGTCCTCTGTTACACTCTCTTTACAGTGTGTGTGACACATTGGTTTTTAAAAACATTTTTCTGCAAACATTAATAGCATTATAAATAAAAGATTTTAAAAACAGTTGTAAAAGATGTAAGATGGATTATAAGATTGATATACATTTGAAATGCTTCTAAATATGCTATTTAATTCAAATAGCTATCCACATTTGTTTGAGAAAATAAATAGTTACATAAATTATACACAATTTATATAGTTGGGCAATGTTATGGATGTTAGAATCCTGATAAATTAAAGTATATTTGTTTTAGAAAACATGTTTTTTTATATAATATACACAATTTTTCTGATTAATTACTAATTAGTTACTATACATTTATATGTATAGTGCAAATCTTTAATTTTTTATAATAAGTTATGTCTGTTGTTTATATGTAGACTTTAGGCTTTTGCTAGAGTTTCTTTAATCAGCTGCTGCTGTCAAAAAGACCTAAAATAACCCCAAACAAGGTGCATTTAAAAATATATATTTGTTTTGCAAATTTTTAAAATAAGTCTCTAAGTTTATTATACCAACTTTTACAAAGGCCTTCATTGAATATGGACTGCTCAATCTTATCAATCAAGCATAAATAAATCAAAACCAATTCTGAAGATTAAGAAAAGTTACTTTATTGTAACATAACTGATGAATTATGTTTGTCTAATTAGTACCTAAGTTCATATAATGCAAAAATATAAAAATTAACAAATTTACAACTTTCTATTTTTTAAAATAATTTTTAGTAATATATTTGATTTAAAAAGTATATAATTATTTGAAAAAATAAAAAAATAATATTTGAGTAAATAATATAGGTATTCAATATGTATAATAAATATAATATACAAAATTTATTAATACAAATAGTTTTAATACAATTAGTTTTAATACTACAGTTACACTAATAATTAATCTTAGTACAATTAGTGGTTTAAGGAACTAATTACTTGCTTATGTAGATTGTATGACATTGCAAAGAACCAGATTTTAGATTTAAAGACACATAACATGTTGTGCTGGTATTCCTATAAATTTCAAAGTAACATTTTTTGTAGTTAAACAAGAATTATGCTGTTTCACAAACACTGCTTAGTTTTTAAACTTTTGTCTCTTCTTTTAATGGGAATTTTTTTTTTTTAGAAATCAAGGAGTAAAGTTATGAATAATTTTGATAGTAAACAAACATTATCTGCTAGTGATATTATTGCCAATATACTAACTAATATGTTGTTTGTGTTCAAAACTCTTTTTTTTAAAGTGACAAAAAAAAATTTTAATCAAAGTTTTTTATTTATTTAATTTTTAGAAATAAAATTAGAGATGTTATTATTTTACAACTATTAACTTTTTAAAAAAAAGATTTTTTGTTTTGTTTTTATCAATTTTTTATTTTCAAGTCAGAAATTTAAATAAAAATATTAGGCTCAGGCGTCTTGAAACTATTTTTGTTATGAGACATTACGATACGAGATCTCGAAATAACACTGAGTTTCGAGAGTAGTTTCAATCAAGATCATGGTTTTCACAAGTTTCGAGAGGTTACGAGAAGTAACAAAATTCTCGATTGAGAATTCTTGTCATGTGATTCATCAAGTTCGGCTCTGAGTTGATCCTTCTCCAAAGTAACCAATCAGCATCTTCTCTGTCAGTGAAAAAAATTACCGCCACCCGGGATTGAACGTGCAACCTTTAGATAACTGACTCGTGCCTCAGACCGCTTGACCATTGAAATAGTGTACAAAAAAGGATAAAAAAAATACATTATTTAAATTATTGAATGGCAGTATAAAAAAAAAAAATTTTTTCAACCTGGTAATTTAAAATTGGAAATTAATAATTAAATGATAATTTCAAATTATCGTTTAATACTGAAATTTGTCAAAAAAAATCACTTAAATTGTAATTTAGCAATTTATAGGAGTAATGCTTTAATTGTACCACAAATAACTTGTCTAAAGATAAAGACTCTACAATCGGTTATCCTCTAGACCTCTACTCTAGTCTAAAATTAAATTTAGGATTGCCTACACCTATATCAAATAAAGATAAATAAATTTGATCATGGATTCATGATGATTCCATTTATTTTATGCACCAAAATGTTATTTTTATAACTTATAATCAATTGAAAATAGAAACTAGAACTGACAAGTCAAGTGACAAGAACTTTAGACAGCAGCACCAGAGCCAGAGGTTCCAGGGCAAGGATCGTCATCAATGGTGACAAAAGGCACAATACCTTCAGGCAAAGGAGAGACTGTAGATGTTCTTGATAAAATGCTCAAAGGCTTGTCCTCATCATCTTTAGCTTCAATTTCATCAGTGGAGTTAAGCAGATACTTCCAGATTTTGACACAATCATAGTTTTGTTAGATGTAGAGCAGTTTTTCAACTTGCTCAGGTTGAAGCCTGGTCTGCTTGTATGACACTATGTTGCCACCTGAACTGAAAACTCGTTCTGATGGAGCAAATGATGCTGGAATGCAGAGCCACTTCCTAACAGCCTGAGCAAGCAATGGGAATTTTGCCTGGTTCTCCTTCCAAAATTTCAGGACATTGGGTCCACTTTCATCAGGCATCTTTGTGTACATTTCCCATTCAGTTACTATTCAGGACAGGATTCAGGAGGTTTGCCACTGCAGAGAAAATGTTGTCTGCACCACAATATGGAAAATATTTCTCCAAGTTCTTTTATAACCTTCGATGAAACATTTCGGCTGTTGGAGAAAAAAATTTTCCGTCAATTTTTCCTTTTGTACAGTAATTAATGCCATAAAGGTGTGGAATCACTCTGTGAATGCAAACTTGTTTGTCAGCTGAAAGGCTTCCAGAGTTTTCATAGATTCTTTTGAGATTTGGAAGGATTTTGTCATACAGGTTGAACTCCTCCTCACTTAGGACTGACTTAGCAATCTTCATTCCAACGTTATTTCCTAGATTGTCACGAATTGAACTCAAAATCGGCCTCATTCCCATGATGCTTTCCAGCATTATATAAACAGAATTCCAGGGAGTCTGCACAGGTGCAATGATTTTGACAACCTTTAGTGATGCTTTTTCTTGAGTACTGATGTCACTGTCCTCCATCATTGATTAATACTGAAAAAGGGATCAAAATATTGTACATACTGCATAATATCTAATATATCCTGAAAACAATTTAAAAAAATTAGGACTTTCATTAAAATGTAACAAGATTAACTGTGATAGATCATTGCTTGAGTAATTGAAATGTAGTCAGATACAAATAGCCAAATACATCAAAGATTAATACATAATTCAGTTTTACCTCTTTTTCAATTCTTTGCTTGACCAAGTTTGATCTATGACTTTTTGTACTCAAGGCTGTAGCTTTGGTTAAGGCAGATTTTAAATCCAAAGTTCCATGCGACTTGGTTTCATCAATGGTGTGCTCCACAACAAGATTTGGAAGATGGTCTGCACACAAAAGAGAGTTGTCTACAAACTTGCATTTTGGAATGGCAGCCTTCGTGTTTGCAGCAGAATCATGGACACACACAACTGAACTGAACCCATCATTTCAGGAATTTCCGAAACATACCTAAAGAAATACATTATATTTTAAGTTTTCTTGTTATATCTCATTATGTATCGTAATGTATTGTTTTATAAAACAATATGACTTGCATAGGATACATAAATATTTCATTTTATAATTATGATACATAACGAGATATTACAAGATTTATCGAAAAACCTTAAACATTTTATTAAATGTTAAGGTATTATATCTTACGTGCCAAGTCTTCCAGCAATGCTTTCAGCTAAATGTCTTTCGGTAAATGGACCAGTTCCAATCACAATCATTCTGAGCTGAAAATTCTCGCGAATGTTGTGCAAGGTGACAGCTTGGTAGGAATCATTGTTGCGGCAGCTCCACAAGTCTGATGAGATAGCACTTTGGCAATTCAGACCTCAACACACCATCAACAGCATTTTTGACATTGAAATTAAGCAAAGGGATTCTAAGGTTATAAATAATAATGGCGGAATTTAATGTAAAATAGTTAATCAGACTTAGTGAGTAGGGATTCTAATCATCTTATAAATTATATAACCAAAGACCCAACCCAATAGAATACTTTAAAAGTATTTCCCAAAAAAACACAATCACTCTAAAGCATTTATTTCAACAAATACCCAAGTAAATCTTGGAATCCATCAACTTCTACCAGATTGAAGGGAAGATTGCATCTGGCCAAGAATTTGGCAATTTCTATGTCTCCTCTTAGCTTCTCTTTGTCCTGCGGCTTATACTTCATGTATGCATCATTGCTTTTGACTTTCTCAGGTGTTGATGGTCCTACCAACTTCCTCTTTTGTTCCTCTATCCAAGACTTTAGGTGTATGTCCTTCTTACTCTTGCTCGTATCGCTCATCGTTTTATAACTAAAAATTAAAAAAAGGAATGATAAGTAACTTTTTTTGTAAAAACTAAAAAGGTTTTGTATTCATAAGTAAACAAAAGAAAAAACGATTCAAAAATTCTAAATCAACCATTAAATAATTAATATTCAATAAAAATAGTTTCATAAAGAATAATTAAAATGATTTAAAACACCAATTCACCTGCTCTAGATTCTAATAGACAACATTTCCTTGGCGCTTTTTCTCTGCCTTTGCTTTTTCCAAAGCCAGCCAGATCACTGAGTGAGAACTTATCATGTGATGCCTCATACCACTGGTGTTTCCATCTGTAAGCTTGGAGACATGACCACAGTTGTCAATGTTGCACTTTGCAAAAACTTTCTTAATGCCATTCTCTATGACTCTTTCTTCAGTAAAGTGCTTCCATATTTCTGTCCTTGGACAAACCACGTTGTCAGACTAAAAGTATGAAATCAAATATCACTATCGAAATCAAAAAAATTTAAAAAAATAATTCTCCAGGACAATAATTAAATTCGTCCGATCGTTAAAAAGTTCCAGGAACTACAAAAGAAAACTTACACCTTCCCGGAAAATGATTACCAAAATTTTGTACTGCAATTAGCCAATTACTTCAATACGACGTTTCATCTACATGACAATTCAAACTTGTAAGTGTAAATACGTTACACTTACAAGTTTGAATTACTGTTAAATACTGTTTATTTCACTTAGATCATTCACTTTTAACTTTTAACTTTGTTGTCTTATTAAAAAACAAAAAAAAATTTCAAGTAATGAACTAAAGCAAAAAGACACAGCAAAATAAACAAAAAATTATAAAAATATATAGTAATAAAGTGTTTTCTTACCTGATTCTTTGTAAAAAAGATGATATTATGATGAATAACAAAAAAATATTGTATATTTAATATAATTTGAACTAATTTTATTGAACTTTTAAAGTTTTTTAACATTGCAAAAAAAAAAAACAATAACAATTCAGCTGTCGTGCGTGTCGATTGTCCGAAAAATGCGTACTTTGTACAGATTAACTAGTTTATCTCTTTTTTTGTCATTACAAGAAACTCGTAATATTTCATAATATCTTGAAATTCTCATCTCGAAATGAAGTAAATATGGGAAAAATTGTAACTAATCTTGAAAGGAATCTCGTAACTCTCGAAAAAACTCATAAAAATCTCGAAATTTTTGAGATTTTTTGGTGAATTTTCAAACCCAATCTTGTAATTTCTTGTATCATCTCGAAATAAAAATCTCGATTGAAAACTCCTGAAACATTTCGAGACGTCTGAGCTTAAAAAATATAATTTTGATTGACTTTTGATTAAAATTGTTTTAAATGATTTATTAAATTAGTCAAAAGTGCTTCTATTCTATCATTTGTATATTGTAAGCAGATTTATTTCACAAAAATGTGAAATGAATTTGTTTAAAGAAAATAAAGACCAAGAAAATGTTTTAAAATTTTGTTTTACAATTATGTAAACTTTATCTTTTCAATGTCATTACATTGTGATAACTAAATTCATTCATTGTACCTTATCTATGATAATTTGTGTTAACTTTATTCACATTACCGATTTTCATCTATATAAAATAGTATTATGTTTACATTTAGATTTTACAAGAAAAGTTAAAAGTCCAAAGAAGTTTTTAGAATTAAAAAAGCAATTAAAAAAAAAGACTGTAAAGGTTCACTTATAAATATTTTTTTAAGTTTTTTTTGTAAAAAAATTAACAAAATCTAACACATAGTTAAAGCACAGAAAAGAGATCACACATAAGATGCCTCTTTAAAACACTTAAAAACATTTTGTCTAGGCTGTAGTTATATTTTTTTAATTGGCAAATAGAGTTGCTTTAGTGGTAAGACTATTATATTGTCTGTAAATATTAGGTTTAATTGTTACAGTGGTTCTCTAGACAACCCTTCGGAGGGATGATTATATATATATATATATATATATATATATATATATATATATATATATATATATATATATATATATATATATATTTTTATATATATATATATATATTTTTATATATATATATATATATTTTTATAAATATATATATATATATGTTTTTATATATATATATATATATATATATATATATATATATATATATATATATATATATATATATATATATATATATATATATATATATATATATGGTAGATTAACTTATTAAAATATCAAAATTTTTTAATTTTGTTTTAGAGAAATTTTTATTTTTGTTTTAGAGAGATATTTATCTGTTACTTGTTAGGAATTTGGCTTTGCTCAATCAAAATTTTTTAATAACATAATAAAATACTTAACAAAAGCAAAAATCTTGAGGATTGCCTCAAAACTATCTTGAAGCAAACAATCTTCAAGATTTTTTAGTTTTTTTTTGTTTTGTTTGTGATTTTTGTGTTTTTGTTTACTTTTGCGATTTTTTAGTTACTTTGTGATTTTTTAGTGACTTTATTAAAAAACAAGTGTTTTTAAATTAAGCAACTCTTTGATTAGCTTAGGGAAGTCAAAAACACAGATTTTTTTGCAAATACTTTTAAAGCCCAAGACATGGTCAATGTTCAGCTCAATACTGGCCTTTTTAACATCAAAATGGAAAATGAGATCTACTTTGCACAAGTTAACAGTGTTCAGGCTTTTTGAGTCTTATTTTGCACAAAAATTTTTGGCGAAAAGAAAAAAACTCACCAAATTGTTTATGCCCTCAAAAGTTACGTTTTTTAAAGAACATGGGATAGTAGCAGAGATTGTCCATCTTTTTCAAGAACTTGAAAGAACTTCAAAGTCATGTTTTGCTTTAAAATTGACAGATATCTTTTAAAGATTGGAATTTATGGTGGAAGATCATTTATAAAAATGATTCTTAGTTTTATTAACACATTCAAGGAATTTAATAAAGCATATTTTTACCTATTTAAACCCTCCACAGAAAACTTAAAAATAAATCAACAATTTAATAGCTTGAGATGGTTCAAGTATAGGTCAAATTTATGTTGATCATTGCAATTGCACAAGTGTCAAAATCTTACAAAAATATTAAGGCATTGCTATTTTTAATCAATGCAAAAAATGTTCATAATTTTTATGCAATCTTATAATTACAGATCTTTTGTATGGAATTCAATTACATTCAAGCAAACATCCCTGTTGTTGTCATGATTCAATGAAAGACATAAAAATCAATTGTTGTGAAAATTTTTTAATAGAAAAGTCTTAAGAACATTCAAGAGTCTAAAGCAAGTTTAAAAGATTTTTATATTTTGCCAAGTTAATATGCTTAATTTATATGCTTCCCTCCACTGGGTTTTCTTAGGTGCTGCCATAAACATCAAACTTAATTTTTACAGACCATAATAACACAGGGCATGAAGGTAAAAAATTTATTTCTTTTGTGCTTGTCTGAATTCAGAAGATTACATAAGAGTAGCATAGGCAAAAAGGTACGAGCCTAAGGGCCATCACAAAGAAAATCATAAAAGTAATCCCAGTCAGCCTAATGGTAGTTTCAAGAAGTACAATGATAGGGGAATCTGTAGAAAAAGAATTTTAATGAGCTAAAAATTTTAGTGAGATAAAATACCTTTTTTGGTAAAAGATAAAAAAATGTAATATTTGTTGATGTTTAGCATAAAAGGTTTGGTAAGTTTTGAAGTTATGCAAGAAGTATATTTCATCTAAGTTTAGTAGTTGCACTGGAATACATGTTACCAATAGCATGATGATAATAATTCTTACTTGATTTAAAAAATTTTTTTTTATCATTCGTTGTCATATTAGTAGAAAAAGATATAATAAAAAATAGTGCAACCTTATATTTTGTATATTAAAAGTAATCGATCACCTCAAGATTACTGGATTAAAAAGTGTGAAAGATTAAAAAGTGTGAACAGTTTTTAATAATCTAAGAATATTCTAAAAATGAAAATTAAAATAAAAATTATCCTTTTTAATTAAAATAATTTTTAAGGTTATGTTTACCTTGTTTTCCATTCAAGTCCTATAATGGATACAACTAACTGATTTTTATTTGGAAAGCGAAAAAATATTTTACTTGGATTAATCATCGAAAACTCATCAAAAAAATATTCCTAACACTCAATATGGTGCGATCAGTTGAGGTACATAAACCTATTAACATTAAAGTTATTATTTAGAAATGTTGATGTGAGCTACATATGTCATTAAATGTAAGCAACATTTTATTTATGGGATGGTGTAAATGTGAGCCATATTTAGGTATGGTAACTATCAACTCTTGTTGCATTAGTCAACATATAATGATTATAAAATTAAGCTTTTTTCAAAATTACTTTTTAGTAGTTTGTTTTCATTGAAAATTCGTTTTGTTTGGTTTTTAAATTTTGATTCTTCCAAAATTATAAACATTTAAAGACATAAGAATTTTTTTGTTTAGTTTATAACAATTATTAATAATTTCTTTTAAGTAAAATTAATAAGATTAGGTTTATTACAAATTTTGAATTGAATTGCATTTGTACATTAAGCAGATAGCTAGCTTTAAATTTTTTTGTTTTTTGTCTATAGATTTATGTTCTATATCATGTTAGAAGTACAAATAGTAATTTGATGAATATTGTAATCATTTTCAAAGTATTAATTTTTTTATTAAACCATATAATAAAATTTTAAAAATGTCATTTTATTATTTTTAAAATCATGCAGTTTATTGTTTTGATGTATAGCTATGTGCGCATTTTACATAAAAAAAGTTGATTGGTGAATTTCAAAAAGGTTCAGAAGTTTGTTCAAAACACCGAGTTCACATAATTCACAGAATTCAGAATTCACACCGAAACACAGAATTCATTGTTTCATTTGTAGGAAGAAGTTATAGTGTTCCTTTGCATCAGTGCCCATAGTAGTTAATCTAGGCCTGGAATTATTTTTTATTTGAAGGAATTACTTTAAAAAGAAGGTTTTAAGCTTGTGCAAGAATTTTAAAAACACTAGATTTTGACCTTTTTGTATGCTCCATTGTTGTTTTAATGGGAACCTTTTCTCCATACAAAGCATGTATAAAAAAATAAAAACAACCATGGTTTTTTTGGTTTAAATTCCATTTATTATTACTCTTTCAGTTGGAATAAAGTGACGTCATGCTATTAATTTGAACATTTTTTAAATTGATAACATGCATCAAATGAATTAAAGATATAGAACATGATTGTCTTACATTGTTCAACAATATTCACATTCACCAACTCAACTAGCAATAGCTGACTTGTGTTTAATTTGTTTCAAATAAAATCACAACTAAAACCCTGTACCCAGTCTACTCTCTGATGGAGACTATTCAGATTGTTTTTGAATTGGGATAAATGTTCCTTATGTCTTAACACTGTCTTTTTGATTTTGGTTGGTTAATTTGTCTATCATGATGCTTGTTTTCTTTTTTTCAAGAACACTGTAATAAACACAGTTGATTGTAAAACAATTGATTGGTGTGAGGTCTTGCATTGCATGAGGTTATTTTTTCAATAGTAGCTTGCAATTACTTGATATTCTTGCAATTACTTGATATTTACACTTTTTATATCATTCTTGATATAATAATAAACAGATAAGATTATGCTTTGATTCCCATTCGAGTATTTAAACTAAATATTTTCACTTTTAACTTGATGTAGAGTTAGTTTTGTGTATGTTACGAATTGCAAAAATTACTATCTTTCATAATCGTATAATTTTATTATCACACAATGTTTTAAACACTGTTTGTTCTTAAATACTGTTCTAATATAGTTCAAAAAATTCAAAAAAATTTGTCTATCAATATTTAATTTGTAATTGGTCAATATTTTGATTATATCATTATTTAACTTTTTATAGAAAATAATTAGATTTGCCACTTATTCAACTTCCATCAACTCAATCCTCCATTATCAGTTTTTTCTCACCTTTAAATATATGAGCCTGCAAATTAAAAAAGGTCTTGTAATTCTTTTGTCAAAGTTTGTGCACTTAACTGTTTTTTGATGTCCATTATAATTTCAGAATCCAAAAAATTAAGATGTTTTCCGATTAAAAAACTTATTTTTAGAAGTATCTTCATGTTTTTAAATAAATACACTTATATTAAAAATTCACATTAAAGATCTAGTTAGATTTATAAACATTGTCCCTTGTTTTAATTCTCTTTTTAAAATTTATTTTAATTTGGTTTAAACTAATATTTTTTTATAATGGCTTCAACCATGGTTTAAACCTATCAACCCTGTTAGATACTAGTTTATGGTACTATTATATATATTGTATTTTGTAGTAAAACTAACATGGTGATGTGCATTTGCAATACATAACTTTGTTACTTTTCTAATAGATTGATATTTAATTATATATTTTTATTTGAATAGAAAGGTACAACTAATTGTACCTTTCTATTCAAATAAAAATATATAATTGATTCATTTTACTTTCATTGTTGGGGCATTAAATTGGTAGCAGAATTAATCTTGTTCTGAAAATCATCTACTTTTAGAACAAGATTAACTCTTGTTTTGTGTATAACAAGTTTTAAACAATTTTTTACATAGTATTGACTGGTAATGGTAGCTCCCTTTTTCGAGATTACCCAAATTAAAAACGCTTGTTGTTTTGAAAATGTAGAACACGTTTTTCAGCTCAAACATTTTGCATCTTACTATAGTTTTTGGACTCTCACCTTCATCAACATTAGTTGACTTGTATCCAACTAATACCTGTCTCAAATAATAGCACAACTCATTTCCTGTAATAACATCACATAGTCTTTATTAGCTCTTTCTAAATAGGGTTGAATTTGCCATAAATGACTCAATTCTTTTCTTGTGGTCTTGATGATGTTAACTCATAATGTATTCAAAGTGATGCTGGTTTTCTTTTATTTAATATCCTTTATTTAAGTTTTGAACAAAAAAATTAAAACAACAAACAGGAACATTTTAATAAAATTCTGATCATAAGAATAAAAAAACAATTAGCATAGTAAGTTATATAGAATAATAAAATAAAATTAACAAAAAGTTCTTTTATTCAAAATCTTAATATAGTAATTAAATTGAAAATGGCAAAACATGTTTTATTTTACATCTTGATAAAATAATTAAAATAGAAACGGCAAAACAATAATTTTGACCAAATAGAGACTGTGATTTTAGGGTGCACTGAATGGGGATTATTTTGAGACCCTCTTTACCATTTTGAAAAAGAGTAGCCCATTTGGCAACTGTACTATATTTTGGAAAATGGTATAATATCATGGTATATTATAATATACCATGATATAATACCAGTTCATAGATTATGGCTTGTGCTGAAACTCTAAGTAGAGCACATTTATTTAAATACACTTGTTCAATATTTTTTATTTTCAAATTTCTTATTAAATGTGTTAAATAAAAGTTAAACGACTTTTTTAATACACAATCAAAAAAATTTCAACAGGTACTTAAAATGTTCATAATTAAATGCTGTTTAAGATATTATATGTTTAATAATTTCTGAATTAAATTTCATTTAGTTTTTTCTTTTTTAGAAAACTGTAACAACTTCCTTCAAACGAAAATATCAAACATCATTTCACCCTGAAAATTTGATACGTAAAAGGCAAAGAATAAGTAAATATGAAGACATTAAAAATGAAAGATATCCAAAACGAGGAAATCGGAAAAACTACAAAGAGGCTGATGTTCCTGATGAAGATCATTATTTATGTTAGAGTGTTGCTTTTAATACTAATTACTATTGTTTTTAGTTTTCTAATGTTTAAACTTTTTAATTTCAACCACTTTAAATTAAAATTTAGTTTGTGAAACTTGCTCAGATTTTTTTTATGGCGACTGTCCTGAACATGGATCATTACTTCCATTAGCAGATAAAACTGTGAATTATGATGAAGTTCAAAGATCTATCGCTACTCTACCTGATGGGATGGTAATTAAAGAAAGTCTTATTCCACATGCTGGTCTAGGTGTTTTTGCTACTGAAAACTTTGATGTTGGTGTGAGGTTTGGACCTTATCAGGGTAAAAAGATTCGTCCGGATATTCCAAAAGAAGATCTTGATACTAGCTACATGTGGGAAGTAATTTTTTTTTTTTTTAGAAAATATTTTTTTTATTTCTACAAACATATTCAAACAGGCATGTGATTTATCTGGATGTTCTACCTTTGCTTTGATATTACCTATTACTACAGACAAGCCAAAAGAACCTAAAAAACAGGTTAATGTTGAAGAAGACTAAGTTCTAAACTTACATTATATTCTAAACTTAATTTCAAACTATGTCTTAACATATCAAATATTTAACAATAACTACAGACTGGATTGACAGTAACAATAGACTGAATTAACAACAAACTGGACTGGTAGAAATGCAAACTTAACAATAAGTAAAGAGCTATTGCAATTGCAAACTAAAAATTGCTCAAAATTTTTATTCACTAAATTTGAGCAATTACTCCAAAAACTCAAAGTAAAAGCAGTTGCTCATTTTTATTCACTCAGTCTTAGGTGTCTGGAGTGAAAATTTATGTACAAAGCAAAATAAATTGTGAAGTCGAAAGATGCTACCAGCGGCTTGCAGTCAAAATTAAAAGAAAATCAAAAGTTAAATTTTATTAAATTCTAAAAATAATTTAATAAAAACCTTTTATTTAACCAAACCTTATTAAAAAAATTAAATTTAGTGTAGTTTAACATTAAAAAAATCAAAACTTTTTGAAAAAATGCAAAACCAATACGTAAAGTTTGTTTATGATTTTTTATATTTTTTATGCAAGCTGCTCACAATATAGTTCTTTTACATTCCTGATACATAATTTCAATTCCATTCAAAGGTTTCAATGGTTTAGCATTATTTTTTGTAAAAACTTAGCCTTTTTATAATTTTGGTTAAGATTTTTCTTAAGTTATAAATTAAAGCTTAAGTTGCAGTTTCAAGTATCGCATTTAATTACAACTTTTATTAATTGTTTTTAAATAACTTTATACTCCAAAAAGGAAAAGTAGAAGCGCAAATATTTAAATTGTTAAACCACTTTGAACAGTTATAAAAAACTATTTAATACTTAGTTTGTTTTGATGATAGAAGTTATAATATATAAGGTGATAGAAAGTTTTATTTTTAAAGCGTATTGAATTATTATTGTAAAAATTTATATAAAAAAACAAAACTCCAAAGTTGTTTTCTCAATATAAAAAGTTTGTGTTATTATAAAACAACTTTCCCATGCTGTTTTATTGCTGTTTTATTGCTATTTTATTGCTGTTTTATACAGTTTATAATATTAAAAAAATAAAATGCGTTTAAAATAAAACAAACTAAAAATTATTCTAATTAATAAATTAGAATTGATCAAAATATTATCGTTATAAAACTTTAAATATAATATTTTGCATAAACATGCACTATCTATAGACCAAAGGAGTAAGATAAAAAAAAAATAAAAGAGTAAACAAAAAATTACTAAATTAATCAGATACCAGGTTCTTATAATTTATTGCTTTCTATCAAATTCTTGATCTTAGCCAAGTCCAAGTATATGCTTTCTTTTTTTTTAAGAAAATTACTTTAATCAGAATTAAAAAAATTTGTTTTAAAATTTTAACTTTTTTATGATCTTTGCATCATTAGTTTAACATTTGCAATAGAATGTTTCTACTTTTTAAACTATTATTAAGAAATAAAAAATAATGACACTTTTAAAAAAAAGTATATAACTTTTAAAAATGTTTATGATTTATATAAAATTTTCTTCCTCACTTGTACTAACTTCTAAATCTGATATTTTAACTGTAGCTAGATCTATGTTTAATTTTAAGGAATGATTCTTGCTATGCCACTGGTTATTACAACTGTATTTCAGTTTATATTTAATTAAATTTATAGTTTTGTAAGCAATCTTAAAAAATTCACAAAGTATTTGTTTGAATTTTTGAAAATTTCATATTCAAGGTTATTTAAATAAGAGAAGACTAAAATTCTCTTGTTCCAGTATGTTTTAACTAAACATACAATAAGTGAACTCTGTCATTAATTTTAAAAACAGAAAAGGATTTGAAAACAGTATCACTGTTGCATTCTGTTGATTCATTTAATACCATTTCCTCTATAGCATGAATAAGAGGTAATAAAATTTCAAAAAAAACACATCAAGATCTCAGCTTTTTATTCCATCTTGTTTGAAAAGTATCTTTTAATTTTCTTAATTTAGACTTAACTTTTAAGTCAATTACTGCGTTTAGGAGATAAGTTAAAAAAATAAGAAATATCTTTAACTCAGCCAAAAAGATTTTTCACTTTTTAAACTTGAAAGTCAGATCCTACAAATAAACTCTATGTCTATGTAAATATAAAGTGTATGGCTTACACAATGAACAAAAATAGCTTGATTAAGAACCTATTATAAGAGAAGCAACTCCTTTATATTCACCTGCCACAACACAAGCTTCTGTGTAGTAGATTCCCCAATATCAGGATATTTGCTATGATCACATTATCCACGAAATGCAAGATCATTTCTACCCAGAAATATTTTTTTTTAATTATCAAAACTAATTTATATGGTTATCAGAAAGAAGTTCTTTTTTCACTTTTAAATAATTGGTACAAAATGGTTACTGTTTTGCTTCACTAACATAATATCAGTACTACACACAGTGTTATAAACAGGTTCTAACCTTAACTTTCTGAGCTGGGATAACCCTTTGGTGGAATGATAGCCCCCACTATGGGGATCACTTAGTTATATCTAAATGTATCAAAATCAAATTACCTTGTCCTGGAAAGTTATTTACATTTGAATTAAAATCAAAACGTGTTTACTGGGATGTGATCATGTTTGGCAATCAATAAAATATCCCAGTAAACGTGTTAATATGTCTTTGATGCGTTTTAAACATTTATTAAACGTTTTAAACATGTTTTGTGTTTACATAGAAAAAAGTTAAAATGAAAATAACTTGTCAGGATGTTGTAATCTTTTCTTGGAATTTAATTACTGGACTTTCTCCCTCATCTACAGTTATGCTTTGTCCAACTCTTAGAATAAGATAACAAAAAGATATTAAACTTAAAAGTTTTCTTAATACAATTAAAATTCACATTAACAGTTCAGTTTCCATATCTATGTATGGAGCTGTTTAAAAAAAATCTACGTTGGTGTTGCAGCTCACTAGATCTATCTGGAATGTCAGTTGCACTTATCTTCTGGAATGTCAGTTGCACTTATCTGCAAACATTTCACAGGATGTCATAGCGTAATTGCAGTAATGAAGTAATGGTAGTGCAACTTTTTAATATACATTCCAACTTTGGGCTTGATGATGGGCATAACATTCAATATGACTGACAATGGTTCCAATTTTGTCAAAGCATTCAGTAAATGCCAAGTATTACCGATTGTGATGATAGCAAAAATGCGGTACCACTTGAATCAGCAGAACCATACAGTTCATAATTCTGTGTTTTCTTATATCTATATATTCTGCCTTTTTCAGTATAATGCTAGTTCATGTTTGTACATTAAAAGTGTACAAGTGCTACATGTTGAGCTACCTCTAGTTTTTTTGTTTTAAACAATTTTTGCAATATTAAATAAGTTCAAATAAACTTTACAGACCTGCAGTAATTTACTACTTAAACAAAATAAAAATTAAAAGTTCTGAAAATCACAAATTTTGTTCTGTTTAGTTATTTTCTCTAAATATCTTTTAACATTTTTGCAAAACAAAAGACAATGTTTTATCATGGAAATTAGGCTTACTAAAATGAATTTATGAATATACTTTTAAGTCTAATGCTTTGTTTCAATATAATTATTTTTAGATTATGAAAGATGGAAATGTTTTATACTATATTGATGGAAAAGATGAACGGTATAGCAACTGGATGAGATACATAAATTGTTCTCGTATTGAAGCTGAGCAAAATCTAGTTGCTTTTCAATATCATGGTGAAATTTACTATCGTGTTTATAAAAAGGTTGATAAAGGAAACGAGTTTCTTGTTTGGTATGGAGATGACTATGCAAAAGATCTTGGGATTATTAACTCAAAAAAAGGTTTTCGCAATTCATTTCATTATTTCTATTATTTTTTTTTTTTAATCTTTATATCTTAAATAGTTTTCCTTGATTTTAATACAAATAAATAATATAAATAAATGTTAATTATTGTGTTGTTAAATTATTTATATTATCCCATTCACTTGATGCTTCATTAATGATTTTTAATTTGTATTTTTATCTAGTATTTTAGTTTTGTTTAACATGCATAAAGTTAGTTTTTTAACAAACAATAAAAATTATTTAATTATAATAATAAAAAAAAGTATAATAAATAGCTGATATAAAATATAGTTCAAAGCTGTCAAGAAAGTTAAACTTCTTAAGAAGATCATAAATTGATTTTATTTCTTCATATTTTATTTTTAGACTTCAAAAGGTAAAATTTATTGCTAGAAAAAAATTACTTAATGATTATGTACCGTTATGATGTAAAAAATTGAAAAAACAAATGTGACAGCCTTTTTAAAACAGTAATAACTATTTTGTATTATTGTTTTGTATTATGTTATTAAAGTAATTAATTAGTTTTTTAAAACGCAGGCAAAATGTATGCAAGCCTTGTCAAAGAATTTTACATTTTATTCTAGGTTTTTCCTATTTAGCACAACAATTTATTCAATACAACTTAATAAAGTATGAAGTTTATTAAATAAAACATAAATTTACTCCTAATGATTTTTTACAAATGGCCATATTTATTTAAATTATCAAAGAATTATACATAATTTCATTTATTTATACAAATATGTGTGTTTTTTTGGTTGTTGATAAATTTAAATATTTTCAAAAAATAATTAAACAATTAATTTATAAAAATGTTACTATGAAGTAAAAAATTTTTCTGAAATATTTCATATTCGATTTTTTCACAAAGCAGAGGATAAAGTAATAAACTATTATAAATAGTAAATCGAAGTACGATCAATTGATTTTTTTAAATTACAATTTATTGTATAATGGTATTTTTATATTGCTGTTTTATTAAAAAGTTTGATTTTACTATAACATTTCTATGTTATTATTTTTTTAATTAAATAAACCTAAGAGTTAATATTTAATTAATCATTTAAAAATGCAACTTTACCAAACTTATGGTTACGTGTAAATTTAACACCATTGCATAAGAAAGGTGACTTGAATCAGCTAACTACAGATCAAGTGCTTTAATATTGTGTGCAAGTCAAAAAAAAATTAGTGTACAAATTTACTAGAAACATTAGGTATTGTCAGTAAAGCAGTATTTTGTCTAGATATATTATGTCAACTGGAATATTATTGTCAGTATTTGACAATAATATTCCAGTTGACATAATATTTCTAGACTTTGCTAAGAGATTCGATACTGTGCCACATAAAAAATTCTGTATAAAATAAGCTGAGTATGGTGTTACTGATGATTTGTTAAACTGGTGCAGAGCTTTTCTAAAAAATCTGTTACAACAAGTAGTACTTTGAGAAAATATTTTTGAATAGATAGATGTTGTAAGTGGTGTTCCTCAATGTATTTAAACCATTATTATTTATTTTATACTTAATGATATAATGTTGAACATTAAAAAATAATGTAAACTATATTCAGACGATACAAAATTAATATCTATACTAATCTAGTTAATATCTATACTAGATCATAACAACAGTACAGAAAATTTACAAAAAAATTTGAACAAAATGGTTCAATAGACAAAAAATTAGTTAATAAAAATAAATAATAACAAGTGCAAGGTTATGCATATTGGAAAAAAATATTCCTAAAAATGAGTACCTGATGCTTCATAATTCTAAGGATAAAATATATGCCACTAAACTAACAAAAACAACTTTAGAAAAAGATCTTGGTATATATGTATCAAATGACCTAAACTGGAATTACCACATTATCTATACAGTCAGTAAAGCTTACCAAAAGTTGGCTATATTAAAACACTCTTTTAAATATTTAGATGAAAGAAATTGCTGTTTGCATCATTAGTTAGACTTCATGTTGATTATAAAGCACCATTATGGAATCCATGTTTACAAAAACATATCTATATGATTGAGCAATTCTAACAATGAGCAACTCAAATCAGCTGTTTAAAATATTTACCATACAAAAATAGATTAAGTTAATCTTTCGACATTAAAAAATAGAAGATCGAGGGTTGATATTGTACAATAATATAAGTTTATGATTAACTTATATGTAATTAATTGGTACAATCCTATATTTATATAAGATTCTATTACAAGAGAGCACAATAAAAAAATAAAGCAAAAAACAAATGCTCAACATAATTTTTGTATAAATAGAATAGTGGACAAATGGTACCGTTTACTGTAAGATGTTGTGAATGCGAAAAACTTCATTTAGATATATTCAATACCCTATGACAACTATATACAAAACGAAATGTGAAAAACTAAAATGTGTTACAGTCTGACATCTACTGTTGCAGAGCTTGATATAACGGCCAATCAACAATCAATGATCATTGACTTTTGGAAAATAAGTTACTTTAAACTCTCCAAATTAATTATGGTGCATCAAATTTGATTGTCAACATTCGCAGTCAAACTTAATCATAAAAAAAAATTAACATTTAAAAAAGAACCTTAAAGTTATTAAATTAGCATTAAAATTTAAAAATGTTTATGATTTCTAAATTAAACAGTTTTAAGACCATAGCAATCTTTAGTTCACAATAAAAATGGTAATTAAAAATAAATTAAAAAAACACTAAATTTGAATTAAATAAGTAAAAAAAAAAATTGAAATAAAAAAAATACCGAATGTTTTTAATTTGTGAAACAAACATAGCGTTGATTTCATAACAGTCTTCAGTTTGAAAGTTTATTAACTGTAAATGAACTTTTTTTGAATGAAGCAATTCTTTTGAATGAAATAAATTAATTTTTTTTAAATAATATGAATTAAAAACTAGAAATGTTAACATTCTTTTGAATGTTTAAATAATAATAAAACAGGTCTTTGATTGGTTGGAAAAACTTTTTTTTTTTAAGATCTTAGAAATTATTGTGTAAAAATAATCATAAAATTGATGCATGCAAAAAGCAACAAACATTTATATTCTTTAAAAGAAAATCAGTATCTGAAACGCCTTTGAAACTGTTTGTTATTTGTATCATTTTAGTTAAAAACCTATTTTATAAAAAACAATTGTTCGATTCACAAAAAATCATTTTATACCACTATGAAAGTAGTGAAAAAGTGGAATAAGAGTTAATACTCATATTTTAAAATTTGAAAACAATAAACAATAGCTCGCATCTACACTATCATATACAATAAGCGATAGCGTACAGTTAGTGTTCTAAAATTATTTTTTTTCAGTACCTAAAGGCATTTAGGGATAAATATTTGGAGAAATATTCAACTTTTCAATTTCAATGTCTACTTTTCAAAAATTAAAAAGCAGACATTGTCTTTTCAATTTTTATCATTCTGCTAATCAGTGT
>NC_088927.1:48765000-48785000 GCF_038396675.1 Hydra vulgaris | reverse complement strand
TGGGCAGACCAGTATCTAATAATTTTTAGAACAACAGCCAGTAATTGACACTGTCAAATGCTTTATTAAAGTCTATGAAGCAAGCAAAAACATGGCTTACTCTAGATGTGTAGTACTGCACAGTCTTTTTAAAATAGTTTGAGCGTGGCGTTATATTTGTGTGTATATATATATATATATATATATATATATATATATATATATATATATATATATATATATATGTATATATATACACATACATACATATATATATATATACACACACACACACATTTATATATATATATTGTTTTGTTTGTTATGTTTGTTGTAACTTTTGATTTGTTTTAATTTCTACAGTGTTTTTCTGTTTATATTTTATTTATTTATTTGGCTATAATATTTGCAATAAATTTTGGTTATTATATTATAAAAACTATGATTAATATATTTACTAAATCTTTATAATTTTTTTAGCAGTAGTTATTTTTATGTCATTGTTAGTGGTTACGCTTTGTCAGTTTATTACTATTTGTAACTGTAACTTTGTATGTATAAACTTTTTTTGTATGGAAAGTAGTACCAATTTATTTAAAGTATTATAATTACTTAATTAGTATTTTTACTATTGTTAAAATAGAATTTTATTATTTCTATAAATATATTTTTATGTTTATATGGTGTCTACTTAATGTTAATAATCTTACTATTTGTAAATAACTATTAAATGTAAAGAACTATTTCAGAAATATATTGATTGATTGATTGATTAGACCTGTAACCTTGTCCATATGTATTAGATCTCATGTTTCTTCATTACGTAATTTTTCATTAAAGTTCTTAAATTAAATATAAAAAAATTATTAAAATTTTAAATGTACTTATAAATATCAATATTTAAAAATGTACTTATTCTCATTTTAAAATGAATTTGTGATCAATATAGAGATCCTTAAGTCCCATGACAACAATCAATATAAAAAGTTTTATTTTAAGAAACAAAAATCAAATGTCTATCATGCTGTTTTGGATATCAGGGGTGAGTATTTCTAATGTAATTTAGGAAGATTACAATCCAAAGTTTATGAGATCCTCCTACCTTTACCCAGAACTAAATTAGGGGGTTTATTTCAGCTATACTATGCATTGATATTATGAAACAGGTTGTACTGGATGACATGTAACCAATGGCAGGGTGACTTGATTTAGCTTAACTTAAATGATACTAACTCAAACAAAAATTTAAAAATGTATTTTAATTGTTTATTAAACGGATATCTTATTTGATAAATGCTACAATTTAAACTATTTTCTGAAAAGAGTGATTTGACCTGACTGATTGTAATAAAATGATCCTCTATAACTTACACTGAAAAAAAATCCTTTTCGAAAACGATTTAGTACTAGGACTTTTCTTTGCAAATATTCTAAAAATATCACAAGTAGATGAAAACAAAAATGATATTAAAAGGTTTCATGAATTTTCCATGACATTCAATGAAAACATAGGAATGCCATAAATTTTACATATATTTATATAAGTATATATATACATATAAAATATACATATATATATATATATATATATATATATATATATATATATATATATATATATATATATATATATATATATATGGGTCATTCCATGCCAAGTGGTGCAAATTTTAATGAGGTCCCTCATGGACCATCTCAGATTTTATTGAAATTTTTTGATTTTGTACATATATATGTTAAAAGCATGTTTTGAAAATTTTAGATCAATATCTAATATGGTTCTTGAGGAAACGCTATTTAAGTAGTGGGCTATTTTGCATAAAATTTCACTCTACAAGAAAAAAGGGTTTTTTCATCATTTTTAACAGCCAATAACTTTTGAACAAGTTAGTTTTATACTTCAATTATTATAAGATAGCAAGTGTGCTGTGGATACTTTGAAAAAAGAAAAAAATATTATTTCTGGCATCTTAACTTTTTCCATAATGGCGGGCTAAAGTTGATTTTTTTGTTTTAAGAATAAGTTTTTTTGTGATTTTAAAGACCTTAATCTTAAAAACTAGTTACAAAGTTAATACAAATCAAATTGCCTGCTGATCTACATGTGGTGGATAAACATTTTTAAAAAAGTCAGTTGATTAAAGAGCTGCATTCAAAAGTTATAGGTCTCCAAAATGAGTCAGATCGAGATTTTCGTAAAATTGATCTGTGATGCAAAGCATCTGTTACCTAAGATGGCACTTTTTTTTTTTAATAAAATTTTTTATATGCATCAATTAAAGACTGTTAATTAATAAAAACCAAAAAAATTTATGGGCGCTTATTTATAACCCCCCAAAGGTAGTCTCTAAAAGTCAGGTAAATTTTCCATAAAAAATTATTACTTTTTAAAAGTTTAGTTATTGTTTCATTTAATTCTATATTACTAGTATGTCAATCTAAAAAGTACTAATAAAACCAAATAAATTGTTGTATTTTAGAACTAATTAATAATAAGTAATATGCCTGAGCTTTCTACTTGCTGTATTGGTAAAGCATTAAATGAACAGTGCTATCTATCTAATAAAAGTAAACGCTACCAAGAACTTTCTAAACTAAACCAAGAGCTTATTTCTTTGAGAAGCAAAATAAATCCCATAGATTTTATTTGTAGCTATCACGAGAAAGTTTACTTGTCGAGGTATGAGAATGAACATCGCAGGTATCACAGGTAAAAATTTGCACTAGTTGCAGAAAAGTTCTGAATTGCAAACATAATACAAAAGAAAATGAACTCCAAGAAAAAGAAATTTATGTTGACAACCATACATTAAAAGAAGATCTTAATTCAAGTATTGCAAGTATTGGATGCTCACCTCTAAAACTTGTTTCAAAAAAAGATAGAGTTGCATATGGAAAGCGTAAAATTGATAGCGTAAGAGCTCATACACAAAAGGCTGTTGCCAATGTGCTAGGTTTAGAAATAGCTGCACTTTGTGGAATTGAATCACCCTCAAAAAAATGTTTGAAAAAAACAAACACAGATTTAGACAATATTATGACTCAAATTAAGTCAAAATTTGAAAAAACATTGTCAAATTCTGAAAAAATCACACTTCTTACACTCACTCCAGACAGTTGGTCAATAGAGAAAACTCAGAAGTTTTTTTTTACTTCAAAAAGATCTGTAGTACAAGCCAGAAAATTAAGTAAAAAAAGTGGAATACTATCAAAACCTTCTCCAAAATCGGGTAGAAAACTAAGCGAAGATGTAATTACAGAGGTTGTTCATTTCTACAAATGCGATGAATATTCAAGGGTTTGTCCAGGAAAAAAAGAGTTTGTTTCAGTTAAAGTAGATAGTAAAAAGCAACATATCCAAAAGTACCTTCTACTAGTCAATATGAAAGAGCTACATATTGAGTTTAAAAAGAAATATAATTATCTTAAAGTTGGATTTTCAAAATTTTATGAGCTAAGGCCCAAGTGGTGCATTCCTGTGGGTGGTGCTTCTGGTCTGCATGCAGTTTGTGTTTGCCAGTACCATCAAAATGTAAAGCTCCTTGTACAGAAAATTCCTGGAATTTCTGATTACAAAATCTTATTAAAATTAATGGTTTGTAGCATTGAAAATAGAGATTGTATGCTGCATAGCTGCGATAAATGTCCTGCTAAAAAGGTTTTGTTAGACTACATTGACACTTTGTTTACAGAAAAAGAAATTAGTGAAGTTAACTTTTATCAATGGCAAAAATCAAATTACTAATGTACTTTAGTACCAGCAACTCTACCTTTAGATGAATTTATTGAAATGGTTTATGAACAGTTAGATTTTACGAGTGCATCATTTTATATCAAAAAGTCAAGCCACCTACTACCAACATTTGAAAACTAATTTAAAAGAAAATCAAGCTTTGGTTCTTCTTGACTTTGCAGAAAACTATATTTTTCTAATACAGGATGCAGTGCAAGGTTTTCACTGGAATAACAGCCAAACAACTGTGCACCCCTTTGTTGCGTATTTTATAAAAGATGGAAAACTTGATAGTCAAAGTTATTGTGTTATATCAGATCATCTGAAACATGGAACAGATGCTGTTCATTGCTTTATCGGTAATGTTATTGATAAACTTAAACAATTACAAACATTTGAACACATTATCTATTTTAGTGATGGAGCTGCATCACAATATAAAAATTACAAAAATCTTATCAACTTATGCTACCATAAACACGATTTTGACATGACTGCAGAGTGGCACTTTTTTGCAACATCGCATGGTAAAAGCCCTTGTGATGGTGTCGGTGGAACAGTGAAACGTCTTGTTGCACGAGCCAGTCTACAATCACTAAACGATCCTATTGACACACCAAGCAAAATGTACAGCTGATGCGTTCAACATGTCAAAGGAATATCTTTTTTTTTTTGTTGACAAAGTTTCAATAGAAACACATACTACAAACTTCAATTTGGAAGAGAGATATCGTTCTTGTTCGACAATACCTGGGACACGAAACCACCACAGTTTTATCCCAATGTCACTTACCTCAATAAAAATAAGAAGAGTCTCATTTGATATTATTTGCACTAATGTGGATTTTTCTACTTGCAGAATTTATATTAATAAAATTTCCAGTTACTCACCAGGAGAATATGTGGCCTGCGTTTACGATGCTCAATGGTATTTAGGAAATATTCTTAGTATTTCAGAAGAGCATCAAGATCTTAATATGAAATTCATGAAAAAGTCTTTATGTAACAAGTTTACGTGGCCATGCAGAGATGATCTTTGTTGGGTACCTCTAATGCATATTTTATGCAAAGTGCAATCTCTTAAAGTCCAGTCAAACAGTGGAAGATTTTATAGTATTGACTTAAAAGAAATCAATGAGATTATTTTATTATTTGAGAAATTTAACTTTTTGTAAATTTTATTATTTTTGTTTATTTTCTTAAAAACATTTTGTTTGTTTTTCATTAAAAAAATTATTGTATTATAAAGAGGGAGGGGACAGAGGGGAGGGGACTTTATCTATTGGGATTTAAAAGTTCTTTATCTAAAGGGATTAAAAGGCTTTAAGCATTGATATTTTTTAATTGATATTTCATAATAAATAACATTATATAATTCAATGCATTTATTTATTATGTCAATTTCAGAATTTTATGGAAAATTTACCTGACTTTTAGAGACTACCTTTGGGGGGTTATAAATAAGCGCCCATTAATTTTTTTGGTTTTTATTAATTAACAGTCTTTAATTGATGCGTATAAAAAATTTTATTAAAAAAAAAAAGTGCCATCTTAGGTAACAGATGCTTTGCATCACAGATCAATTTTACGAAAATCTTGATCTGACTCATTTTGGAGACCTATAACTTTTGAATGCAGCTCTTTAATCAACTGACTTTTTTAAAAATGTTTATCCACCACATGTAGATCAGCAGGCAGTTTGATTTGTATTAACTTTGTAACTAGTTTTTAAGATTAAGGTCTTTAAAATCACAAAAAAACTTATTCTTAAAACAAAAAAATCAACTTTAGCCCGCCATTATGGAAAAAGTTAAGATGCCAGAAATAATATTTTTTTCTTTTTTCAAAGTATCCACAGCACACTTGCTATCTTATAATAATTGAAGTATAAAACTAACTTGTTCAAAAGTTATTGGCTGTTAAAAATGATGAAAAAACCCTTTTTTCTTGTAGAGTGAAATTTTATGCAAAATAGCCCACTACTTAAATAGCGTTTTCTCAAGAACCATATTAGATATTGATCTAAAATTTTCAAAACATGCTTTTAACATATATATGTACAAAATCAAAAAATTTCAATAAAATCTGAGATGGTCCATAAGGGACCTTTGCACCACTTGGCATGGAATGACCCATATATATATATATATATATATATATATATATATATAAATGTATATATATGTATGTATGTGTGTATATATATATATATATATTTATATAAATATATATATATATATATATATATATATATATATATATACACACACACACACACACACACACACACACACACACACACACACACACACACACACACACACACACACACACACACGCACACACACACACACATATATATTTATAGAAATAATAAAATTTTATTATAACAATAGTAAAAATACTAATTAAGTAATTATAATACTTTAAATAAATTGGTACTACTTTCCATACAAAAAATGTTTATACATACAAAGTTACAGTTACAAACAGTAATAAACTGATAAAGCGTAACCACTAACGATGACATAAAAATAACTACTGTTAAAAAAATTATAAAGATTTAGTAAATATATTAATCATAGTTTTTATGATATAATAACCAAAATATATTGCAAATATTATAGCCAAATAAAAAAATAAAATATAAATAGAATAACACTGAGAAAATAAAAAAATAAAAAAATATAACAATATACGGTAGAAAACATATTTAATAAATAGCTACAATGAAAGTAAAAACAAATATATAACAGTATAAAAAGTTTATATATCACTATTAAAAAATAATTAACTAAAAAATAAAACAAATGAGTATTAAAAAATAATATATAAAACTATATACACTAAAAAACTTAAGAGAAAAAATCATTACTACAAGACTGCATAACAACATAACTAAAAAATAAATCGTAAATAAATAATCCTAAATAAAATTTGAAAGAAAACTATAGAAATAAAACTAAAAAAATCTTGGTTTGACGATCTTTTTCTGTTGCTTTTTTCCGATGTTTAAATATTTTTCTTTTTTTCTTTTCCATTATTATTTTTTTTATTTCATTCATTAACTTTTTTTATTTTCAATTTTTATTAATTTTTTACTTTTTTCTTTCAGATATTTCTTTTCTTTTCTTCTTTTAAAACATTTATTCTATTTTTTTTTAATTTAATTTTTAAATGTTTTCTTTTCCTATTTTTTTTTTCCTCTTTAAAAAAGTTATTTTTAACAGTTAAAAAAAAGCATTTACCATTTGCAATGTCATTGCAAAGAGAGAATCTTTGAGCTATTTACATACAGAGTATACACCATTTATTGTTAGTTTAGCATTATTTTTGTATGACCACTTATGTTTGATTTTCACATTGCAACACCCCTGGTTAAAGGAAAATAGTTTAACAGTAAAATCATTTTTAATATTTTGAAAGAAAATAAATAAATAAATGCAGGCTTTTTTTTTTTTTTTTTTTGCTTTAGTTTTGCTAGTAATGCTTTCTGCTATATTTAAAGCCATGTTACAAAATCTCATTTTGGAATGAATGTTTAGAATAAAGTAAAATAAATTGTAATAAAAACATGTTAAAAAACTCTTATAAAAACATGTCAATTGCAATAAGTGAATGTCAATAGTTAGTAGCAAATGTAAAGGTTAATGATTTGTTATAAATTTAATCCTTTATGGTTTAAATGAAGTTGTTTGACAATGTTTTTGACAAACAACCACTTCTTTTAAAAAGATGTATTATTTGAATTAATTAGCATCAATAGAAAAATGTTAATTTGAAACAACTTCAAAGATTCTGAAATCTATTGAATTGTACATTGTTCTTGCCTGCTTTGCCTGCATTATTAATGTAGAAATACTGTGTACTTTAAAGGTTGTTGTGTTACACTATTCACTTAGATCATGTACTGGTTTAAGTGAGTTGTTCAAAGTTATGTTTACAAATAGAAAAATTGTAAAAGAAAAAAATGTGGCTATTTAATAAACTTTGGAATGTATCCTTATTTTAAAAATGCATTAATTAAGGAAGTTTAGCTATTACTTTTTTTTGTTGTCTCCTGCGACGAGTTTATGAATCCTATACTTCAAGAGGAAAATATGAGTAGAATCATTTTTGGAATGATTTCTTAAGTGTTGTTGAACTCGTTATTTGGATTCAAAATTTTTTAAACAACATAATGCTGAAAATTTAACCACATAGTTAAATGGAGCATTGAAGGAATTTCCAACAAAAAACTTGCTTCAGCTCCCCATGGATGGACTTGGAACGTTCTAGATCTTCTTAACGACCAATGTTCTAGTTCTGAATTACTATTGTTACTTGATATTGGAAGTTGTGGGATGCATGTTTGATGGCACCCCATTAATGTATCTATGTAATAAATTAATACTACATTTAAAAAATTTTTGTATAAAATATTTTTTAGGAGTTGTTCAAAAGAAGTGAAATTTTATTAAAATTTTAAAAATAAAAAAAAGTTATGAAAACACAAATTAAAAAAGTTTATTTTAAAAAAATATGGAAATATGTACTTTTTTATTTTTTGTTAAAAACAATAGTTTTTAAGCCATAAAATATAAACTAGTTTTAACTTGTTTTTGGATGTTTTATAAAAGTTCACTTCTTTTGAGACCCAACATGATATGCTTTTAAAGAACTTTTTTTTTCAAAATATCAGGGACCCGTCTGATGTTTAAGGTTCTTGAGCAACCAGTAAAAATTGTTTTTATTCAAAAAAAATTTAAATGTAGTAATAAATTATTACATAGAACATATTTAGGGAGACATGCTTGAAATAACTACCTTTTTTGTTTTTGGATAATTTTCCGACAATTACTTTAGTTTGGCAAAAATCAACAAAAAAAATTTACTTTTTTTATAGGAGTGTCTTTTCTAAAAGTGCTATACCTAACCATACTCTGTCAATCATTATCTTGCTCTATAAACTTCATCTTTCCGTTTCCAGGATCTTCTAACTCTAATAGTGGTTGCTTACAGCTTTTTTGAAAGTCAAGATGTTGAAAAAACTCATAGTATTTTGTTTTCAGGGGGCATCCATAAAATACCATAATAACCACTGGTTTAGGACTCTCCTTACTTGTTTACTTAACATAATATTAATTTTTTAAATTCTTGAACTTCTATACTTTTGTTTAAAAAAAGAATTAAAATTTTAGGAGAGAAACCACATATGTACTTGCTGTCTTTAACACACACACACACAAATACACACGCACACCTTTTTGTACAAATTTGTTTGTTTTTGGGTAACCTCTTCCTATATACTTTATGGAAAACCACTTACAATTAATTTTGTGTTGTTAAAGCGAGAAACATAAAAGTGAAAAAGTTACTGGTTTCTATTAGAATTTAGTAACTCTAAGGTAAAAAAATGTAATAAAAATGCATTTACAAAAAGCTAATTGAAAAGCTTTTTTTCTTTTAGGTTATTTTTTCTTTTAACTTATTATAACTTAATAGAAGCAAATCTTTAAGAAATAGAAAATGAAAAACATATTCAAAAAACTAAAATTCAAAAAGGATTTTTTTTATATTACATATTATTTAAAACAAGCATAAAAATTATTTAATAATGTATTATAAATTGTTTTTAAAATTTTTTTGAAAAAACCTATTTATTTGATGAAGTAATTATATATGTATAATTACTTTATCAAATAAATTAACAAATTATTCCAAATGATTGATTTTTTTAATATTCTCTAAATATTTAAATACAATGAGCCCATTTTATTTAAATTATTAGAGAATATTTTAAAAAACTTCATTTACGTAAATTGTATTTTGATAAATTTTTTTAAATAAATTTGTTTTTTTTTATGATTATTTTGAATCTTTTTAAACATCTATATTTAACTTATATATATAACATCTTTCAATAGCAAAAAACTTAGGCGCAAAAACGTTACATAACATAACTCAAATTAAAAAGCGTAATAAAAAAGGTACTGTTAATGTTATACTTACTGTAATACTGACTTCTATAAGTATTGAAGTAAGTATAACGTTAACAGTTTTATAAGATAAATTTAAAAGGAGTCTTAAAATCTAAAATTGTTGTTTATATTTGTATGAATCATTAATAATATACAAATATACAAAAAAATTAAACAAAAAACTAAGTAATAAAATGTAAATTAAGGTTTAAATAAATTTAAATAAATAATTGTATAGTTTTGATATAAATGATAAAAACCAGGTTGCTTAATAAGAATTTATTACCGCTTTAGCATTTTAAAAAATGAATTTTCTTTAAAAAATGATGCACTTAACTAACATGACTGTGTGGTCAATTATATTTTCTGTTATGTATAAAATATAAAAAGTTGGAAAAAAGTTTTTATATTTACGTGTGAGTGTCTGTAAAAGTTACATTAAAGAATTCAAAACTTTAAGGTTTGTAAATAAATTTACAAATTTATTGTATTAGTTATGTTATTTTTTAGATATTCATCAGTGCAAAAAATGTGGTATCTGTTTTACTGCTGAAATTTATTTGATTTCGCACATTAGACGTTGCAAAATTAAAAAAAAAAACTTTGAAGTTAATAAACTTAAAAATGGAGCTGACATTAAAATAACGGAAGAAAATATTAGAAAATCTGGAGACAGCATAAAAAATTTACTTAGTTGTTCTAACATCAAAACTAAAATAAACAATAGTTTAACAACACATGTAAAAGTTTGCTCTGGTGGAAAACCATACAAATGCACTTACTGCGATTATGAATGCACAAAAAAAATTGATTTAACAACACATGTGAAAATTCACACTGATGAGAAACCATTCAAATGCACTTACTGCGATTATGAATGCACACAAAAAGGTACTTTAACAACACATGTGAAAATACACACTGGTGAGAAACCATTCAAATGCACTTACTGTGATTATGAATTCACACAAAAAATTAATTTAACAACACATGTGAAAATTCACACTGGTGAGAAACCATTCAAATGCACTTACTGCGATTATGAATGCACACAAAAAAGTACTTTAACAAGACATGCGAAAATTCACACTGGTGAGAAACCATTCAAATGCACTTACTGCGATTATGAATGCACACAAAAAGGCACTTTAACAAGACATGCGAAAATTCACACTGGTGAGAAACCATTCAAATGCACTTACTGCGATTATGAATGCACACAAAAATTTAATTTAACAACACATGTGAAAATTCACACTGGTGAGAAACCATTCAAATGCACTTACTGTGATTATGAATGCGCGCAAAAAAATAATTTAACAACACATGTGAAAATTCACACTGGTGAGAAACCATTCAAATGCACTTACTGTGATTATGAATGCGCGCAAAAAACTAATTTAACAGCACATGTGAAAATTCACACTGGTGAGAAACCATTCAAATGCACTTACTGTGATTATGAATGCGCGCAAAAAACTAGTTTAACAAGACATGTGAAAATTCACACTGGTGAGAAACCATTCAAATGCACTTAATGTGATTATGAAATCACACAAAATAGTATTTAACATTACATGTGAAAACTCATATTGGTAAGAAACCATTCAAATGCACTTACTGTGATTATGGATTCACACAAAGCTAATTTAACAAGACATGTGAAAACTCAAACTGGTAAAAATCCATTTTAATGTACTTTTGCAGTAAGAACAGTGCACAAAAAATTAATTCATCAATCTTGCAAATTAGCATACTGGTGAGAAACATTGAACATGTACTTACTGTGACAAATATCTGTCAATATTTATGCTGATTATTATCAAAAAAAATTTTACCTCAATATTGTGCAGTTTAACTAAATTTTGTGATGTGCAAAAATATCTGCTCTTAAATATTCCATTTTTATTCTTATTGTTGATATTTTTGTTAATGATCATGATTATACTGATGAACATATTGTCAAAATAAATATAATTGCTGCAAATTAGTAGATTGATTTATATTGCCATTTATTATTACTTGTTTTTTGACTGGTTTGACAATATTGCTCATTAAATCACAAAAGCTTTGTTTTTTATAAAGGTACACAACATTGTTTAATTTTTAAGTTGTCAAATATATTGGTTGACGCTCAGTACCAATATCCCAAATGTCTCAAATTTTGAAAATGTTAACATTTTGTTGTAAAATGTTGTTATTTATATCTAAAATTGTCATAAAGTTTCTGAAGTAAGGAGTAGCGTCTCTATTTGTTTGACTTTTTTTTTGAAATTATAATATTTAAAAATGAAATTATAATATTTAAAAATAAATTTACAATATTTTCTATAATATTATGTTTTCATAATGTTATAGTATTTCCTAATATAATAATTTAATACATGATATATTATTCCAGCAGACTCAGCATGCTTGCTTCATGCATAGCCCACCATCGGTGCTATGACTGGCCCACCATCGGCCTGTAGGCATTGCATAAGCCAAGTTTTGCTGACTATTTAATGCATGGTCCATGCATGGCAGCCGTTTTTTGACTAGCATTTAGCTGTTGCTTCCCCAGTGCTCATTTTTATGTTATTTTTGGTACGTTTTTTGTTTTTTTTATCTATTTTTAATTACTTTTAATTGGCGTTGCTTTGCCATTGCTCATTTTTATATTAATTTTGCTTTATTACTTTTATTTTGTTACTTTTATTTATAACTAATACTTAGTACGTAGGAGAATTTCAATTAAGAGCAATTCCTTATTTTTCCTTTGTTCTAAAATGTAATAAATTGCCGGAGGAAAAATATGAAAATAAGTTGTTTACCTCACTAAAAAAACGTATATGCTAAAACATATAATTGATGAAATATTTCAAAATATTATAAAATGGAATGTAAAAAAATCCACTGTTTTTGCAATACGTTATATATTAATAAATGTAATATATTTTAATAAAAATTATTAAAAATACAATTCATATTCATATATAGGTTTAAGATTAGCGAAACTTGGTCATCATTTCTTTGACTGTCATTTATTTGACCTTATGTTGCTTACTTTCGATACTCCTTGACTTCACATTTTACAATCTCGCATGTCAAACTGCTCCTGATAGATCTAAAATAAAACAATTGAGTGGTTTGTTATATTACATTTAATAATAATATTTACAATTAAAAAATAATTCTTATTATATTTACATTTACTACATATCTTATATCATATCATCTTATATTTACATTTACTACATATCTTATATCATATCATCTTATATTTACATTTACTACATATCTTATATCATATCATCTTATATTTACATTTACTACATATCTTATATCATATCATCTTATATTTACATTTACTACATATCTTATATCATATCATCTTATATTTACATTTACTACATATCTTATATCATATCATCTTATATTTACATTTACTACATATCTTATATCATATCATCTTATATTTACATTTACTACATATCTTATATCATATCATCTTATATTTACATTTACTACATATCTTATATCATATCATCTTATATTTACATTTACTACATATCTTATATCATATCATCTTATATTTACATTTACTACATATCTTATATCATATCATCTTATATTTACATTTACTACATATCTTATATCATATCATCTTATATTTACATTTACTACATATCTTATATCGTATCATCTTATATTCACATTTACTACATATCTTATATCATATCATCTTATATTCACATTTACTACATATCTTATATCATATCATCTTATATTCACATTTACTACATATCTTATATCATATCATCTTATATTCACATTTACTACATATCTTATATCATATCATCTTATATTCACATTTACTACATATCTTATATCATATCATCTTATATTCACATTTACTTACTTTACAAATTACTTGCTCACAATTTTGCATCGCTGTCAACAATTAATCCAAGCAAGTTTTTATTTATTTTTATATACATAAAAACTAAACTTCATATGTATATAAAAAGAGATTTAAAAAAATGGATAAACATTGATGACAATACAATGGCAGGCAAAAAAAATAAGAAAATACAATGTCTGTTTTACATATTACAACCAAATCATGCTAAACAGCTGAAAGTGAAAAAAATGTAAAGTAAGCTTAAAAACTGTAATGAAAAGAAATGTGATCTTTGCATTAAATAAAAAAAGTTTAAAATAACACACTAATAAAATAAATAAAAAAATTCAAGACAAAAACTACAAGTTTTGCAAAACTACATTCTGTCAAGAGTTTGTGTTAACCAGTGTTTAATGCACCAATCAACATCTGCTTTATATCCACCTTTCTCATGCTTTCTAAGTTTGACTGTTAAATTGATAAAAAAATATATTTAGCAGCTATTCACTTAATTGTCACCAAAAAATTTGTACATACTGTTGATGATGAATGGAACTTTGAACTTTCCAAATAAAGGTTTAGTTTTACACAGTCATGTCACATATTTTTTTCAGTTGATCATCAACATTATTATCATCAAAAACTTGTCTTTTAAGATTGACAAAGTTAGCTGATTGTAAAACAAGCATGGCCAACCATTGATTGATGACCGCTTCACTGGCGCAGTGGTGCCGGTCATCAACCAATAAATTCCATGCATGGACCATGCATGGCAAGTTTACTGGGATAATATTATATTTATTTATTTAAATTATTGATAAATTTGATATTTTGTTTTGTGTATAATTTTATATACAAGTATTTAATTGCATTATATTTTATGTATATATAAGTTATATATTTCATGTTAAGCTGAGCAGTCTGATCTGTTATATTATCAAAACTTGGCAAACTTGGCTTCTGTATATACATTGACTGACTAAATAGGGAGGAATGCAAGTAGTGCATTTACATCGACTAAGGGTTTGTTTTGGGGTTGTAATCTTTTTTTATTATTATAATTTTTTTTTATCCGTAGTTTGATATTATTTATTGTTCAATTCAACAGAGATGTATTTTTTTAATTAAAATATCAAATTGATACATTGCCCCTTTGAGCGTTATTGGGTACAAAATTCTTTATTTCAAAAGGTTGGATATAAATCTAACCTTTTGTACTTATAATTAAAACATTTTTCATTTATATTTTTGTTATATTATATTAAATAATATTTCAATTTGTTCATCTTTTTTTTGATATATGAGTAATCCATCCTATTTGCCTCTAAAATGGATGATAGTGTGAGATTATTTAATCTTGAAAGTTCAAAAGGTATAGAGGAATTTCAATTAAGGGTTTTAAAGATGAAGATGTTACATATGCAGAAGACACCACAGAGTTTCATCAAGACGATTCAAATACAAAAGAAGAACTTGAAAATATAGATTTTAATGAAACAATTCTTAAAAACAATTTTAATGTTGGAAAAGATACTAACTGTAAATGGAATAAGAATCCATTGTCAAGCTGAGTGCGTATTGGGAGCCATAACATAACCAGAAAGTTAGCAAAATCCTCTATTGAATGTTGGAGTTGTCTGTTTAGTGACAATATTCTAAATTAATATCTTGTAAAGAACAAATTTCTATATTGAAACCATTAGTAACCAATTTCATTGAAAAAGTGATGCAAAAAATTTGGTTTGGTTGAATGAAATGCATTTATAGGTCTTTTTTTTCTAGCTGGTTTTATCGGATTTATAGGCAAAGTCTGGAAGATCTATGGTGATCAGACGGGAATGGAATAGAAAATATTTGTTTAGTTATGAGTATCAAGCATTTCAAATCGATTGTGTGCTGTCTTCGATTTGACTTCCAAGTAACTCGTAATGAAAGATGAGAAACTGATAAGTTCGCACCAATCTGGGAAATCTTCAAAATGTTTGTAAAAATTGTAAAAAATGCTATACTTTAGAAGAAAATGTTTGTATTGATGAAAAATTAGAATTATTTTGAGGTAACTGCAATTTTAGACAATACGTCTCTGACGAAGATGCAATATATGGAGTTAATATTTAGGCACTCATTGACTGTTGTATTTTCTATCTATACAACTTAGAAACTTATGATAGATTGCAATCAGAAGGAATTTATCAGAATAGCAACAAAACTGCAGATGTTGTGCTAGGGCTTTGTGAACCCATTTACAGGTCTGGTTGGAATGTCACTGCAGATAATTGGTTTACAAGTGTTGACCTGACTAAACAATTAAAAAGTAAAGGATTGACTTTTGTGGGAACAATTCAACAAAATAAACGTCAAATTCTGAAAGAGTTTATTGCAAAGAAAGAAAGAGATATTAGAAGCAACATTTTCAGGTTCAATAAAGATATGATGTTAGTATCTTATGTTCCTAAAAAAGGAATAAGTGTTGTTTTAGCATCTTGTTTGCACAAAGATGATTCAATTTTTTTTATATACTGGAAACAAACTTAAGCCTTCTGTTATAAAATTTTATTACAAAACCAAAGGAGGAGTTGACACAACTGATCAGTTATGTGCGTCATACAATGTTTTGAGAAATGTACGCTCATGGCCAATGGTGATACTTTTTGAATATTAAACATAAGTGGCGTCAGCGCAAAAATATTATGTTTTGGAAATGCTCAACCTGTAGTTAGAAGAAAAGTTTTCTTAAAGAGATAATCTCATGAATTATTGATACCTCAACCTATTTTAAGAAGTGCAAAAAAAGAAGGTTAACAATCCCAAGATAAAATTAGAAATGAAAATAAAAGAAAAAGATACCAGACATGCACACAAAATAAACGATTAACAAGGTATAATTGTCAACAATGCCATCAACCTATTGGTTTGACAAACCTAAAAAGCTATTGCAGCAATTGCGTAAAAACTGTACCAGGTTTTGACATTCAAAATGATATTTTAAAACGTGATGATTAACTTATTAAATTAACATTATATAAATGTTACACTTCTTTCGATGAAATCAAAAAAAATTTTTTTTTTCTTAATTATTATATATTTATATCTTATTATTAGCTTTTTAAAATATTCACTCGAAATTTGTATCAATTTAATCAATGTGCCTCTTTTATTGAAAATAGCAATTGTGATGAAATTTTTAATTTTTGTATATATTTCATATTAGATTATTTGAGCAGTAAAAAAAAAAATTAAACTGGTGAATTATTATGAGTATCAATTTGATACAATGTGCCTTGCCAAGTTACAAAATGATTGCACCCAATGGAGGGTTAATATAATGTCTACTAAAGATTTGCAAGATTCTTTTCTAGCTGGGTTTATGACAGTGTGTCACATGAAGGTAATCACAAAAAGAATCAAATCATCATCAAATTAAATAATAACAACTACAAGTACAAGGTTTTTTGTAAATGCAAAGGATCATTTTTCACTTGTACAATTCAAAGCTTTCCTTTCAATCTTTGATACCAATATAAGCAAATTAAGAAAATAAAATTGAGCCTGTCAACTACAGGTAGGTCTACAAAATTTTAAATATAAATATAGTTTTTTCAATAAATAGAGCTCTAGTCTAAACATATTTTATATTAAACATAATATTTAGGATTATGTTATTTATAGGTTATTAAAGGAATTAATAGAAGTCATAGGTAAAAAAGATTTTATGAACGTTAATAGATCAATTATTGTAAGCCTTAGTCTTAGAATTATACCTTTGATATCTTTTTTGTGCACAGGGGAACCATTAAAGGATAAAATAAGAAAGTACAATAACAGACCTCATAAACTTGGTAATAATATTGTAAAAAAAAATACAAGATCACATTTTTGTCTTCAAATGAAGAGAATCTCACTATTTGTCAGTAAAAAATTGATGGATCTATTTGCCAGAAGATTTAAATATAGATAATAAAAGATTCTGTATATATATATCGAGATCTTCAGGTTTCTTGTGAGACATAGAATAATTAGACATGTACCAGAAAAAATCTGTGCTGCCATTTTGAAGGATATTTATTCAACTAGTGTAATTCGATATTGAATGTTATACATACTTTGAAAGTACATATATTAGTGAAGTTTTGTACGTGAGAATGCACACATTCTGCATTTTACACTTGACATCAGCTTTTGCACAGTCTTCAGCTGGACTTTCTTGGTAGCACTAATCCATTTATTTTTGTCTTTAATGTTTTGGGCTTCTTTTACATTGAACCTTAGTTTTCTTTTGACAAGAAACCAATATATTTCAATAGGATGTAGTGTAAATTGTTCCCATAGTCACAAAACAAGAGCTTCTTTCACCACATTCACAAATTGCTTTCCAAACTAAGAATTTTTTTAGGTAATTTTTGCATTCCAATGCTTTTATATTTGGAATTCAGTATCTTGCAATTAATTGCTGAAAAATATGTCCTGTAAGAGATCGGAAATATGCAGCACAATAAGTTTTATCGTCAATAATCAAACCAGATTTTTTGACACAATTTTTTATAGAGCTTTGAACAACAAATTGCAACATTTTCTTGCTTTTCTTTACAATGAGGAACTTTTTTCTTTTTACAAGATTTATAGCCACAATTTCTCTTCACTCTTTGTATAATGGAAGCACTTGTCTTCGCTAAAGTTTGAACAGAAATCTCCAGTTTTCTGTCTAAGGCATCTTTCACTTTTTTACCAAGATCTCGTCTAACAAAACATTTTTTCTTCCACTTCCTAATTTCCTTTTGATTGTACCAGTGTTCTTAGATCATTTCACAATGCTCTGCACTGTTCTCAAAGCAATCTGCAACTCTTTAGAAATTGATTTGTTTGATACACCAGGATTTTGAACGAGGAAATTCTTATCTTGATTTGATAAAATTTCAATTAAAACTAATTGTTTTGATAACGGAGTTGTTTAAATTTTAACACTAATACAATGACATTTTAAAATAATTAGCTATTTAAAATGATGCACCGTTTCCATAATGACCACATCAAAACACTAGCAGATTTTTTCTGGTCTTATTTAACAACGATTTTAATGTTTCTTTTGGATACCCAAGAACTGAAACCTGTTCAAAATTTGATGAAATAACAAGTATTGAAAAAGCTGCTAAAGAACTTACTAATAATCCTGACAATAGACATCTTAAGCAGACTTTCCAAAAACTCTAATTAGAAAAAAAACGTTTATCAATGAAAGGCAGAATTCTTTTATAAAAGAAAACAAAAAGCTTGATTCTTAGCAATTATATAAAAAAAATTTGAAGCCATTATCATTGATTTTAATAAAAATTTGAACCTGCCAAACATAACTACAAATGACTTTTATTATAAAGGAAAATATTTAATATCCGCTTGCTCTCAAGCAAAGAGGTTTTCATCTATACATATGATAAAACTATTGCTAAGAAAGATGTACCTATGCTAACAAACGAGGTACCTATTCTTTTTAATTTAGTAATCAATTATTTAAGTGAAGTATCAAACGCTTGCAATAATTTTATGATTCATGTGCAGATCAAAATAAAAACATTGATTTATTATTCAGAGAAAAAAGTTTGATTTAATGAAGATATCATTTCCTAAAAGATGTCCTTCCTATCTTGAGTGAGAAAAAAACATGAATCTTGTTAATTGCATAAAACAAGCTAGCACACCTTTATATTAGCTTGAAATATTATGGGCTGCTAGAAAAATGCCAAGTCCCTACAAAGTCATTGAGTTAAACAAGATATTGTTAAAAATATTAATATAAAGCTATATATCCTGTGTTATATGTGCCTTTAAAACCTCCAAAAGAAGTCATATTTTCAAGCAAATTAATGCGATAGTGGTGTAGTGGTAGAGCGCTCACTTCATAAGTTAGATCCCCACCATATCCTTGGTAGTACTGCACTCAACTTGTTTCTCCCCACAGCATCCTTGTTCCTGATATATTTAGCTATAGCTATTTGTGGAAAAGACTTATTTTTAATACCACTATTTCAACCAACCTCAACCATTTATAGTCTTAACATTGTTAAGCCTATAAAACTATATATATATATATATATATATATATATATATATATATATATATATATATATATATATATATATATATATATATATATATATATATATTTTCACCTCCAACAAGGCTTCAAGCAACCACCATTAAAGTTGGAAGTTACGAAATAAGACAACAATTAACAGATGACTTACAGGATTGCAAATTGTATGAATCAGTAAAACAAAATGAAGGAAGCAAGTTCCAAAGAACTTATGTTCGAGGATAAAAACTAGACTAATAAATATCTTTAGAGCACAATTTTTTGGAACATTAACAGTAAAAGGATGAGACTTAATTGAATGTCAAATAACACAAAAATGAGTTTTAGAAGACCTTGTGCCACCTGTGGCTCAAGTG
>NC_088927.1:48747500-48760000 GCF_038396675.1 Hydra vulgaris | reverse complement strand
TAGTATCTTTTTGAAAGAAAGAAAATTATTAGTTTTTATTGGTCTTTGTAACTCTATTGTATATTTCTTTTTTTATATTAAATTAATGACATCATTATCAACATCATTATTGCGTTCGTTTTAAATAATATATATTAGCTGTCTGAAACAGTAAGCTATGGCTCTTGGTAAGTCTATTCGATACAGACCATTTCTATATTTATTTACTTTAATTTACTTCAGCATTTAGAAAACAATAGAAAAATAATTCATTTAAAAATCTTGGCTTTGCTATGCAACACAATATAGTTGTGCTCATTTAGAATACAGGGTTCAAAAGTGTTCATTAAAAAGTTTGTAAAGTGGTATGTTTTTTAATGTATCTTATATTTTCTGTAGCTAGTGGTTAAGTGTGCTGTCACAATATCAAAATGTTTCCATTGGTTCAAATCTACTGCAAAGCAACAATGCTTAATTTAGTTTTTTCAATCTTGTCACAGTTATTTTAAGTTATAAATATATTATACACAATTAATCAAATGTACCTCAATTTAAAGTTTCCTTTTTAAAGTTGAAAAAATTTCTTTGCAGTGAAATTCAACAACTTGCAATAAAAACTTCATCATTTGAAATTTGCAAAATCTTGAATTAATTTTATAGCTCGCTCTGACAAATCATTCATGACCTTTACATGATGCACAAATGTTTCAAATACTTTGTAATTAGAATCTTTTTGTAACTCAGTAAAAGGTTTATGCAACCAGTCTGCACTAATTTTAAGATTGTGAAATAAGAACCAGGATTTAGGCCCAATAAGTTATGCAAGATTTATACTGTTGGTTAGATTAGGAAAAATTAGAAAATCCATTTTAAACAAATAGTTGTGGAGTTCAAAGCAGTATTTGAGCAATTACTTCCTGTTCTGAAGAGCAAAGTTTATTTGTAATAGGAGGAACAATGCACTTTATTCAAATAAGTGCCAGGAGTGTCTTTCCATTGCTTTTAAAGCTGCAATTGTAACTTGTAAATCATGTTTACAATAATTCTTTAAGTCATGCCATAGTTTAAGATCATTATAGGTTGCATTGGCCCCAATGGATGATCAATGCCAGTTTTTAACATAGAAAAGGGCATCACATTTGCATATTGCTTCCAATTTTTGTTAGAAAGTATTCTCTTCAGTGAATGTATAGATTGTTTTGCATGGATTTGCAAACTTCTGGTTTTGTATTTTAGTGTCCTAAAACCAACGTCTGTGTTAATATTTGGCCAAATTGAATCTCTAACTTAAATGAAGTTGGTATTTTAGCACCAAACAATTCTTTGTATACTAAACTCAGTCTTTTCATGTAAATGTTGTCAACAAGCCAGTATAAATAATTTTTTGCTGAACTGCTTTTCTATTAAAACACAAGCTTCACTTTTATACAGGTCTGATATGGCAGATTTCAGAATAGCTCATCTTTCCTTGTTTCCATTTTTGTAGTCTAGAACCAGTTTACCCTCACATTGTGCAGTTGAATGTTTTGATGCTTTGAATTTAGCCTTTATTGATTCTGCTGATGATTCCTTACTCCTTGACCTGCTTTCTATGTTTTTTTAATTGAAAGAGTTGCTTTTTCCAGAGAAACAATTTTATTTATTTGCATTTGAAAATACAAAAAATTGAGTCAGGTACTTGCTAAATTACTCTTAGTTAACACCAATAATACTAATAATAATAATAAAATAATCATCAAGTGTAAAGTAAACAAGTTTATAAATTGAACAATGCCAATGTAGATTTGAATGCAGACAGTAAATGCAAATTTGCTATGTCGTCTGAAGTGAGTTTCTAATAAAAAAGTTTGATAATTCTTTTGCTGTAAAAAAATGTATCTAATAAGTGTATTTATTACATGGAGTAAATTTTTGTAATCAAATTGTAAAATATTTTGAGTTAAAAAAAGTAAAAAATCAGCAAAGAGTAAATCAACAAGATTATGCACAATTTTTACAAGTCATAGAAAGATCACATTTAACTCTGCACTAGATTTAAATATTTGGCAAGAATTGTTAGTGATGAAAGATTTAAAATAAAGGTAAACAGGAATATGCCATATTTGAGATACAGGAGCAATGATTAGAGAAATTCGTATCAGAAAAATAGTGATTCCAATATATCCTTAATTGAATAAAGAGTTTCAATAATGGTAACGGAACTTAATGAATAAGAATAAATAGGTAAAAAATATCTTTTGAAGCATAGTGAAAATATTTATTGTTTTTTGATTTACCAATAATTGGACCATGCAGAAATTCTTTTTTAATTCAATTAAAAATATTTTTGGCCATGTTGGTGTTTTAGAAATCAAGAAATCTTAGATGAGACAGAAAATTTAAATAGTGAAAATGATGAATCATCTAGTAAATTCACCTATTAGTCTTTAACTTATAAATTTAAAATTATTTTATAATCAATTATTTTCAAATTAATATAAATTTTTTTCTTACTTGTAGTTTTATAAAATTTTTTAGATACTGAAAGGTCACTCTCAAATAGTGATAGAAAAATTTGTAAATTATTCTGGGTTTTTATTAAAAGAATGAACATCTTCAACGCACAGTGGGCCAAGATCAACATAAAATGACAAATAGTCATAACTCTTTTATTTTTAAAGTTGTCAAATTGAAGTTTTTATCATTGATTTTGGTTATAAATATATTATACACAACTTTTGGTTGTTTTTAGAAACGGTTTTTCCCAAATTCGAATTATTTAATCAAAATTTTTCCCAGATTGGATTATTTAATCAAAATGTTTGTTACATGTAAGACCCGTTTTTATAAAAAAAAGAAACATTTATTTATTATTATCAGAAATTAGAGGTAAAATGTACAAAACTTAAAATTAAAAAAAGTTACAACATAAGTTTAATACAATCTTTGTTAAGTTCAAGTTCTTTAAAACATCTCAAACTACTTCTTAGAGAGCTAATAATTGGATCTGAACTGCACAATAATCTTTGCATAACATCTTCATTTTTGACTTTTCTTGAATATTTCCTCGTATAGTGTTTTCTATAATTTTTAACGTCTTTATTTTGACATTCCTAAGCTTCCTCGGAAAGAAGACCTACTGGTACTTGTACTCTCTTACAACTTGAGAAATATGAATGAGAATTTTATGTACAATTTGAGGCATTGGAAACCATGGGTACAGAGAAATAGAGCTCTGCTGTTTCTTTGGTATATTTTTCAAGTTCATCTGCGCTAATTTGATGTTTGCACTATAAAACATAAAGAATTATGATGAAACATTTCATGAGATTTTTATCTGAGTCAAGTATTTCAGCAGACTACTTATAGTTTCAAAATACTTTTCGTGCCATGTTTCCATCATTTTTTGTACCAAAACCGCTAATTTTTGGTACATCTACAATTAAACCTAAATGATCTTTCATCTTTTATTGAACAATAATCTTTTTTTTTTCATAACAATTTTTTATCATCCTCTCCCTAACTTGTCTAACTCAGTTCTATAACTTATATGAAGACAGCATTCAAAGCACCTAATGCATGCATGTAATGTGCTCAATCCAAGCTCAATGGAAACTTATAGATTAGATTAGAAAAATCAACATTTAGATTGTTCATATTTGAAGGAGTCTACAAATACTACATACTTGAAAAAAATTACTTAAAGGCGAAACCATAGTAGCCACTTTTCCATCAATCATTGTGCATTCTAACTTCTGTTTGATAATAAAGAAATTAAAGATCGTTGGTTTCAAATTACTGTACTTGAAATATATTCTTTTGTAATAACCTGAAATTATTTATTATTACAACCTTTGTAATAATAAATAATTTTATATTAAAATCATCCTGGACAGTAGTAAAGTGAAGGGGATGGTTTTCCATTAGGCTGTAGTGATTTGCCAGATTCTTCAATATAAAGTTTAATTGGAACAATGCAGGATAGAAATAAAGATTGTTCCTCATCATAACTGATACTTATCTTGTCTTCAGTACTTTGTTTGTACAATGATTGGCCGGTTGAACCATCAATTCCTACTATGTGTATAAAGACAAGAATGGATTTCTCAGGAGCCTTTACAGATTCATTGAGTATTTTTAATAACCTGTATGTAGTATGGTCAATAAGGCTCTGTAAATCAACTGATGCTGAATAATCAGTAGTTTGTATTTCAAAACGAAGTATGGATAAATTTTTTTCTTCCCTTCATTATAAGATGGATACAATTTGTTTCCTTTAGAAACTGCTCTAATGTGAATTGTTTGGTAGTTGGCTTTACTAATTCAGCAGTCCAAAATCAAAGCTAATGCTACTTCTCCAGTATACATTGTTGTTGAATTAACTGTAACATCTTTCTCTGATTTTAAAATTTGCTTCACAACCTTAACTTTAAAAATGTAAATTTAAAGAGTGAGGTGAATACAATTCACTAAGAAAATATATCACCCGTAGTATTTTGGAGATTTTTTTTAAATAATAAATAAGATTAATTAAAAATGACTAAAGTATTGACGTTAATGTACACTAGCATCGCTGAACCTTTTTTCCTATTTTAGTTTTTAAATAAGTGAGTAAAATAATTCCTCTTTTTGGACCGCACTATTTGTTTTTTCTGCTCTCCTTTCTTTTTGTTTTTTCAGATGCTTGGGTCAATGGTATGGAATTTGCACCTGGTGGTCTTCCGTAGACAACTAATTTAAATTAAAATATAAGATGATTGTATTTAGTATAAACACTTGCTAAAACACAATTAAATAGTGAAATAGTAATAAAATATCATGAGTCTATTACTTTAATTTTTATAAAATATCATACCTAAATTGTGAGAAGTAGTAGGAAAAGTCAAGCCCGAGTTTTGGCCCTTGTCTAGTTTAGCTGTTTCAAAGCATGCATCACTTGTTTGTAGTTCTTTTTCTAACCAGATTTTGTAATGCAACTCAAATCTATTCTTGTGTCTGTTTACTTTATTCCATTTTTTGTTAAACCGTTTAGAAAATAATTTGAAGTCTATGTCAGAGATCCTTGAAACTTTATAAGCATCAGGGTCGGTAACTGATTTGATTAAGTTATTTTCCAAAGAATGAAATAAATTTGAGTAAGTTCTTTATTTTTCATAATGATTAGTTAAAGATAATGTCAATTTAAAAATATAATTTTGTTTTTATTAGGTTTTTAAATAGTATTTGTATTTTACATAATTAAAAACATAATCGATAATTAACTGAAATAAGTTTAAGTCTATAAATAAAAAACTTAACATTACGTAATAAAGTGGAATAGCATTAAATTTTATTGTTTCTTGTAGTTTCCGTAACTGCAATTAATTATTTAAAGTTCATACCTAACAACAATGTGTTTTGAACAATTAAAAATTTAATTTGCGTAAGAAATTTTTAATGAGAAATTTTCAACTTATTTTGTAAAACTTTTCAATTTATTTTGTAATACTTTTAACTGTCATAGTTAAAGAAAAAAGTCTTAAAATACGAGATTATTTTTATTCGTTAAGTTTTATAAAATAAATCATGTGCCCTTTATTTATTTTCAAAAATAAATCAATGTGCTATTGAGATTATAAAATTTTAACTAAATTTAAAATAACTGCGCTTACTGGTGAATTTCAATTTTATGAGTATTTTCTCTTTTCTTTTTTTTTAAAAAAAGCGTTTTTTAAATGTACAAACTTGAAAACTTTCCCAGGACTCTTAAAACAAAAATTGAAATATTTAAACCACAGATTTTTTTATTGTGGGGGGATTTACTTTTAAAATTTAGCAAGAGAAAAAAGTTTCCACAAAAACTAGTTTTTGACATTTATACTGATCTCTGGCCCACTGTGCAACAGTGGAAAAAGAATGAAAGCAGTATATTTAATCTGAGAAAAGATTAAATAAGTGCATTCAATAAAAAAGCTTTTTCTTCTTCTATAAATTCATTCTATAGAAATCAATTTTCAAATACACAAAGTAGAGTATAGTGTTACACTTTGTAGAGTGTTAAAGCTATTTGCATTGATAACTAATAGCATTTCAGTAACTATTGTTACTGTTTGTGTTTATTTGTTTTATTGAGTTTGAGACTCAACCAAAAGTTTCAACTGATTCATGCCTGAGATCTATAAGTTTTTGTTATTTTAATAAGTTTATTTAAAGAAATTTTTATTGAAGTCTTGATGTTTATTCTATATATTAATGATCTACCAGTCAAGTTAGTCAATAAAAGCAAATTATTTGCTGATGATATCAAGATTATATCTAAGAGAAAAGTACCTTAAGTCTACAGAAAGGTTTAAATGCAGCATTCAAATGGACAAAAGGCTGGCTTTTAGGTTACCGATTTAACACTTCCAGATGTTGTGCAAACTCCAAATTTAAGTATATTTATGCTATTGTCAAGTGATAATAATTTCCAAAAAATTGCGGTGATTGGAGCCTGGAAACAAAAATACCCAAAAATGTTATTCCCCTTACCCCAACAGTGAGGGCAATGAGTTTATGAATGAATTTTTTATTTATATTATACTAAGTTTGAGTCTTTGGCATGTTTTAAATTTCATGGAATAATATTTTAGATTTTAAAAGTTATGATTAATAAATTTTCAAACCTCCCCAAAATGAGGGGATTATAAATTTTATATGGTCATAACTTTTTATTTCTGAAAGATATTCCGTGAAATTTAAAACCTGCTAATTTAGTCAAATTTAGTATAAAATTGTAACAAAAATTAAATCAATAATTATTGTCCTCACTTTTTTGGTGAGGGGATAATTTTTTGGGGTATTTTTGTTCCCAGGCTCCAATTACTGGAATTTTTTGCAAAAGGTTATTATTTGACATTAACATGAACATACTTAAACTTAAGATTGGAGTTCGCACTGCGTCTGAAAGTGTCAAATCTTCAAAACCAAAAAATCAACATTGCCACACTAAACAGCCCATCATTTTGAGTGGTCAAAATCTAATTTTGATGTCAGAAATGGATTCCCTGTATATATATTTATATATATATATATATATATATATATATATATATATATATATATATATATATATATATATATATGTATAAATAAGTATATATATATATATATATATACATATATATATATATACATATATATATATGCACATATATACATACATTTATGCATATATATACATGCATATATATACATATATATATACATACAGTAAACTACTGGTTATTCAAACCTCCAAGAATTTACTTCTAATAACCAAGTTACTATTAAATTTTAACAGAAGCAGAGAAAAACAAGAGAAAAATAACTTTAGAAAAAGATGCTGTTTAAGTCTTTACCTTGTAAAAAAAACAAATTTAAAATAAAAGAACTAAATCTTTACAATATTTTTGAAAAAATCATCCAATTCCGAATGCTTTTTTGCTTCTAAAGAATGTTTATCAAACATATTTGATACTAGGCTTTGCGATTTTCGGATTTCGACGCTATTGTTTTCAAAAACGTGGCCAACATTCAATTAACTCTATTGCACTTGCAATCTCTGATAATTTTGGCTTTTATTGAGGCAAATAGTTTGGCTCTTCCTCGTCTACTTTAGTACATAGTTGATTGAAATTAAATCCAGAATTTCTCAATTTGTGATAGCAATTGCTTTGCTTGTACAAATATCAAAATCTATGTTTACATAATCTTCAACAGAAAAATCTTTGTCTACTAAACAACATGATGTAAAAATGTTGGCATTTGGGGTTGTTTTACCAGCATTGATGTATATGATCTGATCCCTCACAACATTTTTTTTTTTTTTTGATTGTTATTAAGGTGCTCCCAAAAGTCCTTACGGTCTTATCAGAGAGCACTGCGGAAGAGCATTTAACCAGGAAGTTCACACCTCCTTCCTTACCATTGTCACTTTTTGGGCTAGAGCCTGCGTCAAACCTCTGCCTTCTTGATCTGAGCCAGAAATCTAATCACTGCACTACGCCTGCTGAACACGGCTTCGTGTGATAAAAAGGCTTCAATGCCCTTATGACTCTGGTGGTAAAAACACTAATTTGATTGCTTTGAGATTGTCAACATTAGGCCAACTATTCTACCCTCAACATTAAACTTTGCGTCGAGTCTTCTTAAGTTATCAGTAAAAATTATCTTTTTATGTTATCAGTAAAATTTATCAGTCCATCCAGGATTTATTTTGGGACTAGTACTGACAAGGTAGGCTGCTGCTTAGCCTGTTAAACAAACTTTGCTCAGTTTTCTTCTTGCCCATTGTTAACCTTTTAGATGATAGGTTTCCATTGAAAGGTGTTGATAAAATAAACCAAACTTGTCAGCATTGTAAATATCCCTCAATTAATATCTTGAGAGGATCATGAGAAAAACTTGATGTCTCTTTTTCTGAAAAAGACCTTTTCTTGCCAGAAATAGTTTGAAAAACAACATTATGCTTATTTTTCCACCGATCAAGCCACTCTTCTGAAGCCTTTAAATCTGCAATGTTGAGTTTTTTTGCTAAATCTAAAGCTTTCTCTCTAATGATGTGTCCAACAATCAGTGCAATTTGTTTACGAGTGTTCATAAACTATTTAAATACAGCTTTATCAACAGAATTATGCTTGTCCAAACTTTTTTTAACTTTTTTCTCTTTGCTCCAAATTAACCAGACTCATACTTGCTGATTATGTCTTCTTTATGCTTAACCCAGTAGCTTAAAGTGTTTTGAAGAACACTAAACATTTTGGCAAACATTTTTTTAGTTAGTCCTTTTTCTAAATCTTTAGGAGCAAAATATTTTTCTATAATTGTCAAAAATGTCTTCTTTTGTGCAGATGTCATGTTGAAATTTCTTCTGCACAAGTTGCAATGTTATTTTTTAATTATATTTTAATAATATTATTTTGCTTGTTATATTTTGATAACGTTCCATAATGTTATGGTTTAAAATGCAATGGAATGGTATCAATCAAAAAATAAACTTTGAATAACTGACAGGGATTTTGTCAAGAGGAGTAAAAATCACTTTGAATAACCAAAATTTTGAATAAGTGCAGGTTCTAATGACTAATAGATATTTCCATGAGTTAGTTTAGCAAAATCAACAAGGAAAGAAGATTGCTTCAAATATGCGAGAAATTCAAATAAGTGCCAGTTTAAATAAGCGAGAGTTACTGTATATATATAAATTCAGTTTATAGAACAAAGGAGTATGTCCTACTTTGGTGTCTTTTGGCCCATATCTCTGCAAAGCCGATTGTGTTTAGATATTTACACCAACATACCGTTAGTGTCTTACATATTATCTATTAAAAAATCTAAGCCTGATAACTAGACTTCATAGTAATCTTTTCATTTTTAAAAATTAGTATAAGCTAAATTGAATGTATATATATTTTTTTGTTATTTTTTTGAAATGACTTTAAAAACGAGAAAAATTGTTTTAATTTTATATATTTAAGCTAAATAATAAAAAATTGTTTTTATATTACACACTTTAGGTAGTTTTTTTATGATTGAATCACTTAAATCATCTACCAAATAAAGTTCACTATTTAATAAAATAATTGATCTGTAGTGGTTTGTATTTATTAAATATTTTGCAGCATATAAAATTGAAATAACGTTTATCAATTATAAATGATAATAAAATATCATTTATATTTAGTTCATCTTTATCTTCATAAAACACCTCTATAAATAAACAAAATGGGTGATATAAAAACGTTTCAGTAGATTCATTTTTGGAAAAGATTCTTCCAATTTTTTTACGAATACTTCACAAACAAAATATGATGCTAGAAATGTAACTACAACAATCACACGTTCTTAAACCAGAAAAAAGGCCACCTGTCTAAGTCAATAATGATTCTGAATTATTGATGTTTGGCAAATATATTAATAATATGTAAAATATTAAAATATGTAAATAAGTCAATAATGATTCTGAACTATGGATGTTTGGCATTAATAGCCTATACTTAGTAGCGTTTGAATGTCTTGTCTGAATTTCATCCGAAATCAATTTATAATTTTGAATTTGTTGCTTATTTTTATTAATCAAAATAATATATTTTTCATTTTTATTTAATTTTGCTTTATCTGATAACAATTAAATGTAATGTATTTTTGCATATTCTCCATAGAAAATTTTGGGAAATCATTTATATCTAATGCGTAAATTGGTTCAAATTGCTTTTAACTTTTGCTTTTTGTATTCAAAATGTATGATTCCAAGTCATTTTTTAAATTTATTTTATTTTTCATTAGAATTGCAATATCTTAACCAATCAAAGAAGTAGCTATTGTTAAATCAGTCATTATATGAGGAAGCATTGTATTTCTTACTTTTTCCAAAGAATCAAAAGATTGTTTAAATGTTACATTAACAGCATCAGCAACTTATTTGCATTTTGTAACAAACCTACTATGGATAGCTTGTAAACTTGGTAAATACTTTATATGTAGTTAAACCACTTACAAAGTTTACCAAAATCAAAACAACCTCATGGAAAGTGGTTTAATATTTTAAAAGATACAATAAAAGATCCGTTATTGCTAAATTAAAATTTTTTGAATTTATAGCTGAAAATCTATATCTGAAAGGTTTTTAAAATAATAAACCAATGGTCCCATTTTTATTTGATGTTTCAAAAAGCATATTAGTTAACATTTTTAGTATGTTTTTATTGAATAATGTATTAGAAAAATCTGATTTAATTAAAAAAATAGTGAAGCTAAATCTATCTTCAGGAGCACAGGACCTAGCTGTAAAAAAGACCTTTCTTACAAAGAATGCAATGAAAATAAAATTGAGAATATGATAATTTGATTTATGAAATCTGGAATGGTTTTGGAAGCAGAGAAGGCATGTATTTACTCAAATATTCTCATTTATATGTATATATATATTGTTAAATCTTTTATATAATTATACAGTGTGTATATATACATACTACATATATATAAACACACACACAAACACACACACACACAAATAATTTTAAATGTGTTCTACATGAAAAAAATGTATTTTAACTTCCTTCAGTATTTTATAATTTACCTCCTTAAAGACTTACACCTGGTCTGTTACTAATAAATAAAAATAAATAAAATGTGGTTGTGGTGTTGTGCTGGGACATTAGTTTTGTTTTACTGCCCATCAGGTCTGTTTGTCAAGTCTTGTGTTTCTGATTTTAAAGGGAGTTATAACAACAATTGAAAAATAAATAAAAAGTTATAGCTTTCTTGACAAAAGTGGTCTCTTCAATCTCAACCTCAAATAAAATATTGTAATTTTTAAAAAACTGTTGATAAAATGTAATACATTTTATCAATAGTTATTTGTAAAATATTGTTATATGTAAAATATAACAATTTACACTTTTTAAAGCACTATTTTATCATTAAATATATATCAAAAAATCTTTGTGGCAGATATATTTTAAAGATATTTTTATAATATCGAATAGCTAAAGAAAGGCAGGAATTTTTTAACTAATGTTTTTTTTTCATGACTTTAAAAAAAGAATTTTTTAGATTAAAAAAAATTATGTAACTGAGATTTAAATAGAGTTTTCCATATGTATTTTTTTAATATCATTAACTTTGATTATTATTTTTGAATTATTATTTTGTCTTAGTTATAGATAAATCAAAAAATCTTCAAAGAAACAAGTCAAGTTAAAAAAGCCAGAAATTTATCTTCGCGAAAAATTCAGGTGCCCAATATGTTACAAATGTGTTGTTGACTTTCCCAGACATTTACGATCATTGAAGCATAAAGTAAATAGAGAAGTTACTTATTTAAGTTTCCACATTATCTTAAAAATGAACCTGAAAAGTATAAAGAAATGCTTCAAATATAAACAATTTTTGAAAAAGTGAATCACCTTGTAGTTTCTTTAAAGCACCAGAAAAATTACAATCTTCAACAGTCATGGGTTTCAAATGTTTTACTTAATCAATTCAATATTCAAAATCCAGCATCTCCATCTATTAGTAATAGTACCAAATCTATTGATGATGAACCCAGTTATAAAGATTATCTTGAAATCTTTTGCCTTTATTTAAAAAGTCAATCCGGAGGTAATAAAGATTTAAAATCAGCATCCAATGAGATGGGTCAAGTCAGGAGAATAATGTAGGTTTGACTTCAGATAATTTATGCTATAATAAATTTTTTGATCTTGAGCGTTAACAAACACTTTGATTTTCTTATGCGCAAAAATTGATGTATAAACCTGGAACTAAACGGTCATACTAGTTATCCTTTAGCCCTTTTCATAGATTTCCTAATTCGTTCAAAATTAACTCTAAATGTTCCTTATGTTGTACCAGTTACTAAAGTAGAGGCTGATGTTATGCTTGTTTGTCTGAGCAAATTTTCTAAATGGAGACAATCTTTGAGAGCTGAGGAGGAGAGGCAGTTTTAAGTTCTTGTTCAGGTCAGTGAAAAATGGTCCCAAAAGAATACTTCAAAGCTATTCTTGGTAGCAACTTCAATGTCACAGTTATAAAAAAAATAA